>NC_142869.1:147257916-147575000 GCF_051225735.1 Oryctolagus cuniculus | reverse complement strand
GACTGAGAAAGAGCTGCTAAGATCAATCCCATTCACAATAGCTACAAAAACAATCAAATACCTTGGAATAAACTTAACCAAGGACGTTAAAGATCTCTACGATGAAAACTACAAAACCTTAAAGAAAGAAATAGAAGAGGATACCAAAAAATGGAAAAATCTTCCATGCTCATGGATTGGAAGAATCAACATCATCAAAATGTCCATTCTCCCAAAAGCAATTTATAGATTCAATGCAATCTCAATCAAGATACCAAAGACATTCTTCTCAGATCTAGAAAAAATGATGCTGAAACTCATATGGAAACACAAGAGACCTCGAATAGCTAAAGCAATCTTGTACAACAAAAACAAAGCCGGAGGCATCACAATACCAGATTTCAGGACATACTACAGGGCAGTTGTTATCAAAACAGCATGGTACTGGTACAGAAACAGATGGATAGACCAATGGAACAGAATTGAAACACCAGAAATCAATCTACAGCCAACTTATATTTGATCAAGGATCTAAAACCAATTCCTGGAGCAAGGACAGTCTATTCAATAAATGGTGCTGGGAAAACTGGATTTCCACGTGCAGAAGCATGAAGCAAGACCCCTACCTTACACCTTACACAAAAATCCACTCAACATGGATTAAAGACCTAAATCTACGTCCTGACACCATTAAGTTATTAGAGAACATTGGAGAAACCCTTCAAGATATTGGCACAGGCAAAGAATTTCTGGAAAAGACCCAGGAGGCACAGACAGTCAAAGCCAAAATCAACTATTGGGATTGCATCAAATTGAGAAGTTTCTGTACTGCAAAAGAAACAGTCAGGAGAGTGAAGAGACAACCGACAGAATGGGAAAAAATATTTGCAAACTATGCAACAGATAAAGGGTTAATAACCAGAATCTACAAAGAGATCAAGAAACTCCACAAAAACAAAACCAACAACCCACTTAAGAGATGGGCCAAGGACTTCAATAGACATTTTTCAAAAGAGGAAATCCAAATGGCCAACAGGCACATGAAAAAATGTTCAAGGTCACTAGCAATCAGGGAAATGCAAATCAAAACCACAATGAGGTTTCACCTCACCCGGTTAGAATGGCTCACATGCAGAAATCTACCAACAACAGATGCTGGCGAGGATGTGGGGAAAAAGGGACACTAACCCACTGTTGGTGGGAATGCAAACTGGTCAAGCCACTATGGAAATCAGTCTGGAGATTCCTCAGAAACCTGAATATAACCCTACCGTTCGACCCAGCCATCCCACTCCTTGGAATTTACCCAAAGGAGTTTAAATTGATAAACAAAAAAGCGGTCTGCACCCTAATGTTTATTGCAGCACAATTCACAATAGCCAAGACCTGGAACCAACCTAAATGCCCATCAATGATAGACTGGATAAAGAAATTATGGGATATGTATTCTTTAGAGTACTATACCGCAGTAAGAAACAACGAAATCCAGTCATTTGCAAAAAAATGGAGGAATCTGGAACACATCATGCTGAGTGAAGTAAGCCAGTCCCAAAGGGACAAATACCATATGTTCTCCCTGATCGGTGACAACTGACTGAACACCAAAAAGGAAACCTGTTGAAGTGAAATGGACACTATGAGAAATGGTGACTTGATCAGCATAGCCCTGACTGCTAATGGACAACTTAATACATTATCCCTCATAGTATTTTTTTTTGTCTGTTCTACTTAATATGACTGGTTTAATTCTGTAATTATCACACAGTTATTCTTAAGTGTTGAAAATTAACTGAAATGTGATCCCTGTTAAACATAAGAGTGGGAATAAGAGAGGGAAGAGATGTATAATTTGGGGCATGCTCGGGCTGACTTGCCCCAATTGGTAGAGTTGGAAACATACCAGGGGACTCCAATTTAATCCCATCAAGGTGGCATGTGCCAATGCCATCTCACTACTCCAAGTGATCAATTTCAGTTCACAACTGATCATAATGAAAGGACTAAGAGTCAAAGGGAGCACATAAACAAGTCTAGTATCTGCTAACACTAACCGATAGAATAAATAAAGGGGAGAGTGATCCAACATGGGAAGTGAGATACTCAGCAGACTCATAGAATGGCGGATGTCCTAAATAGCACTCTGGCCTCAGAATCAGCCCTAAAGGCACTCGGATCTGGCTGAAAAGCCCATGAGAGTATTTCAGGCATGGAAAGCCAAGACACTCTGGCAAAAAGATCTCTGTGAGTGAGATCCCAGTGGAAAGAACAGGTCTTCAAAGAGGGAGGTGCCTTTCTCTGAAGGGAGGAGAGAACCTCCACTTTGACTATGACCTTGTCTAAACAAGATAAGAGTCGGAGAACTCAAGGGGCTTCCATAGCCTTGGAAACTCATAACTGGTGCATAGGGAGATTACTGATGCCATAAACAGGAGTGTCAATTGGTAAAGTCAACAACAGGAGTCACTGTGCACTTACTCCTCATGTAGGATCTCTGTCCTTAACGTGCTGTACACTGAGGCTTAATGCTATAACGAGTACTCAAACAGTATATTTCACTTTGTGTTTCTATGGGGGTGCAAACGACTGAAATCTTTACTTAATGTACACTAAACTGATCTTCTGTAAAAAAAAAAAAAAAAAAAAAAGAAAGAAATTATCAATTCCCAACTTGACTCTCACTGGGATTAAACATGACAATAGGTCTGATCTGATTTCATCATCATTTAAAAAAAAATCATCTATTATTTTTCACTTTATGTTTCTGTGTGGGAGCAAACTGTTGAAATCCTTACTTAATGTATACTAAGCTGATCTTCTGTATATTAAGATAATCGAAAATGAATCTTGATGTGAATGGAAGGGGAGAGGGAGTGGGAAAGGGGAGGGTTGTGGGTGGGAGGGACGGTATGGGGGGGGGAAGCCATTGTAACACATGAGTCGTACTTTGGAAATTTATATTTATTAAATAAAAGATAAAAAAAAAAACAAATCCAATTAGGAAAATATGTAACCCCCAACATTTGACAAGACTCTATAGTCAGCTTTCAGTTTTATAGAATCAGCAACTTGGGGCACATAAAACAAGCTCAAATATGTTATTCAAGAAATGGGCCATACAATTCCATTGTTTAATCAGCAGAAAAAAAAAAACAACTAAAAAGAATAAATAAAGTCTACATGAAATATGAAATATCATTAAATGACCAAATATTCATATTCTATGTGTTCCTGAAGAAGAAAAGGAAAAAGGTATTGAGAACATGCTAAATGAAATAATGCTTGAAAATTTCCCAAGTCTTGAAAGAGACATGAACATCAAGATACAAGAAGCTCAAAGAACCTCAGACAGACTGAAACATAGAAGGTCTTCTCCAGGGCATATTGTGGTGAAATTATTAAAATCAAGGACAAGGAAAGAATCCTAAATACAGTGACAGAAAGGCATTGAGTAACATATAAATCAATCAGATTAACATCAGACTTCTCAGTGGAAACCCTACAGGACAGAAGAGAGTAGGATAATATTGTCAAGTTCTTAAAAAGAAAAAAAAATTCCAACCAACCAAGAATACTATATCCAGTGAAGCTACCTTTAAAAAGAGAAAGAGAAATTAAGTATTTTTTCAGATAAGCAAAAACTGAGAGATTTCATTACCACCAGATCAGCCTTTCAAGAAATTATGAAGAGTGTCCTGCATTGGAAGTAAATGTCATGAAAACATGTATCACCACCAAATCCACTAACAGTGCAGGTAGAATAATTATCCAATCAACAAAATGACAGATCTTAGTTCTTACATATTAAAACTGCCCTTGAATGTAAATGAATTAAATTCACCAACCAAAGGACTTAGGTTGGCTGAATCAATAAAAACAAAAACCTGCAAGCCCACCATATGCTATCTGCAATAAACTCACTTCAAAAACAAAGAAACACACAGACTCAAAGTGAGGGGTTGGAAAAAATTATGCCAGGCGAAAGGAAACCAAAGGTGAGCAGGTACAGCCATCCTAATATCAGACAAAACACGACTTTAAATCAAAAACTGTAAAAGAAATAAAGAAGGACATGATACTTTGAAAAAATGTTCAACAAGAAGACATAGAAATCATAAATATATAAGTATCCAACACAATAACACTAGAGGTATACAGAAAATACTATTAGACCTAATGGTAGAGATAGCCTCCAATACAATAATAGTGGGTAACTTCAACACTGCATTCTCATCAATGGGTAGCTCAACTAGACAAAACATTCAATAAGGATACATGAGAGTTGAAGAATACTATCAAGCAAATGGACCCAACACATATTTACAGGATACATGTTCTTCTCATTTAACACAAGGAACATTTTCTAGGATAGACCACATATTAGGCCACAAATTCAAAAGGATAGAAATTACACTATGTATCTTATCATACCCTATTAATTAAACTAGAAACCAATAACAAGAACAACAGAACACTCAAATACTTGGAAATTAACACACTAGTGAATGATCAATGGATCATGGAAGAATTTAAAGAGGAAACCAAAAGATTTTGTGAAATAAATGAAAATGAAAACACAACATATCAAAATCTGTGGGCTACATCAAAAACAGCATTAAGAGTAAAGTTTATAGCATTAAGTGCTTACATTAAAAAAAGGAAAATGTGTCAAATTAAATATACATTCTGAAGACTTAGAAAAACAAAAGCAAAATAAACCCAAATCAGCAGGAGGCAAGAAATAATGATTACAGCAGAAATAAACAAAATTGAAACTAAAAAAAAATACAAAGAGCAACAAAACCAAAAGTTGGTTTTTGAGAAGATAAGCAAAATAGATAAACCCCTAGCCAGAATAACAAAGAAAAAAAAGAAAAAAAAACTCAAAAAAATAGATATGTAAAATAAGACATTATAGCTGACACCACTGAAATATAAAAGATCTTAAAAAACTAGTAGGAAGAACTGTATGCTAATAAACTGGAAAACCTCAAAGAAATGGATTAATTCCTGGATTCACATAACCTACCCAGAGCAAATAAAGAAGACAATCAAAACAGACTCATAACCAGCAATTAAATTAAAGCAGTAATCAGAAGTCTTCCATCAATTCTGGGACTTGATGGCTTTACTACTGAATTTACAAAACATTCAGAGAGGAAATAACTCCAATAGTTTATAAACTACTCCAAATTTTGTACAGGATGGAATTCTGACAAACTCTTTCTTTGAGGTCAGCATTACTTTGACACCAAAACCAAAGCCACAACACAAAAACTACAGACCTATATCCTTAATGAGCACAGATGCAAAGATTCTCAACAAAATACTAGCAAATCAAATCCAAAACCACATCCAAAGAACATACATCATGATCAAGTGGTATTTATCCCAGAAATGCAAGGGTGGTTCAACATTTACAAATCAATAAATGTCATTAAGCACATCAATAGAATGACCAGAACCATATGGTCTTCTCAATAGATGCAAAGAAAACACTGGATAAGATTCAACACCCCTTCATGATAAAAAACCCTCCAGAAATTAGTTATAGAAGGAACATTCCTCAAAATTATATAGACTGTATATCATAAACCAACAGCCAAAATCATACTGAGTGGGGAAAAACTGAAAGCATTTCCCTTCAGATCTAGAACAAGACAAAGATATTTACTTTCACCACTCTAATTCAATAGAGTACTGAAAGTTTAAGCAAGAACAGTTATAGAGGAGAAAGTAATAAATGGCATCAAAATTGGAAAAGAGGAAGTCAAATTATCCATCTTTGCAGATGGCATCATGCTGTACATGTTAAAACTAAACACTCCAGTAAAAATCTCTTACAATTGACAAACCAATTCAGTAAACTTGTAGGTTACAAAAGAAACATACATGAAAGAGTAGCTTTTCGTATACTAATGATGTATTCACAGAAAGAAAAATCAAAAAAGAAATCCCATTCACAATAACCACAAAAAATCAACTATTTAGGATTAAATTGAACCAAAGAAGTAAAAGATCTGTACAATGAAAATTATCAAACAATGATGAACGAAATCATCAAGGACACAAAAAATAGAAAGATATCCTATGCTCATAGGTTGGAAGAATCTATATCATGAAAATATCTACTTAATACTACCTAAAGCAATCTACAGATTCAACAAAACCCCTATAAAAATACCAATGGCATTCTTTACAGAGTTAGAAAAAACCCTAAAATACATATGGAATCACAAAAGACCCCAAATAGCCAAAGCATTCCTGAACAAGAAAAACCAAGATGGAGGCATCTCAACACCTAATTTCTAAGCATACCACAAAGCTATAGTAATTGAAACAGCGTGATAGTAGCATAAAAACTGATACTTAGATCAGTGGAAGAGAATAGAGCCCAGAAATTAGATCATGTACATACAGCTAACTGATTTTTGACAAATGTGCTCAGACCATACTGTGGAATAAGGATAATTTCTTCAACAAATGGTGCTAGCAAAACTGATGTATACATGTAGAAGAATGGAATTAGATCCATACTTCTCATCATATAGAAAAATCAATTCAAGATGGATCAAATACCTAAATTTAATATCTGTGACTATAAAGCTGCTGGAAGAAAACATAAGGGGGCTGGCGCCGTGGCTCACTAGGCTAATCCTCCGCCTTGAGGCGCCAGCACACCAGGTTCTAGTCCCGGTCAAGGCACCAGATTCTGTCCCTGTTGCCCCCCTTCCAGGCCAGCTCTCTGCTGTGGCCAGGGAGTGCAGTGGAGGATGGCCCAAGTGCTTGGGCCCTGCACCCCATGGGAGACCAGGATAAGTACCTGCCTCGCTCCTGCCATCGGATCAGTGCGGTGTGCCGGCCGCAGTACGCCAGCCGCGGCGGCCATTGGAGGGTGAACCAATGGCAAAGGAAGACCTTTCTCTCTGTCTCTCTCTCTCTCACTGTCCACTCTGCCTGTCAAAAAAATTTTAAAAAATAAAAAAAAAGAAAACATAAGGGAAACACTCTAAGACATTGGTGTAGGATATGACTTCTGGGACAATACTCTCAAAGCACAGGCAACAAAATGGAAGCTTTTACATAGCAAAGAAAATGATCAACAGCGTGAAGAGATATCCAACAG
The DNA here is from genome assembly GCF_051225735.1 of Oryctolagus cuniculus. Lineage (NCBI taxonomy): Eukaryota > Metazoa > Chordata > Mammalia > Lagomorpha > Leporidae > Oryctolagus > Oryctolagus cuniculus. The sequence continues at coordinate 147,567,898 of NC_142869.1, read as the reverse complement.
CATGGTAAAAAATATTTTCAAACCACCTATCTGGCAAAGGATTAATGTCCTAAATATATCAGCTATTTTAAAAACTCAGCAACAACAACAAAAACCAACCAATCCAGTTGACAAATGGGCAAAGGACTTCAATAGACAGTTCTCAAAAGAAAAAATACAAATGTCCAACAAATATATGAAATAATGCTCAGTGTCACTAGCCATCAGGGAAACTTAAATAAAACCACAATGTGATATAACCTCACTCTTTTCAGAATAGCAAAAATCCAAGACACTGGTGAGGATGTAGAGAAAGTGGAACACTTATACACTGTTGGTGAGAATGTAAATTAGTGCAGTCACTGTGAAAAAGTGTGGAAATTTCTTCAAAAACTGGAAATAGATTTGCCATATGATCCAGCAATCCCATTACTAGTTATATACCTGCAAGACTTGAATATGATGTATCAAAGAGATACCTGCACCACCATGTTTATAGAAATACTGTTCACAATAGTCAAAATTTGGAACCAACCACCGTGTCTATCATCAGATGAATGGGTAAAGAAAATATGGTATAAAAAAAGGAAAATGTGGTATTTACATATAATGGAATATTATTCAGCTATAAAAAGAATGAAATTCTAACATTTGCATCAAAATGGATGCAACTGGAAGACAACATATTGAGAGAAATAAGCCAGACACAGAAAAACAAATATTGCATGTTCTCCCTTATATTAAAGGACAAAGAAAAAAGAAAAAGAAGGAAATATCTGTGTGCATCAGTATTGCTGAAAATACAGTTTTGTAAAACTTTATTTTATACCTTTGTCAAACTAATGATTAAGAATGTTATACTTCTATGGTTTTAATGATCTGTGGTTACTTTAAAATTACTATATATGGGTGAAATGGTCATTTTTCTATTTAATTATTTCTTACAGCCATTACATATTCGCACTAAACTAAGATCTTTTGCTTTTTACTTATTAAACTTCTTATTAAGCATTTTTACTGTAATGTAAATTTAACATGTCAACTCAAAAACTAAAAAAAAGAAAGGGAGAATAAAGGAGTCTGGGAGAGAGAGGAGGAGGGAAGGAGGGAGGGAGGAAGGAAGAGAATATCATTATGTTCTTAGAATTATATCTGCAAATCACATTGAATATGTTTAAAAAACTAATTTTTTTTTCAAAAAGTAGTAATAGAGGGGCCAGCAATGGTGTTCAGCAGGTTAAACCACCATTTGTGATGCTGGCATCCCATATCTGAACATCAGATTTCTGGCTACTCCACTTCCAATCAACCTCCAGGCTAATGTGCCTGGAAAGCAGTGGAAGATGGCCCAAGTACTTGGGCCCCTGCCACCCTTATGAAAGACACAGATGGAGTTCCTGGCTCCTGGCCCCAGCTTGGCCCTGTCCAAGTCATTGCAGTCATTTAGGGAGTGAATCAGTGAATGGAAGGTCTCTTTCTCTATCCCTCTCTATATATCACTCTGCCTTTCAAATAAACAGAATAACACTACAAAATTTTAAAGTACTTTTAAAGTATTTTAGGTATTACATTTTTAAAATATTCTAAAAGTATCAAAAAATCTCAATAATAAAAGAGTTGAATTGACCATGAGATCAACAAAACAGATCAAGGAACAGTCTAGAGAGTACAGAAACTACTTTGCATACACATAAGGAAATGTGGTATGCAAAGTTCATATGTAATACCTGTGTGAAAATGACTAGCTTCTCTAAAAATGATATAACAATTGCCTTAGAGTGGTGAAAAATTAAAACAATTCTCCTCATTAAATACAAAATTCATTGTGTATGCAAAAAAGAATTTGTTAAAAAATGAATAAACAACTTAATACTTTATCCCTTTTAGTATTTTTTGTTCTATTTAATACTATTGGTTGAACTCTGTAATTAACACACAAATTATTCTTAGGCATTTAAATTCAACCAAAAAGTGATCTCTGTTAAATATAAGAGTGGGAATAAGAGAGGGAGGAGATGTACAGTTTGGGACATGCTCAAGCTGACCTTCCCCAAATGGTAGAGTTAGAAACATGACAGGAGATTCCAATTCAATCCCATCAGGGTGGCATGTACCAATGCCATCTCACTAGTCAAAGTGATCAGTTTCAGTTCATAATTGATCAGAATGATAGGATTAAGAGTCAAAGGGATCACATAACCAAGACTAGTGTCTGCTAATACTAACTGATAGAATTAAAAAGGAGAGAACGATCCAACATGGGAAGCAGGATACACAGCAGACTCATAGAATGGCAGATGTCCTAAATAGCACTCTGACCTCAGAATCAGCCCTTAAGGCATTCGGATCTGGCTGAAGAGCCCATGAGAGTATTTTAGGCATGGAAAGCCAAGACACTCTGGCAGAAAAAATAAACCTGTATGAAAGATCTCTGCGAGTGAGATCCCAGTGGACAGAACAGGACATCAAAGAAGGAGGTACCTTTCTCTGAAGGAAGGAGAGAACTTCCACTTTGACTATGACCTTGTCTAAATAAGATAAGTGGAGTTGGCAAACTCCACTTCCAGTCCAACTCTCTGCTATGGCCTGGGAAAGCAGTAGAAGATGGCCCAAGTCTTTGAGTCCCTGCACTCATGTGGGAGACCCAGAAGAAGCCCCTGGTTCCTGGCTTCAGATCAGCACAGCTCTGGCCATTGCAGCCAACTGGGGAGTGAACCAGTGGATGGAAGACCTCTCTCTCTCTCTCTCTCTCTGCTTCTTCTTCTCTCTCTGTATAACTCTGACTTTCAAGTAAAGAAATAGATCTTAAATATATACATATTTATATAGAATAGATTTTACATATTTAATATATACAATTTTAAGTAAATAACTATACTTTCCAAACTCACTCCTTCCCTCCCACCCTCTTTCCTCCTTTCTTTCTTAATTTTCTTTTAATTTTGGGGATAGTACATTTTCAATTTACTTTATAACCATAAGCTTAATCTTCCATTACCAAAGAATGCAACAAGTAAAATGATCACTATTCCTCAGGAGTATAGACAAGGGCTATAAGAAATAATCAAATCCCAAGATGTCAATTTCATTCATGTAATTTTTTGTACTGTATATATTAGCTGCCACAAAAATATGACATTTGTCTTTTTGGTATTGGCTTATTTTACTAAGCATAATGGTCTCCAATTATATGTATTTTATTGCAAAAGATAAGATGTTATTCTTTTTATGATTGAGTAGTATTACATTATGTGTGTGTGTGTGTGTGTGTATCACATTTTCTTTAGTCATCAGTTGATGGATATCTGGGTTCACTTTGAAAGCTCCATGTTTAACAATCCAGTAAGAAATGAGTAAAGGACATGAACAGGCAGCTTTAAAAGGATGAAATACAAATGGCCAACAGACATATTAAAAAATGCTCAGGATCACTAGTGATCAGAGAAATGTAAATAAAAACCACAGTGAGGTTTCATCTCACCCCAATTAGATTGGCTATCATCCAAAAATCTAAAAACAGTAAATGTTGGTGAGGATGTTGGATAAAGGCACACGTATACACTGTTAGTAGGAATGTAAACTAGTATAACCATTAGGGAAGACAGTATGGAGACTCCTCGGAATCTGAAAAGAGTTTACCATATGATCCAGTTATCCCATTCCTGGGAATTTACCCAAATGAAATGAAATCCACATATGAAAGAGTTATTTGTACCCCCATGTTCATTGCAGCTCAATTCACAATAGCTAAGATATGGAACCGTGGGGAGCAACTCGGACTAGACTGTTACTCGAATTAAGACTTATTCTATGCATCTGCTCTCCCACAATATGGCGCTGGGAGAGGAGTAAACAGCTTCTATGTAGCTGCCTCCAGTTCGACCAATAAACTGCAGGAGCTGCTCCTGATTGGAGGAGAGCAGTGTGCTCGGCGTGTGGGTAGCAGAGTTGGGATTGGTGGAAGAGGACTATAAAGGAGGAGAGAGACAACATGCACCAGGAACATCCGGATAACATCTGAGCAGCCCCCGAGAGAGCTGGCCGGTGGTGTGCCACTCCCCCGCGGAAGTGGGGAAAGTGGCAGGGGGAGCCGTCCCTCCACGGAGGTGGAGGGTCGGCAGCCAACCTGGGAAGGACCAGCAGCAAACCCTGGAAGGGCCGAGCAGACAAAAGAACAGCGCAGGGTTTAGTGTCGTTCCTCCATGAAGAGGGGGAGCGACATGGAACGAACCCAGATGCCTATCAACTAATGACTGGATAAAGAAAATGTGGTATATATAAACCATGGAATGCTACTCAGCCATTAAAAAGAATAAAATCCTACCTAACAAAATGGATACAACTGGAGTCCATTATGCTTAGTAAAATAAGCCAATCCCCAAAAGACAAATATCATGTGCTTTCTTTGATATGTTGCAGTTAATACAGAATACAAAAAAATATAGAATCATATCTCTTGTTATATGATTGCTATTCTTTGCCTTTGTTTGAACTCCTGCAGAACTGTGGTCTTCCTACTTTTTATTTGTTGAGTATTATGGTTAGTGGTGAATTAAGTCTGATTATAGTGGGAATTGAAGGTATGCCTTTGCAAAAAATAAAGAACAAAGAAAAGGAAGGAAAAAGAGGGATTGAGGGAGGGAGAGGGATAAAGATAGGGAGAGAAGCATGGTTGCCATCTTACCTATGAAATCTGTTCTCTTTATATTAATAATTTTTTTTAAAAAAATAGAAAAGTCCATGTTCTACCTGGGGGCACTCCTGTACTAACTAAAAAAAAAAAGAATATTTTACATTGCCCATTCAGAAACACCCCAAATGAATGCAGCAATCATTTCTAGAACAGTTTGCTACAAGGATATGCATCTCAGCTAAAAATCCGGCATTAAAGATGTAAGTCTTTCAATCTGGCTGGCACATTTTTAACTACTAAACCAAACGAGTGAATGTTGGGTTCAACTACCTGTTGCTTAGTTTTTCCCGATGATCAGTGAAGACCATCTTTTAAGGTACGATATAGAATACGTCACTAATCTTTCTGGGAGAATTTTCACTAACAAATCACACCAAACCATTGTCCTTCTTAAGCACATTAGAGAAATCCCGCTTCTGGGTTTTTAAAGAGACATTTCTGAAATGGCTCAACATCTTAGGGAGAAAGTCTTAAAATACCTGGGAAAGAACTGAATGTCCTGAAACACACCACATAGTTGGAACTGTGCTGGGAGAGTTCCAGTACTGAAGAGCACAAGGTGAAGGCATCCTTGGTCCTTATGCTGTCTGCCCGCTCAGTCCCTTTGGGCTGCTGCAATACCAGAGACTGGTGGCTTATAAACCATAGGAATTTATTTATCACAGTCCTAAAGGCTGAGAGGTCCAAGATCAAGGTCCCTTTATTTTGTTTTGTTTTATTTATTTATTTTAGAAGTAGAGGTACTGATACAGAGGGAGAGACAGAGAAGAAGGTCTTCCATCTGCTGGTTCACTCCCCATGTGGCTACAATGACCAGAGCTGGGCCAATCTAAGGCCAGGAGCCAGGATCTTAATCTGGTTTCTCACACAGGTGCATAGGCCCAAGCACTTAGGCCATCTTCCACTGCTTTCCAAGGCAGCTCCAGCCCTCAAAGGTTTCTTTTATAAGGTTTCTAATCCTAATCAGACGTACTGCCTCCCAAATGCTCCATTTCCCAATAGCATCACATGGGTGATCAGATTTTCAATATATGAATTTGGAGGTGCTGGGTGTGACACAAACACCCAGACCATAGCACCAACATGGAGTCATATTTTCTATCAGGAGTAAACCAACAAAGCCATCCAGGCATTTCCAGAAAAGAGCTCAACTCAGCCAGTCATTGCTTTTCTGCAACCTCTCCCACATCTTAGCATATTGCTTCCCTGTCACTTGACCACTGGACTCGAGTGATTTAGACCCACATCTGAAGTACTTACAAGTAAAATCAAACCTCAAAAGTTTCACTGCAGTGATTTTCAGCAAAACATTAAGCTGAGTCACAAAACAAAATGATATTTGGTTCCATTCTCATCGTACTTCTCAAAAGAGTTCCCCTTCTGATCGTGACTCAAACATTGGGAGGAAAAGAAAGAATGGTCCTGTACACACCTACCAATGGGAATTAGAATATAGGCTCTCAAAAATAATAAGTTAGAGGTCCCCTGGAGGTGGGAGTAAGAGGGAAAGAAGGACGTTAGAGAAGACATTCTGGAGGTGACTACACAATCTTTGGTTTTAAAAGTGGACATTTTTCTAGGTGTATAAGAGGGAGAATGACATTTCAAGCAAATGGAACAGCTCACAGGCTTGTACAGACATGAAGTGTTCTGGCAACAATAGCAGTGTTGAGGGTATAATCACAGTGCAAGGCCAACAGAAATGGCAGGAGACAAAACAGGTGGGGTAGCAAGAACCCACAAACTACACTAAGCAGCTTGGACCTGGCTCTGCAGGCAGTGCTCTGCCTCTGGTATGTGCAGCCTCACAGGTTCACTCCAGCTTCATAGAAAGAGTTCGGGATCAGGGAAAAAGATATGGCCAAACAACAACTTTGGAAACAAAAAGTTTTTTTTTTTTTACTTTTATAGTCAGTTATGTTATTAGGTATGTGATGAATAAAAAGAGTAGCTCCTGATAAACAGGTATGTACTATTTTTAGCAAACACCCGCAGAAAAGACAAAACCCACAGCCTGGCATTGGGAAAGAATGCCAGCTCCGTGGGAGACACTGAAGGCGTCAGTTACAGATGACAGCTGTCAGTCTTGCTTCAAATCCTGGCCCTGCTCCTGTTTCTTTACTGGCTGTGTCCTTTTCAACAAGTTACTTTACTTCCTAATCTCTAACATGGGGGAAAGGACATTATGTAACCCATTAAATCATTTAGAGGTTGAAATGAAATAGTGTATTAGCTTCCTAGGCTGTCAAAACTAAGTGCATAGACAGGATGGCTAAAAACACCAGAAATGTCTTGTCTTACAGTTCTTGATGGTCGAACTAAGTTAGGTATTGACAGAGCCCTGCCTGGCTGACTCCTGCTTTGCCTCTCGTATTCTCTGGGGGTTGCCAACAATCCTGGGTGCTCCTTAGTTTGCAGATGCATCACTCCAGTGAGGAGTACTCTGTCAGTACAGAACCAGCTCCTCTCTTTGTGTGACTCCTTTTTTTCAGGACATTAGTCATATCGGAGTAAGGGCCCACCCTGCTCCAGTGTGGCCTGATCTCAACCCATTGCATCTACAACTACCCTATTTTCAAAGGAAGTCACCTTCTGCGCTACTGGGACTTAAAACTCCAACTTATCTTTTTTTTTTTTTTTTGAAGGGCCACAACTTCACACATAAAAAATGGCACCTAGGGTCCAGCATTGTGGCAGGTAGGTTAAACCTATTCCTGCAACGCCAGCATCCTATTCAGGCGTTGGTACATGTCCCAGCTGCTCACTGCTAATGCTTCTGGGAAGGCAGTGGAAGATGGCTCAAATGCCTGGGCCCCTGCACCCACGTGGGAGATCCAACAGAGGTTCCAGATTCCAGGCTTTGGCCTGGACCAAACCCAGCCATTGTGGCCATTTGGGAAATGAATCAGAGAGTGGAAGATCTCTCTCTGTCTGTCTCTGTCTCTGTCTGTCTGTCTCTCTCTCTCTCTGTAACTTTTTCAAATAAATAAAAAATAAATCTTTAACAATTTTATTAGTTTTTTTTTAATAGGATCTGATGTAACTGGAGACCATAATGCTTAGTGAACTAAGCCAAATCTAAAAAAGACTAATATCACATCTTTTCTCTGGTTTGTGGTACCTAGTGTATGTGAGTATAACTATACCTTGGGACTTGATTATTGTTTATAGTCCTTGTCTAATTCCTGCTGAACAGTCGTCTTTCTGCTTTCTATTATTGAGCTCTTTATTTAGTGAAGCATTAAGTCTTTGACTATAAAGTAAGCTTAAAATGTTATTGCAAAAATTTCAAAAGGAAGGAGGAGAGAAGGAGTATCATTATATTCTTAGAATTGTATCTTTGAATTATATGAAATCTCTTTATATCAAAAAAATGTAAATAAAAAAGAAGTGGTATCTGAAGAGACCTTGGCACTCAATAAACAAACATTTGCTGTTGTTATTAAAGCAGCAGAAGATGACAATGAAGATCCACATTTACATTATATCATGTTGCCCTTGGCAGGCACTTAGCAAAGAGTGCTGATATGATGATTTTGTGTGTATTTATATTTTTATTTAAGAACTTTAAACAAGCTCGAGGTAGATCTCTGCCAAGCTAGAAACAATATCCTGAGGTGCAAAGATGTGTCATTCTCTATTAATCTTGTGTGGTCCAGAATTTATAAAGATGTCTTACAACTAAGAATTTCAGTGCCAGGTACATGAGGAAACACATATTACAATCACGGCTTTGTGCTTTCAAAAGTGTGCACAGAGTTATTAAGTTTGTTATTAAGCTTATGTTTGGAAGCACAGTGTCTGAGAGAACATTGCCTTCCTTGAGATGTGGGGCCTTTATCCTTTTCATCACCACAATCCCTCTGGCTCACATACAGAATTTAGTGAGATTTTTACAGTGCTCACAAGTTTCTCTGGAGCCAGCCCTTTCCCCATGCAGCTACACACTTGCCATTGCTCATTTTCCATCTCCTAAAATGAAAAGGAGAGAAATGCCTTTCTTTGTACATTCTGGTAGTGACTTAGACATTTTAGAGTGATACAAAAGATGGATGGGAGATGGGCCAAAATGGAGTTAAATCGTAAGGTTTGCTAAGATGAAAATCTTCAATTCAGAAATAAATAGTTTCAGGGGGCTCTGAAATCTGTTGTAGGTGGAAAATCAGTTCAGCCATCAGATAAGGGAGTATATGTGCAGAAATACTTCGTATCAAAATCTCATTATATTTCTGAAATGTATCTTTTAAAGTTATATTGGGATAAACTGCAATTTTGTATCCCAAATGTCTTTTAAAACCAATCTATGGTAAAAGATATGCAAAAATTTAAGAAGTGATATTGGCAAAGGAGATATTAAATAGAAGTGCCCCTCTAAAACTTCACAGAAAATAGAATTAAAAGATAAGTTTATTTTAATGAGAAATTTTTATGTCCATGCAAGTTTTTTTCACACTCAACATTTTCCATGAACTTTCTGAAGATCCCTTCTAAGCAAATTTAACCATTATATGCTAATTTGAAGTAAAGGTATAATGGGAAGGAACAAATATGATGGGAATGAGTGTAAACATTAGAAAATATTAGTGTCTTCTGTTTGGGGAAAAATTAGGCCAAAATTCAAGTAGAGAAAAACTACCCAAGCAGGTCTTGGAGAACATTTAGCTTGAAAGATAACTACCACAAAAAAGTGAATTCTAGGAATGGTAAATAGGAGAAAGCCAAAGAAGTGGCTGGAATATGAGGAAACTGTTATCAAGAGGTGTAAAACCAGGGTGGTAGGCAATGCTACTTGGGATGACTGCATCCCATATCTCAGAACCTGGGATTGCGTCCTGGCTCTGTTTCCAACTCTAGTTTCTTTCTACCATGTTCCCTGGGATGCAGCATCTAAGAGCTCCAGTACTTGACTCCCTGCTGTCCACATGGGAAGCCTATCCTGGCCCAGCCCCAGCTGGTTTGGCATTAGGGAATGAACCAGTGGATGGAAGAGCTCTCTCTCTGTCTCTCCTTTCAAATAAATACACACAAATAATTTTTTTTAAAGATGGAGAAACTCTCGCACTGCTTTAGATTCAGTTTTTTAGCAATAGTGAAATTTCTAGGGTCAGTAAAGAGAATCAAATCTTAGAATAAAAATAATTAAGTTCTGTTAAAAAGTAGAAGTCAACTGAACTAAAGGTACCCAATGGTATCATTGGCCTCCAATGGAAGAGGTCAAGAGACAGCAGTGTGCCCTGAAAGAACACTGAGCTGACGGCTTGGCAGATCTGTGTTCCAGGCTTGGTTCTGTCCAGGAGGGGCTCTGTATCCCACGGCAAGCCCAGAAGCACTCGAGCTCCAAGTGTTGTCACTGATAATTTATTTCTCTTTGTATGCTTCAGGGAATACAAATATGAAACCTAAAATCATGACTCTGTTCTCAGATATATTATTTTAATGAAGATAGAAACATATCTACAGATGTGTGCTTCTGTAGATGCATGTGAAAGTATTTCAATGGGTCATGGAAAGACAGATTTTAGAAGTTTATTTTGAGGGGCCAGCACTGTGGTATAGTAGGCTAAGTCTTTGCCTGCAGACCAGCATCTCATATGGGTGCTGGCTTGTACCCCGGCTGCTCCTTTTAGATTCAGTTCCCTGCTAATGGCCTGGGAAAGCATCAGAAGATGACCTAAGTCCTTGGGCCCCTGCCACCCATGTGGGAGACCCTGAAGAAGCTCCTGGCTCTTGGCTTTGGATCAGCCCCGCTCTGGCCATTGTGGACATTTGGGAAGTGAACCAGTGGATGGAAGACCTTCTCTCTGTCTCTCCCTCTCTCTGTCTATAACCCTGCCTCTCAAATAAATAAATAAAACCTTAAAAAAGTTCATTTTGATGCAAAAAAATTGATATTCATGTGCATGAGGGGATCTTTGGAAACTTCATTGAAGGAGTGGGTATTTGACCTAGAGATTTGAGACTAGTGACTGAGGTGTCCATCTCCTTTTTGGAGTGTCTGTGTTCAATACCTGGCTCTGGCTTCTGACTTCAGCTTCCTGCTGATGCAGATCCTGAGAGGCAGTGGTGATGGTTCACATGACTGTGTCCCTGCCACCCACAGGGAGACCTGGACTGTGCTCTTGGCTTCTTGCCTTGGCCCAGCTCCAACCACCACAGTGGGAGTGAACCAACAGATGGAACTCTGTCTCTCTCTGGATGTCTCTCAAATAAACAATAAATACTATTTTAAAGTTCATGGAAATGAGTATTATGAAAACAGACTATGCATATATTTAAACTTTTTTGCAACAAAAGAAACATCTTTTCCATTAAATTTTGAAGGACCCTTGTATATATAGAAGTAATATTCAAAATATTTCACAGCAGGAAGAGCCATGATGGTTGAATAGAGAGGCCCTATACTTGCCTCCACTGCAGAGAACTAGAGTAACAGAGGAAAGATTGTGTTTCCAGGAAATTGGCTAATGAAAATCTACAGTAGAGAAGGTTCAGCACTGAGGTTCACAAAAGCCACCATAGAGAGAGGGACAAAGCACACCTGGCTCCCCAGCTGGGGACGGGGTGGCCATCTCCTGGGAAAAATGAAAGCAGAAAGCTCTGTGGCCACCACTACCACTACATAAAGGCAACTGTAACTACAGGAGAATCCCATACTCCTCAATGGCTGTACATCCTGTCTAGAAAGCTGACCATGATCCAGGCAACTGCTTTACTCCAAAAAAGAAACCCACATTGCCTCCCACTCAAAGTCTCAGGCCTGAGCTCTCACAACACACTCACTGCTAATTCAACTCTGTCTTAAGGGAGAATAAGTAATACCATCACTACCCGAAACCCTAGAACCAGAGCCAGAGCTCTTCACAGGACAGAGAGAGGGCCCCTCTGCTTCTGGCAGCTGTGGCATTGCTGGACACAAGCCCCAGAGCCAAGCGTGCTCATTCTACACAATCTGGGAGACCCATAACAGAGGAAGTTTCCTTCCTCATCTCTTAGCACAAGCCCCAGCATCACCTTTGCATGCCAGGTTGGAATGAGGGGTAGTCCCTTCTGTGCCCTACAGCTCCAGAACTGTCTATTGGTGCAGCTAGCACTCACCAGTGGGGCATGATGGGCCCTAACTGCACTCCTCTGCTTAAGGCTAATGGCTGCCAGCCCACAATCCCTAGCACAGTCAGCACTTATCCTGTGAGATGTAGGTAAGGACCCTACTGCATCTAGCAGCTCTGGGACTGTAACTATTGATTCTGTAAGGCCCAGCAACACTTGTGCTCCCTTGGGGGATTAGGAAAGGCTCTATCTGCATTAGTCTATTCCAGGCCTGCATGGGCAAAATTCCAAATAAAATCAGCAATCATCATATATCATGCAAATAAGATATGCCCCAAGACCTACAGTTATGAGAGTATGACTGTTGGAGTTTTATCCCACAGAGTAACCTGAGTTATCCCACTGTATCTTCATGGACCCTATCTGCATTCTACTGGTCCAGACTCATGCCTTCCAGGACACAATCCCCAAAATTACCTGTTTGTGAAATAGGAGATATCGATAAGGTCTCTACTGCAATCTGCAGCCCTGGTACTCAAACTGTCATCTCTATAATTCTCAGGAATTTCCAGGGCTGGTGTCGTGGCAAGCAGGTGGAACTGCTGCCTGTGATGCCAACATCCCATTTGGACATTGGTTTGTGTCCGGGCTACTCCATTTCTGAACCAGTTCCCTGCTGATGTGCTTGGGACAGCAGTGGAGGATGGCTCAGGTGCTTGGGTCCTGCACCCACGTGGGAGACCCAGAGGAGACTCTGAGTTCCTGGCTTTGGCCTGGTTTAGCCCTAGCTGTTGCAGCTATTTGGGGAGTGAGCTGGCAACTGAAGGATCTCTCTCTCTCTCTCTCTCTCTCTCTCTCTCTCTCATTCTGTGTGTGTGTGTGCATCTAACACTGGCTTTCAAATAAATAAAATAAACCTTTAAAGAAAAATAATAATTCCCAGGAACATCTGCATGTGCACTGAGGGATCTGGGAAAAGTTGTATTTCTGTTCCACTGCTGCAGGCCCAGGGCTACCAGTGTACAATCCCCAGTGTTACTTACACATTTCCCCTAGGACTGGCCAGATATAGCCTTCCTGCCCTGAAGCTCCAGGACTATGACTACTAGTAGTAGATGCTGTAGAGTCTCCTGGGCCCATCCGGTGGGACCATGTGAAACTGTAACTGCATTCCACTGCTCCAGGCCCAAGACTGCCAGCACATAATTCCAGGCATAACCTATCTTCACCCTGTGGAACCTGAGAAAGCAACCATTCACATCCCTCAGTGTTGGGACTGAGACTTTTGATACTATTAGCCCCAGAATCACCCATGACAACACAGCAGGGGTCGGGAAGGTCCCATCCACATCACATGGGTTCCAGGGTCATAAGCTATTTGTGCCATGATCCCCAGCAGCACTCAGGCTTACCTGGTAGGAAAGGTACAGCACCCTCTCTCCCACAGCGCCAGGAATGTGGCTACTGCTATCACAGATCCCATTGTGATTGACATCCTACTCTGTGAGTCCTGAACACACATGCCTTTGAAGCCCACATCCACTTCAACGAGCTGAGTCCTACAAGGAGTCTTGAAGCAAGTGCCATATTAAAAGTAAAAGGATCATAAAACTATCGTGAAAACACAGGGCAGCACAAAATCAACTAACACCAGATATGCAAAAGAGAAAGAGAATCTAATTTTATCATGAAGGAAAGCTACTAAAGCACAAAGATAACAATAAATAATAAGAAAGGCAGAAAGAAGCATAGAATATATAAAAAATCAGTAAGCCATCAACAAAAGGATGAGTTAGTTCTTATCTACCAACATTAACTCTGAATGCAAATGGATTAAATTCTCCAATCAAAATATATAGTCTGGCCGGCGCCGCGGCTCAATAGGCTAATCCTCTGCCTGCGGTGCCGGCACATAGGGTTCTAGTCCCAGCTGGGGCACCGAATTCTGTCCAGCTCTCTGCTGTGGCCCGGGAAGGCAGTGGAGGATGGCCCAGGTCCTTGGGCCCTGCAGCCACATGGGAGACCAGGAGGAAGCACCTGGCTCCTGGCTTCGGATCAGCGCAGTGTGCCAGCCGCAGCGGCCATTGGAGGGTGAACCAATGGTAAAAGGAAGATCTTTCTCTCTGTCTCTCTCACTGTCCACTCTGCCTGTCAAAAAAAATTTTATATATATATATATATATATAGTCTGGCCTAATGGATAAAAAAAAAAAAAAAAAAAAAAAAAACAAGACCCAACTATGTACTGCCTACAAGAAATTCACTTCACAAAGAGACACATAGATGGAAAGTGATGAGTATGAAATGGCTATACCATGCAAATAAAAACCAAATAGCAGCAGGAGTTGCTATACTAATATTAGGTAAAACAGGCTTTATATCTGATGTAAAGATACATCAGAGTTGAACTATACTATGGAGTAAATGGACCTAACAGACATTTACAGAACATTCCACACAATATCTATAGAATACGCATTCTTCTCATCAGCACATGGAACATTTTCAAGGATATACCATATATTCGAGCACAAATCAGCCTTGTAACTTAAAAGAAACTGAAATCATACTATGCATTTTCTGGGACTACAAAGGAAGGAAACCATAAATCAACAATAGTATCAATAAAAATTTACAAATATATGCAAATTGAATAGCACACTCCTGAATAACTAATGAATCATTGAAAAAATTTAATAAGAAATTTAAAAATCTTGAAACAAATGAAAATAAAAATACAACATATCCAAATCTGTGGGATATAGCAAAATTGTTTAAGAAGGACATTTAGAGTGATAAGTACACAACTAAAAAAGCACAAAGATTTGAAATACAACCTTTTTGAAAAAAAACTAATATTGCCTCTAAAGAACTGAGAAAATCAAGAAAAATCCAAAGTTAGAATAAGATGAATCAGAACAGAAATAAGTTAAATTGAAATTAAAACAAAAGCTAAAACATCAACAGAATGAAAGCTGGTTTTTTGGAAAGATAAACAAAATAGACAAAACTTCAGTTAGACTGACAAAGGAAAAAAAAACAGGAAAATTAAAATAAATAAAATTGGAGATAAAAAAGGACTGCAACCAATACCTTGGACATACAAAAATAATCATAAGGAACTACTACGAACAACTATATGCCAACAAATTGGAAAATCTGAAATGGATAAATTCCTGAATACATACAACCTATCAAGATTAAATCAATAGGCTGCATAAAATCTAAACAGACCAATACCAAGTGATGAGATTGAATCACATCTCTGCCTTTTGGCTAAGATCAAGCATGGAGATTGAAGCAGTAGTTACAAGTCTCCATCAAAGAAAGTTCCAGAACTTGATGACCTTACAAGTGAGTTATACCAAACATTTAAAGAACTCCAATTTTTATTAAATTATTCCAACATATTAAAAAGGGTGGACTCTGCCAAACTATTTTTATGAGGCCAACATTACTCTGATACCAAAATTAAATACAAAAAGAAAACTACAAACCAATATTCTTGATAAACATAGGAGGAAAATTTCTCAACATAATGCTAACAAATACTGATTCCAACACTATATAAAAAAGATCATACTTCATAATCAGGTGGAATTTATCCCAGGGATGCAAGCATGATTCAATATTTTAAACCAATAAAGACAATAAATCACATCAACATAATGAAGAAAAAAATAATATGGTCATCGCAACAGTTGTAAAAACAGCACTTGATAAGATTTATTTGATAATATTCAGCATAAAAACCCTCAACAAATTAGGAAAGAAAGAACATATCTCAAAATTATAAAGGCTATAAATGACATATCTACAGCCAATATCTTATAGAATGGAGAAAAGCTAAAAGCACTTCCTCTAAGATCTAGAACAAGACAAGGATATCCACTTTAATCACTTTTATTCAATATGGTATTGAAATTATTAGCAATAACAATTAGGGAAGAAAAAGAAATATTGAAAATCAAAATTGGAAAGGAAGAAGTAAAAATATATCCATATTTGCAGATGATAAGATATTTATATGGAAAAAAGCTGCTAGAACTGATAAATCAATTTAGTAAAGTCTCAGGATACAAAACCAATATACAAAAAGCAGCATTTTTGTACACCAATGGAGATCTTGCTTAAAGGAAAATCATGAAAGAAACCTCATTCATAGCAGTATCAAAAAATAGAACATTTAAGGATAAATTTAAAGAAGTAAAAAATCTCTACAATGCAAATTATAAAACACTGATGAAAGAAATCACCAAGGACACAAAACAGTAGAAAGATAGTCTTCATATATTAGGAGTATTAATATTGTTAACATGTCAATACTATATAAAGTAATCTACATATTCAACACAACCTCTATCAATATACTAATGGCATTCTTTACTGAATGCGAAAAAAAGAATCCTAAAATTCACATATAGCCACAAAGACTCAGAATACCCAAAGCAATTCTGAGCAAAAATACATACGTACATACATATAAGCAGGCAAGCTAGAGCCCTCACGATACACGGTTTCAAAGTATACTGCTACACAGCTGTATTTAAAACAGCATGGCAGTGGCATAAAAACTGACACATAGATGAATGGAACAGAATAGAGAACCCAGAAATTAATCCATTAACATACAGACCAATTCTTTTTGACAAAGTTGCAAAGAACATACATTGGAGAGAGGAAAGCCTTTTCAATAAATGGTGCTGGAAAAATGGGTATACAGAAAGTGAATTAGATTACTGTCTCACTACATATAAAAATCAACTCAAGATATATCAAAGACCTAAATATAAGACCTGAAACTATGAAATTGCTAAAACATAGGGGAAACACTTCAAGACATTTAGTGTAGGCAATGATTTTTTATAAGACCCCAGAAGTATATACAACTAAAGCAAAACTAGACAAATAACATTATATCAAACTCAGAAGCTCTGTGCAGCACAAGAAACAAACAATAGGGTAAAAAGGCATCTGACAGAATGGGAGAAAATATTTATAAGCTACATATCAAACAAAGGATTAATATCCAGAATATATCAAGAACTCAAAAACTGAAATGGGCAAAGGACCCGGACAGACTGTTGTCAAAAGAAGAAATAAAAACGTCCAACTGTATGAAAAAATGCTCAGTATCACTATATAAAATAAAACCATAATGAGGCAATACCTCATCCCTGTGAGAGTAGATATTATCAGAAAGAGAAGGTAACAAATGCTGGTAAGGATGTGGAGGAAGGAGAAATCTCAGATACTGCTGGTGGGTATGTAAGTTAGCAGAACCACTATGGAAAACTTGAAATAGACGTGCCATATGATCCAGAAATTCCACTGATGGCATATATCCAAAAGATATGAAATAATTATATCAAAGAGATAACTACTGTGGCCAGCGCTGTGGCACAGCGGGTTAACACCCTGGCCTGAAGCGCCAGCATCCCATATGGGCACCAGTTCAAGACCTGGCTGCTTCCGAGATCAGACAAGATTGGGCATGTTCAGGGTGGTATGGCCATAGGAAAAAAAAAAAAAAAGGAGAGAACAATCCAACATGGGAAGTGAGATACACAGCAGACCCATAGAATGGCAGATGTCCTAAACAGCACTCTGGCCTCAGTATCAGCCCTTAAGGCATGCGGATCCAGCTGAAATGCCCAAGAGAGTATTTCAGGCATGGAAAGCCAAGACATTCTGGGGGAAAAAAAAAAAAAAGATCTCCGTGAGTGAGATCCCAGTGGAAAGAACAGGTCATCAAAGAAGGAGGTACCTTTCTCTGAAGGGAGGAGAAAACTTCCACTTTGACCATGGCCTTGTCTAAATATGATCAGAGTCAGTGAACTCAGGGGGCTTCCATAGCCTTGGCAGCTCATGACAAGAGCCTAGGGTGATTACTGATGCCATAAACAAGAGTGTCAATTTGTTAAGTCAACAACAGGAGTCACTGTGCACTTACTCCTCATGCAGGATCTTTGTCCTTAGTGTGCTGTACATTGAGATTTAATGCTATAACTAGTACTCAAACAGTATTTTTCACTTTGTGTTTCTGTGTGGGAGCAAACTGTTGAAATCTTTACTTAATGTATGCTAAACTGATCTTCTGTATATAAAGAGAATCGAAAATGAATCATGATGTGAATGGAAGGGGAGAGGGAGTGGGAAAGGGGAGGGTTGCGGGTGGGAGGGACGTTATGGGGCGGAAGCCATTGTAATCCATAAGCTGTACTTTGGAAATTTATATTCATTAAATAAAAGTTAAAAAAAAAAAAAGACCTGGCTGCTCCACTTCCAATCCAGCTCTCTGCTATGGCATGGGAAAGCAGTAGAAGATGGCTCAAGTCCTTGGGCCCCTGCACCCACGTGAGAGACCCAGAAGAACTCCTGGCTCCTGACTCCTGGCTCCAGATTGGCTCAACTCCGGCCATTGCAGCCATCTGGGGAGTGAACCAGCAGATGGAAGACCTCTCTCTCTCTCCCTGCCTCTCTGTGTAACTCTGATTTTCAAATAAGATAAATAAATATTTTTAAAAAATATTTTATTTATTTATTTGACAGAGTTACAGACAGTGAGAGAGAGACAGAGAGAAAGGTCTTTCTTCCATTGGTTCACTCCCCAAATGGCTGCTATGGATGGCGCTCAGCTGATCCGAAGCCAGGAGCCAGGTGCTTCCTCCTGGTCTCCCATGCGGGTGCAGGGCCTAAGCACTTGGGCCATCCTCCACTGCCCTCCTGGGCCATATCAGAGAACTAGACTGGAAGAGGAGCAACCGGGACTAGAACCTGGCATCCATATGGGATGCCGGCGCCGCAGGCGGAGGATTAACCAAGTGAGCCACAGCACCGGCCCCAGATAAATAAATCTTTAAAAAAAGAGATAACTACTGAGGCACTCTTCACAATAGCCAATATATGGAATCAAATAAGGTTTTTGTCATCAGATGAATGGTGGAACATATATAAAATGAAATATTATTCAGCCATAAAAAAGAATGAATACTGTTATTTGTACCATAATGAGTAGAACTAAAGAACTTCATGTTAAGAGAATAAGCTAGACACAACAAGATAAATACTGCATGTTTTCCTTCATATGTGGGAGCTAAAAAAATTACTCAAGCTAAACCCAGGATAGTAGTAACTAGAGACTGGGAAGGATAGAAGAAGATAGAAGGGATTTGGATAATGGGCACCACATCAGAATTTACTCAAAGCAATAAATTCCTAGTGTTACACAGCGTAGTGGCAAGCCTACCATTCACAGTAATCTAGTATATACTGTATGAAAAACTGGGGGGAAAAAGCTCCAAAAGCCTCCAATCATAATGTTAGAGAAAGGGCAATGTTGAATACTGTTTTAATCAGCACACATTGTATGTGTGTGTGTGTGTGTATAAAGTCACAATTTAATTCATTAACTGTAAAATTATTATTAATTAAAAACTTTAAAAACAATATTCCATAGTCAATGTAGTAGCAACAAGTCAGAACAGAGATAGCTGCCAACAACCACTGTGATCATAAAGTGCATGGCTCCTAAATGCCGACTCTGCAAGGAAAAGAGACAGACACAGACACAAGCACAAAGGTGACTGTTCATTTTCAGTAAAACAGGTTTATAGTCATACTGTAAAAATGCAGTCCATGAGCTGCTCACTGTTCACCTGCTGGTAACTTTCCTTCATTGTAGACCTAATGAGTAAGAAGAAATGCATAGCTTCCAGGAAGAAAGGGAGGGAGGGAGGAGAAGCAATTTCACTTCTGGATCATAATTCCTACATGTGGAACTAGCATAGGTCTGATTAGATCCTAGACAGAAGCTGGAATTGCTTGGAAAGTACATTCTTATTCATATTCTGGTTTACATGGGAGCTAAGAAGCCTCTTGTAAAAAAAATTTTTTTGAGGAACTAATTTAGATGTATAGACTCATCTGATGGACAAGGACAAACAGCAAGGGGACCAAGAGAATCCAAGCGAGCCCTAAGGAAGAATCCCCCATTGGAGAAGGAGGAATCTGGCACAGAGCCAGACTTGCCTGGGAGGAAGGCGGGTAATGGATGAAGCACATGGTGGGATGCAGCTGGAAGACAGGGTCCTATGGGTAAGAGCATGGCCTCTGGACTCTACTGAGAGAGGACCCTCAACTGCACTGGAACCATGTCTTGGCAATCTTGGCCAGGCCTCAGCCTCCATGGACTTCAGTATCTTTATCTGTAAAATGAAGGTGGTGATGACAGTGATCCCTGTGTCATGGAGTGGTTGTGAAGATGAGTAGAGGCATTGCCCTTCAAGCCCTTGGAAACCTAACACATATTGACTGTTGTGATACAGGAAAACTCTGCATACTGGAAATTCTGAAGGGGAAAAGTACATTTTTTTTTTTTTTGCTGGCGAACAGAAAAACCCACCAGCAGTAATAAAAATGACAACAGCCTCACTATATTCTGTGCTGTTGAGAGACCCTGCTAAGGGCACCCCACTCTCATTCCTTTTAGTCCTGCCCCTTCTCAGATGTTGATATTTTTCTTTTCTCTTCCAAGGGAGTAGCTTAGGCTTGATGTTGGAGAACACGGGCCTTCCTTCTCTCTGGGGGAGAATGAGGAGCCTTGGATTTGAGGGCTGAGACCCCTAGAGTTAGTCTGTCTGGGGAAAACAGCTACCTGAGGGAAACAGCAACACTGAAATGGCAGACATCTGTGGGCCACTATCATTCCCATTGATATGTTGGCTTATTTTTAATTAAAAGAGAACCATTACCAGGGAAGAACATTTTTGTAATGATTTAAGGTTCCTGTCAATCACTATCTAAAACAGGTTTAAGAACTGGTTGGGGTTATGACCACATTGAGGAAACAGGAACAACCCAGAGAAGAACTGAGACACCATTCACCCTCTCCCCAGCCCATGGTACTGCCCAGGGTCTGAGTCACAAGTCAAGGATCTCATGGAGCCAAAGAAAGCCTGGGGTGCACCTGAATATTAGATGAAACTGTGATCCAACTCAAACAGGTTCAAATTCCAGATGAACAGCCAGAAGTAATACAGGAGGCAGCTGACCAACCCAAGGTGTATCCACTCTGCTATCTCCCCATGTACGGGATCCATAAAAGACTGGCCCGGGGAGGTAGGTCAGTCTCATGACATAGGCCTCAGCTTGCCCTGGAAGGTAGGGAGGAAGGAGGGAAATTATTTGCAGAGGATTGCTTTTAAAATATCACAAAAATGAGTTGCTTAAATTATTCATCGGGAAGTTGCTTATGAGTTTTCATTCCCATGTCACGCACTGATATAAAAATAATGAATGCTAAAAATTGCCAAAAGCTACTAAGTTAAATTATTTAAAATGTCATCAGCAGGTTTTCATAATGAATTAGCCAGAAACACATGCCTGTTCCCAACAGAAGTTAAATATGCAGCTTAGGGTGAGGATGAGGGGCCATGAGGTGTATAATCATGAAAATATATTTTTTGTGAGAAGATTCTCTTTTGTTTTGAAATGTCAAATTTGGCATCTTTGATATTTTTCACCTACCTGTATCCTGATGTGACTAATGAGTGTACATGGGAAAACAGTTGCCACAGTGGCCAGGGACTCCCTGTCTAAGTGGATGCAGTGGTGTAGTCATGTTTTTGACCATTATTTTCAACTCTTTTGCTCCCGTTCTTCCTCACTGACAGTGCAGCATAAAGATGATCCACAATGCACTTAAACGTTTGCCATTGAATATCAAGATGACTCAGCCACCCCGTCCTGTAAATAATGAGGTTTCGACATTTACAGATTACTCCTGTCAACTAAAAAAGTGGTTAAAGTGAAAATTACCTAGTCCTGGCAGATATTCCTGTGACCTAAGGTTTGGGTCTTTTTCTTAGGATTTATAACCTTGACAGTTAATTTTGCAGGCCTTTTTAAAAACCTGTCATTTAACAAAAATTGACATTTAAGCAGCTTTTTAGAGCTCTGGTATAAAAATGTTAAGACAGCCTGGGTTTTTTCCTATTAATATCACCCATTATTTGTTATCATGGTCAAAGAAGTGAGTCATCAATTTCTCCTTTCAACATTTTTCTTTGGAATTGGAGGCCATGAAGATAGGGCATCCTCAGTCAATTTTATTTCCTTCTTTAACATGAAAAAAGATATGAACTACTTAGATAAACAGTAAAGTCTTTTGTACAACAAAAGTCACTACAAAATACAGATAAGTTAGCAACTGAGAGCTGTAACCCATGTGACAATAGAGGGTTGGTATCCAGAATATGCATATTCATACACAAAACAATTGCAAAGTATTAAGAAAAACCATGCAATGGAAAAATGGGAAGTGATATGAATTAGGTAATTTCAAAAGAGAAAGTTTGAATGTTCATATATAAAAATGTCCAACTTTACTAGTGATTAGAAAGAGTCAGATTAGCACAATGAAAGACCATTTTGCACTCACAAGACTGGCAACTGTGCAAATGTCTGAGAGAGGCAGATGGTGGTTTGAACAGGTCTCTGTGTGCTCATGTTCACTGGGCCCCACTTCCAACCCAACTGCCAACCACTCCCAGCCAAATGGCTCCTGGGCTTATAGTGTGTGAGCAAGAGGAAGCTCTGGCTATCCAGAAGAACAGACATGAACCCAAGAAGATGAAGTCCAGGCGGAAGAGCAAACCAGGAGCTGAGGTCTTCAGGCAATTGTGGGCCATGGAGAGCCTCGGTGAGCTGCTGCTTGTTTAGCCCTCCACAGAGCTGCAGGAGAGCCAGGCATGGGCCTTAATCTTCCTTATCCTAAAAGATGGGAGAACAAACCCTTTGCTAGCACTTTGTTATATTTAATTACTGCATTAATTTCATTTTTATACTCCAGGTGCATAGTGTAGAGAAATATATATTACAAGGGGCTGCAAAGGGATTTAAATTGCATTAGCATAGAACTCAATGCTTTTGGGGAAAAAATTGGAAATAAAGGGGAGATTCAAGATGGCCATGGAGAGAAGCCCTTCTCCATGTAGAAGACCCAAAGCAGCTACATCTCAAAGTGAGTGCCCAAGGAAGAGTGCCAGAACACAATAATAGAACAGTGGTAACACAGCAGTACAGAGAGACCAGACATAGCAGCAAGGATAAAGGAATAAAACCAAAGCAGTACAGCCTAGATCCTCAATACTTTCCCTCCCCCAACCACTTGAAACATCACTGATTATGGCTTGAACCTGTGCACACTGGGATTCAGGGTTCCCATGCACCCACCCAGTGTGCATACCAAGGCACAGAGCTCCCTGCACACTAGGGACAGTTCTTGCACTGTGGTCTGAGCACACCATAGAGAGTGTACCAGCTCTCTAGATGGTGTATTTCTGAGAGAATGAAGGTACTCAGGAACATGCAGTCACTTTGAACAGTGAAACAGCCTGCTCCCAATACCAACAAAGTTCCACACCCCCTCCCACTGTCTTCACCCCTCCCACTGGTAGTATCCACGTGGGCTGCACCATTGCCATCCTGGATAACAGTTTGAACTGCTGCCCCTCCTACAAATAGCTGTCTAGGCTTTCTGCACTCACCAAGCATGCTTCCCAAAGGCTTGGGCTTTCTGTGCCCCCACTTAGCCCAGTAGCAACTCACTTATTGAGGCTATAAACTGAGCTCTCTATATCTCATAATGTATTACATTTTCCCAACTTGCTGGTGTCTCTGTCCCAGAGTTTCTGTACTCTTCCAAAGCACAACATGGAGCTCATCTCCCACAGAAGATGCCAGGTTTGGGGTAGTGCTGCTCACTTCTGGCTCTGGCTTCATTTTTTTTTTTTTTTTTTTTTTTTTTTTTTTTTTTTTGACAGGCAGAGTGGACAGTGAGAGAGAGAGACAGAGAGAAAGGTCTTCCTTTGCCGTTGGTTCACCCTCCAATGGCCGCCGCGGCTGGCGCACTGCGGCCAGCGCACCGCGCTGATCCGATGACAGGAGCCAGGAGCCAGGTGCTTTTCCTGGTCTCCCATGGGGTGCAGGGCCCAAGCACCTGGGCCATCCTCCACTGCACTCCCTGGCCACAGCAGAGGGCTGGCCTGGAAGAGGGGCAACCGGGACAGAATCCGGCACCCCAACCGGGACTAGAACCCGGTGTGCCGGCGCCGCTAGGCGGAGGATTAGCCTAGTGAGCCGCGGCGCCGGCCTCTGGCTTCATTTTATGTACCATACTCAGACCACCAAGTAGCCCACAGGGAGTGGTCTAAGACTCTTCTGCTCTCCTATAGCCAAAGCCAGTCTCCTGGATCCAGTAACTCTTTCAGATAGCATCTATGGGATCCACCTCCTACATACAGCATTAGCACAACTCTCAGAGCTCTGGAATGGGGTAGCGGTTTGAAATCCATGGGGTCATCCTGGTCCTAAAGTCAGTGCTGATCCTGAAAATCCAGTTCCTGACTTGGGTATTGGTTGGGAGTTGGTTGTCCAGGTTCACCCACAGTACCAGCAGGGCCTGTTCCAAATATCTGGGAGGCTCCAGATTCTAGTCCCTCCTCGGGTATCTCAGCAACCACACTGAGTGACAGGAGTACCCCAAGGCCTCAATACTGCTGTGATCAACTAAAGCAAATAAAGCTAAAGGGATGCTTTACTATAGAGTACAAGTGGAACTAAAGCCAAAGTAGTCTACCAAACCAACACCCAAAGGCATATTTTCAGGAAAAAGCCTTCTATCAACAAAAATTGTCCTTCAAACGTGAGAAATAACTGATCACCCAGATGTGCAAAAATCAATGTAGAAACACAAGAAATGTGAATAAGCACTGTAATATGATGCTGTAAAAGGAATACAATAGTGTATTCATATCAGGCCATGAAGAATGGGAGGTTGATGAAATGCCGAAGCATTCAAAAAAATGATGGTAAAGTTACTCAAAGAGATATAAAAGAATACAGATAAAAAGTGAAATTAGAAAATTGTTGGGCTTTAGAAGTCCAGACCTTTACTCTAGTGTGATGGATCCAAGCCTCATGTCCTGAGACCTTTACTGCAGAGGGAGTGGACAAAATAACAGTAAAAGGACCCTCCCAGGACTCAGAGAGTGACGGGGAATGAGTGGGGAGGGAGTTTATTAACTCTGAGTCTCCAGGATTGAATTTAGGGTTTGCTATAGTCCTGGGCAGTTTTTCACATAATTGCTGAAGAGCTTGTTGGAAATTAGCCAGTTACTGATTTAGTAAGGTTAATAGTTTCTTGGTTTGTCACTAGGTCATTAGTAAGAAAGGGTCTCCCATATAATTTCTCAAAAGGGCTTAAGCCTAAATCTGAAGTAGTGTTTCTAATTTGCATTAAAGCTATAGATAACAGGTTTACCCAAAGGAGATGAGTCTCCTGAGATAAGTTCCTTAGGTGTCATTTAAGATTATCATTATTAGTCTTTTCCATCTTTCCTGAGGATTGGGTTCTCTATGGACATTGGAGGTGATGTTGGATGCCTAGAGACTTGGAAACTCCTTGTGTGACTGTTGGCTTAAATGAGGGCCATTGACACTTTGGTACTCCAAATCTCAGGATAATTTCTGAAAGAATTATAATTTCCTCTGTGGACTTCTCAGTTCTGCATGGAAATGCCTCCAACCAACCAGTAAAGGTATCTATCCAGACTAGGAGGTATTGGGCATTCCTGGCCTTAGGTGTATGAGTGAACTCCAATTGCTAATCCTCTCCTGGATAGCTTCTCTTCCTCTGTATTCCTGGAAGCAGGAGTTTATAATTCCTGGGGTTGTTTTTGAGACATAGTTCATAGCTCCTACAACCTGCTTGACTGTCTTTTGAAACCCTTTCTAGTGAATAGCTGTTGGGCCATCTGTAAGGTTTTATCTTACCTTAGATGGAAGCTTGATGGAGGGTTTTGAAAACCTTCCACTGGCATGAGGCAGGGAGATGAATTTTTCCTCCTCTGATTGGAGCCATCTGTTGGGCTGAAGGCTATATCCTCTGGTATGTGCCCCTAGTTCTCCTCAGGTGAATTGGATTTAATCTCTGGCAGCAGCCCCTCCCAGACTAGTCTCTAAGCTTTCAAGGGGCGGGGTTTCTCTTGCTGCTGACCAGGCAGTTAAGTCTGCTAGCTGATTTCCCTCCACTGTCTCATCCGTCCCTTTCTGGTGTCCCTTCAGTGTATAACTGCCACTTCATGGGGAAGGAACACTGACGACAATAAATGATATATTTCCTGGTGGCATTTAATAGGAGTCCCATTGGCAGTGAGGAGATGCCTCTTTCCAAAAAGCTGCATTAATATGAAGTACTAAGTAGCCATACCTAGAATCAGTATATACAAACCTCTTATCTTTCAGTTCAAGAGACCTGGTTAAAGCTATCAGTTCAGCCAGCTGGGCATTTACACCAGTGGGCAAAAAGGAGCTCTCAATAGTTTCTGTCAATGTAACAATCACATACCCAGATCGGCATATTCCGTGCTCCATAAAGGAACCCAGTCTGGATTCTCCAGGGGCGTCTCCTTAAGATCTTCTCTAACTGCATAAATCTGTAACACTACATGTTCAATCATGCTTGGGACCTCTCATGACCTCTGGGAAGAAAGTGGCAGGATTAAGAGATGAGCATGTTTTGATCTGGATTGCAAGGCCCTCTAGAAACAACGTCTGATATTTTAAAAGATGGTTATCTGTTAATCAAAGCTTCCTTTTGAGGCCAGCAGTCCAGTCATACACTATTAAATCTTGCCCCAAGATAAACTTGGTGGCTTCAGGTATCAGAAGAGCGACTGTCATCACTGTCCAGAGGCAGGCTGGCCAGCTCTTGACCACTGAATCGAGCTCCTTGCTAAGATACCCTGCAGGTTGTTGAGCTGGTCCTCTAGTCTGTTAGTCCTAAAGCCACCCCTTTCCTTTCAGTGACATAGAGATTAAAAATCTACCCATGAGGAGGCTTATGTCAGGGGTCTTATGAAGGGCCTGTATAAGCTGAGTAAAAGCTTGCTGGGCTTCAGGATTCTACAGCGAGATATGAGTGCCAGCTGCCTGAGTGTCCCTTATTAATTGGTACAAGGGGCGAGCTATCTCCCCAGTCACAGGGATCCAAAGCAGACAAAACCCTGTCAGGTCCAGGAATCCTCTAAGATGCTTGAGAGTCTTAGGGAGAGAGAGGCTGGCTATAGACTGAATTCTATCTTCTCCCAATACTCCTTTCCCTTCAGATATAGTCAAACTCTGATATTTTACAGAGGGTAGACAAAACTAAGCTTTTGACTTTGAGATTTTGTAACCTCTTTCAGCTAGAAAGTTCAGAAGGCCCTTAGTGCCCTCTTGGGAATCATCCTCAGTTTGAGCACATAGGAGGATGGTATCTACATGTTGTAGAACAGTTACTCGGGGGTAAGAAAATTCTAATAGGTCTTTAGAAAAAAACCTGTCCCAAAAGGTATGGGCTGTTACAGAACCCTTGAGGTAACACATTCCAGGTCAGTTGTGAGGACCGAGTCAAGGTCCTCAAAGGCAAACAGAAATTGAGAATCAGAATGAAGGAGAATGCAAAAGAAGGCATCCTTTAAATCTAAAACAGTGAACTAGACAGTCCTTTCTGGGATTTGTGATAGCAAGACTTGATACCAGAAGCCGACGTCGGGTCAAAAACTGACAAAGAAGTCAATTACTCCTGTGAAGCCACTCAAGGACTCAAGCTGCTGTTTAAGAAAACACCTTCAGATGAGTAACCTCTTAGTTACTATGATCCAACTCAGCTCCTGCTTACCACTCCTGTTCCATAATCTGTCTCCACTATGCCACTCGTGAAGTTCTTCTACAGTCACTCCTTTTCTTGACTATCCTGCTAACCAGCTCTGACACAGTCATGATAGGACCCACACTCAACCCTGAGTGTTAAGGACAACAGAAAAGTCATCAAAAATGCCCCAGGTTTCACAAGCAGTGAGTTAACTACAGGCAAGCCTGCAACTGTCCTTACCAAAACAGGTTCTTTCACACCTACTAGAAACTTATGGGCTCATCTAGCTTCTAACGTGTTAAACCAAACATCCTTTGGTATGCATGAAGGAGCCTCACCTATGGATATATTACAACAGAATTTGTTAGGTCTAGGCACCTCCCTCAAATACTTTCCTTAGATAATTAAGCAAAACATATCTTCTTGGCCCATAGCTAAGGACTCACCTCTGAACTACATGCCGTTACTATTTTATATATAATGACTGTGTTTGTGTCTCCTGTGATCTAACTCGAAAGCATAAATGCTCTTCTATAACTCATGTAGACTATTCAAATGATGTGACTATGCCAATGGGCTTGGGTCTTCTTTGTGGTGCATTTCTCTTTTCACAGTTCCTAAGTCATATTCTGGTCTTCTGGCCTATGCTTTGTGGGTTGAGTAGTACCTCTTCTCATCTCTCCCATGACAGCCTCTGCACATTCTACACATGCCAGATGATTGTTCCCCTAAGACTGTGATGACTTCTTAATGCTGTATGCTTTAACTGAGGCACTGATAGCAGCTGTTTTCATCTTACTAACTCCTGGACTAGCTGCACGGGCACATAAGGAGATCAATGAGTTGGCTTGTATATTAGCAAAGACAGCTCATGCCACTGCTACTGCCTTAACATATCTCAGTTATGAACTGAGCCAGAATCAAGAAGGTATTTTATGAAGTCATGCAGCCATTGACTACTTATTACTAAAAAAAAAAATTGGATATAAGCAATTGCCAGGAATATGCTGTTTTAATCTAAGTGATAACACAAACCTAGTTCAAAGGGAGATTGACAGGCTGCATGAGGAAGTAACTAAAATACATATAAGCAAAAAATTTCTTTGAAAACTGGAAATGGCTAAATTGGTTATTGCCCTTCCTAGGGCCAATATGTATCATCTCTCTTGCACTCTTGCTAGGACCATGTATATTAAACTGTCCTGCATGCTTTGTGTTATCCAGGCTTAACAATTAGAAGCCATCAACTCCAAGCAGTACTTCAGATGATGCCTCTGAAAAAACCTACATTCTACTGGTGACCTCCAGAAGAATACCGTACTTCTGTTTCCCCAATGATGCCCCTTTTCAGCATGAAGCAGCCAGAGTGGTCATCGTCCAGTTCCCCCTAACAGAAGTTAGGATCCCATTCTTCTGGGCAGGGGAGATGTGAGGAGTTAAAGAGTTAATAGGCAGTCAGTGTAGTCTCCTGGTAGAAATTTGGAGTTGGAAGTGCTTGCTCCCTCTACCCCCAAAAGCTTATCTTAACCAAAATCAAAATGTCTGCCTTCCTTCCTTAGGACTCTCCAACTTTACCATGAGAATAGCAAGTGAGTGGTGATTCCTCCTGAGCTCACAGCTTATTGTGAAAACAAGTTACCTAGACAGGATAAAGAATTGTAATTCAGGTCTTTTATTGAGTTCATCCCCACCTTATTGATTAACAGTTTTATCCCTAAGATTGAACTTAAAAGCCTTATTACCACCAGACTTTTGAGACTTCCTTTCTTGGAACCTCCCTCTTTGCCACTCTGGCAGGTTTCCAAATCGAATTAATCCTACTTTACTAAAAAAAAAAAAAAAAAACACATTAGGAAATCAGCACATAATATAAATGAGAAACTCAGCAGAGATAGATATTGAAAAGGTATCACATAAAAATATTAGAAATGAAAAATTAGGGGCTGGCATTGTGATGTGGCGAGTTCAGCTACTGCCTGCCATGCCAACATCCTATATGGGCACCAGTTAGAGTCCCAGCTGCTCCAATTCTGATCCAACACCATGCTAAGGCACTTGGGAAAGCAACGGAAGATGGCCCCAAGTGTTTGTAGCAAGATATGGCCAATCAAATACAGAAGCACTTAGAACCCCAGATAGACATGATCAGAAAAGAACTTACAATAACATGATACACTTATATATAACATTATATATATTTATATATAAATGTATATATGCATTTATATATAATTTATATTATAAATGTATATATTATAAATATATATATCTATATACTATATATAATATATTTATATTTGCATTATACATTTATATAATATATAATAAATATATTTATAATGTAAATATATATTTATATTTATATATAATGTATAGATATACATTTATATATAACATTAACAATTATAGTTAAAGGTTCAAACATTATATGTAACATTATATATATTTATAAATACATAATATCTATATATAAATATAAATATATTTATATAAATATATTATATATAATATATTATAATTATATAGTATAATTTATATAATTATAAATATAATACTTATAATTATATTGTATGTGTATATTATACTGTATATCTACATATAATATAGTAATATATATTACATATTTATATATGACATTAACAATTATAGTTTAATTTTCAAAAGTAAAACACAAAGAGAGTATTCTAAAATTTGCAAGAGAAAGGCATTGGGTCATTTTTAAAGGAATTCCTACTAGATTGACAGTAGACCTTTCAACACAATCATTATAGGGCAGGAAAGAATGGAAAAATATAGTTCAAGTTCAGAAAGGAAAAATGGCCAACCCAGAATACTTAACCCAGAGGAACTCTCTTTCATAAATGAAGGTGAAATAAAGACCTTCTAAGACAAGAGAAAATTGAAATAATTCATTAACACCTGACCAGCCTTGCAAATAATTAAGGATGCACTACGTACAGAAACAGAGAAAGGTAACCTGCATTATGAAAGTGTGGAAGTAGGAAACATACTAGCAAAAGAACAAAGGATGTTCAAAACACACAAGAAAAATTTTAAAGGAAAAACATTATTATTACTTATCAATAATTATCTTGAATGTAAATAGACTAATTTCCCTAATTAAAAGACTGGATGAAAGTATAAAAAGACAGTATCCAACAGTATGCTAACTGCAGGAAATATACACACAGAGATTGAAAGTGAAAGGATGGAAAAAGTTATACCATGCAAAAGGATATCAAAAGTAAGCAGAAGTGGCTATACTTTAATCACTTTAAAAGAAAACTGTTAAAAGGACAAAGAAAGTCACTAAATAATAATCAAGGAATCAATTTAACAAGAAGATATGACTTTTTTTTTTTTTGACAGGCAGAGTGGACAATGAGAGAGAGAGACAGAGAGAAAGGTCTTTCTTTTTTCCGTTGGTTCACCCCCCAATGGCCTCTGTGGCTGGTGCACTGTGCTGATCCGAAGGCATGAGCCAGGTGCTTCTCCTGGTCTCCCATGGGGTGCAGGGCCCAAGCACTTGGGCCATCCTCCACTGCACTCCTGGGCCACAGCAGAGAGCTGGACAGGAAGAGGAGTGACAGAGACAGAATCCAGCGCCCTGACCGGGACTAGAACCCGGTGTGCCAGTGCCACAGGCGGAGGATTAGCCTATTGAGCCACGGCACCGGCCAAGAAGATATGACTTTTATAAGTGTAATATATGCAAGGCCACACAAAACACACCAAACACCACAGTGAGGGAAAAAATTTTGTTGGCTGACAAGACTGCCTCTCCATGCACAAGAGAAACAGTAGCCTGCGCTGGGAAAACAGCTTAGCAGAGATGAGGAAGTAAGAACAGCAAATTCCACTGGGTGGGACAAAAGCAATGAATATGGTTGGGCAATTTGATCACCTGATTTCTGGTAAACCAGGCTGGACTTAGGAAACTGAAACTTACTGTACAAAATGGCAACTGGCCCGAGCCTAAGATGGCTCCAGAGACTTAAGATGGCACCTCAGATAAGATGGTGCTGGTTTCACTAACAATACATACCTAATACCATAACACTCTGTTTTATAAAACAAATGTTAATAAAGGGAGGCATAAGCACTAATACAGTACTGTAGACTTCAATACGCCATTTGCATCAATGGATAGATCTGATAGATCAACAAGTCAAAAAAAATCAACAAAGAAACAACTGAGTTAATATATAGTATAGACAAAAGAGACCTGATAGACATTTATAGAACATTTCATCTCCCAGCTACAAAACACATATTATTTTTATTGGTAAATGGAACATTCTCTAGGATAGACCATATACTAGACCATATAACAAAATTTAAATAAATTTTAAAAAATAAAACTATATAATGTAACTTTTCTGACCACAAGGAAGTAAAGCTGCAAATTAACAACAAAAGAAACTCTAGGAATGAACAATGGGTTCATTGAAAATAATCAAAAGGGAAATTTAAAAATTCCTTAAAGCTAATTGAGATGGAAATACATCATATCAAATTGTATGAGATGCAACAAAAGCACTGTTAAGAGGAAAGTGTATAGCAATAAGTTCCTATATCAAAAAAAATGGAAAGGTAGGGAAGGTGTTGTGGTGTAGCAGGTTAAAATTCTGCTTGTGACAGTGGCATTACATATTAGAGTGCTGGTTTGAGTCTCAGCTGCACCACATCCAATCCAGGTCCATACTAATGCACCTTGGAAAGTAGCAGGAGATGGTCCAAGTACTAGGCCACTGCTACCCACACATTAGACCCAGATGGAGTTTTAGACACATGGCTTCAGCCTGGACCAGCCTAAGCCATTGCAACCATTTGCCATTTGAGGAGTAAGCCAGTGGGTAGAAGATTCTCTCTCTCTCTCTCTCTCTCTCTCTCTCTCTCTCCATCCCTCTCTCCCTCCCTCCCTCTCCTTCTCTCTCTCTCTCTCTCTCTTTCTCTTTCCAATAAACAACCCAGAATACTATACCTTGCAAAGCTTTTATTTATGAATAAAGGTGAAATAAATACCTTCCATAACAAACAGAAACTGAAAGAATATATCACCTCATGTCCAGACTTACAAAAGATGCTTAAGGATGTGTTACACATAGAAACACAGAAAACACCCACCATCAAGAAAGAATGTGGGAGATGACCAAGATGGCAGTATAGCAACAGAATGTCCTGAGTCACATGGGGAAAAATAGATAGTTAATAAGGAAAGGGGATACAAGTCAGTGACAGAGCCATGAGAATTTTGCACAGAGAAGCCCAGGAGTCCAACAGAGACTGGGCAGGTCCACGCTGAGGGAGCAAAAGAGAAAGGGAAGTGGTGGAGGTGTGGGGGAGGCATGGTGGAGAAGCTGAATGGGGAGACTGATGCCACCTCCTTCCCAGGGAACCAGGTGAGATGCAAGGTCATGAGTCCACGGAGCTGCAGATAGCAGCAGGTGGGGAAGGCTGGTGAACTGCATTTGAAGTTCCAAGTAGGAAGAATAGGGGAACAAACAGAGAGGTCAGGCATGCCTCTGTCCATCTATGTCTCCCTCCATGCACAAGTGGACCTGCAGCCGGCTGGGAGAAGCCATATTGTCTGTTTATATCTTTGAATGTAAGCAGGGGGCCATCACATTCGCCTCCCATGCAAATACCCATCAATTGCAGGGGCCACTTCACAACACACCCCACCCAGGAACAAGGATCACAACAATTCAGAGTAATTTCCCCCCAACCACGCAAGCTGTACAACAAGGAAAAGTCCTAAGTATCAAAATCTTAAGCTCCTTTCATGCACTAGTGATAAGTAACCCTGGCCCCAGCAGGGAGGGCTCAGTGCACCAGAGCTCTCATACCTGCCCCCACCATGATCGAGAAGTGAGCAGGACTCCCGGAGGTGGGACTGCGTGCTTCCACTTAAAATGCACAGACACATAGCAGCTCATTGCAGAGGGAAATCTCACCACAAGTACCAAGACACATATTAAAGAGAAAAGCAAGCAGAAATGCCAAAAAAAAACAAAGGAAAAAACCTTAATAAGAATAAGGAAGACACTATGAGTCCCCCAAAGACACACTAAAACTCTTCAATAATAGAAGCTGAAGAAGAAGAGATCGAGGGTATGCCAGAAAGGGAATTAAAAAAATTAATTGTCAGATTACTTAGAAGCAATCAGAAAAAAATTCACAACCTAAATGAAAAGTGCTCCTAAGGAATTGAGATATTAAAGAGAAGTCAGAATGAAATATTAGAAATGAAGAATTCAATAGATCAAATAAAAAATGCAGTGGGAAGCTGTAACAATACAATAAGTAAGACAGAAGAAAGAGTATCAGAACCAGAAGACAAATTTCTGGAAATAATACAATCAGACCAAATAAAAGAAGATATTAGGGCCAGCACCACGGCTCAACAGGCTAATTCTCTGCCTAGCAGCGCTGCAGTGGAGGATGGCCCAAGTCCTTGGGCCCTGCACCCCATGGGAGACCAGGAGAAGTACCTGGCTCCTGCCATCAGATCAGCACAGTGCGCCAGCCGCGGCGGCCATTGGAGGGTGAAGCAACAGCAAAGGAAGACCTTTCTCTCTGTCTCTCTCTCTCTCATTGTCCACTCTGCCTGTCAAAAAAAAAAAAAAGAAGAAGAAGAAGATATTAGAAAATTTAAAAACATAGTTGGAGATACATAAGATTCTATCAAATGACCAAACGTTCAGATCCTAGGAATTATGGAAGGCGTGGAAGGAAAGGATTAGAAGACCTTCTTTTTTTTTTTTTTTTTTTGGGACAGGCAGAGCTAGACAGTGAGAGAGAGAGAGACAGAGAGAGAAAGGTCTTCCTTTTCTGTTGCTTCACCACCCCAAATGGCTGCTACAGCCAGCACACTGCGCTGATCAGAAGCCAGGAGCCAGCTGCTTCCTCCTGGTCTCTCATGCGGGTGCAGGGCCCAAGCACTTGGGCCATCCTCCACTGCCTTCCCGGGCCACAGCAGAGAGCTGGACTGGAAGAGGAACAACCGGGACAGAATCTGGCGCCCCAACTGGGACTAGAACCTGGGGTGCCGGTGCCACAGGTGGAGGATTAGCCAAGTGAGCTGCAGCGCTGGCCAAAGACCTTCTTAATGAAATAATAACAGAGAACTTCCCCAATCTGGAGAAAGAAAGAGACATCCAAATACAGGAAGTACACACAACTCCCAATAGACAGGACCAGAAAATATTTTCACCTTGACACATTGTAACAAAGCTCTCCTCAGTAAAACATAAAGAAAAGATATTAAAATGTACAAAATAGAAATGACAAATTACATTCAGAGGAAACCCACTTAGACTCACTCCAGACTTCTCATCACAAATTCTACAGGCAAGAAGAGAATGGTGAAACTACTCCCAAGTCCTAAGAGGAAAAAAACTGTCAACCCAGAATACTCTACACCCTGAAAATCTCTCATTTATGAATGAAAGAGAAATAAAGATCTTTGATAACAAACAGAAATTGAAAGACTTTTAACTACTTGTCCAGCCCTACAAAAGATGATTAAGGATGAGCTTAACACAAAAACACAGAAACAAGAACATCACTACAAAAGTAGATAAATGCAGAAAATTAGGCAGCAAAAGTACAAATGAAATCCAAAATACATAAGCAAAACTATTGACAGAAACATGGCAGGACAAAGTCAAACTTAACAATAGTCACACTGAATGTAAATGCACTCAACTCTGCAGTTAAAAGATGTAGACTGGCTGAATGGATTAAAAAAAAGTACCTTTCTCTGAAGGGAGGAGAGAACTTCCACTTTGACCATGGCCTTGTCTAAAAATCACCAGAGTCAGTGAACTCAGGGGGCTTCCATAGCCTTGGCAGCTCATGACAAGAGCCTAGGGTGATTACTGATGCCATAAACAAGAGTGTCAATTTGTTAAGTCAACAACAGGAGTCACTGTGCACTTACTCCTCATGTAGGATCTTTGTCCTTAGTGTGCTGTACATTGCGATTTAATGCTATAACTAGTACTCAAAGAGTATTTTTCACTTTATGTTTCTGTGTGGGAGCAAACTGTTGAAATCTTTACTTAATGTATGCTAAACTGATCTTCTGTATATAAAGAGAATCAAAAATGAATCTTGATGTGAATGGAAGGGGAGAGGGAATGAATAAGGGGAGGGCTGTGGGTTGGAGGGACGTTATGGGGGGGGAAGCCATTGTAATGAATATTCTGTACTTTGGAAATTTATATTAATTAAATAAAAGTTAAAAAATAAATAAATAAATAAAAAAGAAAACCCATCTATTTGCTGCCTGCAAGAAACACATCTTACCAACAAAGATGCAAGCAGACTGAAAGTGAAAGGATTGAAAAACATAATCCATGATAACAGAAACCAAAAAAGAGCTGTGTGTCCATCCTAATATCAGACAAAAAGGACTTTAACTCAAAAACTATTAAAAGAGACAAACAGGGACATTATATAATGATTAAATGATCAATTCAGCAGGAAGATGTGACTATTATAGATGTATATGCACCTAATTACTGGGCACCTGGATATTGAAAAGAAATGTTAAGGGATTTAAAGGGAGATATAGACCCCAATAAATAGTAATGGGGGACTTCAATACCCCACTTTCAGCAATGGACAGGTCAACGAGACAGAAAATAAACAAGGAAAAAGCAGAGTTAATTGACACCATAGACCAAATGGACCTAGCATATACCTATGGAGCCTTCCACCCTATAGCCAAAGAGAACACATTTTTCTCTTCAGTACATGGAACTTTCTCTAAGATTGACCACATGCTAGGCAATAAAGCAAATCTCAGCAAATTCAAAAAATCTAAATCATATCATGCATCTTCTTGGACCACAATGCAATGAAGTTGGAAAACAACTCAAGAATATCTACATCATATGCAAACACATCAAGAACAAACAACATGTTCCTGCATGAACAGTGGGTCATAGAAGAAATCAAAAGATAAATCAAAAAATTTCTGGAAACAAATGAAAATGACAATACAACATACTAAAATTTATGGGATACAGCAAAGCTGCATTAAGAAGAAAGTTTATAGCAATTGGTGCCTACATCAAGAAAATGGAAATGCATGAAATAAATGTACTATCTATGCACAACAAGGATCTAGAAAAACAACAGCAAACCAAACCTAAACCAGGAGAAGAAAATAAATAATTAAAACTAAGGAAGAAATCAACAAAATTAAAAGAAAAAAAAAACAGCACAACGGATCGCAAAATGAAGAGCTGTTTTTTTGAAAAAATAAACAAAATTGACACACTATTGGCCCAAGAACCAAAAATGGAAAAAGAAAACCCAAATAAATTAGAGATGAAAAGGGAAATGTAACAACAGACATCAAAGAAATTAAAAAACATCAGAAATTACTACAAAGAGCTATATGCAAAGAAAGCATTTGACAAAATACAATACACTTTCATGATGAAAACTCTAAGCAAATTGGGTTTAGAAGAAACATTGCTCAACACAATCAAGGCAAATTATGACAAACCCACAGCAAGCATCATATTGAATGGGTAAAAGCTGGAGTCATTCCCACTGAGATCTGGAACCAGACAAGGATGACCGCTCTCACAATTACTATTCAATATAAACCTGGGAGTTCTAGCCAGAGCCATCATGCAAGAAAAAGAAATGAAAGGGATTCAAATCAGTAAAGATGAACTCAAAGTATCCCTATTTGCAGATTGTATGATTCTATAAATAAGGAACCCAAAAAACTCCATTAAGAGACTACTGGAATTCAGAAATCAACAAACAAATGCTGGCAAGGATGTGGGGAGAAGAGTACCTTAATCCATGGTTGGTAGGAATGTAAACTGGTACAGCCACTGTGAAAGATAGTACGGAGATACTTCAGAGAGCTGAATATAGACCTACTATATGACCAAGCCAACCCAGTCCTGGGAATTTATCCAAAAGAAATGAAATCAGCATATGAAAGAGTAATCTGTATCCCCATGTTCATTTCAGCTCAATTTATAATTGGTAAGTTATGGAATTAACCCAGATGTCCATCAACTGAAGACTGGATAAAGAAATTGTGGTATACATACACTATGGAATACTATACAGCAGTAAAAAATGAAATCTTGTCATTTGCAACAAAATGGATGCAATTGGAAACCATTGTACTTAGTGAAATAAGCCAGTCACAAAGGGACAAATACCATAGGTCTCTCTGATCTGTGGTAACTAATGAGTACTCAAAATGTAATCTATAGGAATGAAACTGTCACTTTGAGATGTGATGATTTTGAGCAGCCCTAGCCTTGACTATAGGGGAACAATGTTTTCCTTGTTTGTTTGCTTGTTTATGTTCTTTACTAATTTTTTTTTCTTCATAGTAATCAGCTCTCTATTTGATGTAGGACTAATCTTATGAGTATAAAAATTAACTGAAAATTTATCTCTGTAAAAATAAGAGTGAGAAGGGAAGAGTGAGGAGGAAGAAGGGTGAGAATATGGGGGGGGGGAGGGAGGTAGAGGGGATATAAGCATTATGTTTCCAAATCTGTATAGATTAAATGCATGAAGTTGTATTCCTTAAATGAAATTAATTATTTTAAAAAAACACCAATTAGAAAAAAAGAAACCCCAGCAATAAATCCATGCATCTACAACCTACTTATCTTTGACAAATAGACTAAAAGCATTTCTTGGAGAAAAGACAATCTCTTCAATAAATTTTCCTGGGAAAATTGGTTACCTACATGCAGAAGTTTAAAATAAGACTTCTGGGGCTGGTGCTGTGGTGCAGTGGGGTAATGCCCTGGCCTGAAACACCAGCATCCCATGTGGGCGCCAGTTTGAGACCCGCCTGCTCCACTTCCAATCCAGCTCTCTGCTATGGCCTGGGAAAGCAATAGAGGACAGCCCAAGTCCTTGGGCCCCTGCACTCACATGGGAGACCCAGAGGAAGCTGCTGGCTTCAGATCAGTGCAGCTCCAGCCATTGTGGCCAATTGGGGAGTGAACCATCAGATGGATGACCTCTCTCTCTCTGTCTCTCTCTCTCTCTGCTCTCTGTGTAACTCTGCCTTTCAATTAAATAAATAAATCTTTAAAAAATAAAACAAGACTTCTACTTTATGTGCTAAAAAAATTTCAACTCAAAATGGAACAAGGATCTAAATGTTAGACTTAAAGCTATCAAACTGCTAGGGAAAACTTAGGGGAAACACTTGAAGACATTGGCATAAGCAATGAGCTCTAGGGAGGAGACCCCAGAAGCACAGACAATAAATATAGACAAATTGGATGACATCAAATTAAGAAGTTTCTGGCCAGTGCCATGGCTCACTAGGCTAATCCTCCTACTTGCGCCGCCGGCACACCGGGTTCTAGTCCCGGTCGGGGCACCAGATTCTGTCCCAGTTGCCCCTCTTCCAGGCCAACTCTCTGCTGTGGCCCGGGAGTGCAGTGGAGGATGGCCCTGCACCCCATGGGAGACCAGGAGAAGCACCTGGCCCCTGCCATCGGATCAGTGTGGTGCACCAGCTGCAGCGCGCTGGCCGCGGTGGCCATTGGAGGGTGAACCAACGGCAAAAGGAAGACCTTTCTCTCTGTCTCTCTCTCTCACTGTCCACTCTGCCTGTCAAAAAAAAAAAAAAAGAATTTTCTGTACAGTGAAAGAGGCAATTAACAGAGTGAAGACCACTCACAAAATGGGATAAAATATTTGTAAACTATGCCTGCAATTAGGAATTAATATCCAGGATATACAGGGAGCTCAAGAAATTCAATAACAATAAAACAATCCAATTAAGAAATGGGCAAAGAATGTGATTAGGCATTTTTCCAAAGAAAAAATATAAATGG
This sequence comes from Oryctolagus cuniculus, assembly GCF_051225735.1. Taxonomy (NCBI): domain Eukaryota; kingdom Metazoa; phylum Chordata; class Mammalia; order Lagomorpha; family Leporidae; genus Oryctolagus; species Oryctolagus cuniculus. Next base: position 147,528,630 of record NC_142869.1, on the reverse strand, counting down.
CCAAGAGGACATGAAAAATGCTCAGGATCACTGGCCATTAGGAAATACAAATGACAACCATGATGAAGTATCATCTCAACTCCAGTTAGAATGGTTTTTATCCAATTTGGGCAAGTATATGGAAAAAGCGAGCCCTAATACACTGTTTTTTTGTTTGTTTGTTTTTTTGTTTTTTGTTTGTTTGTTTGTTTGTTTACAGGCAGAGTGGACAGTGAGAGAGAGAGACAGAGAGAAAGGTCTTCCTTTTGCCGTTGGTTCACCCTCCAATGGCCACCGCGGCCTGCGCACTGCGCTGATCCAAAGCCAGGAGCCAGGTGCTTCTCCTGGTCTCCCATGGGGTGCAGGACCCAAGCACTTGGGCCATCCTCCACTGCACTCCCGGGCCACAGCAGAGAGCTGGCCTGGAAGAGGGGCAACCGGGAAAGAATCCGGCGCCCCAACCGGGACTAGAACCCGGTGTGCTGGCTCCGCTAGGTGGAGGATTAGCCTATTGAGCCACGGCGTCGGCCCCTAATACACTGTTAATGGGGATACAAATCAGTAAGACCATCATGGAAAATAGTATAAGTATTCCTGAAAACTACCAATGAATCTACCTTATGACCCAGCTATCTCATTTCTGGAAATATATCCAAAGGAAGTAAAGCCAGCTTATGAAAGAGGTCCCTGCATTCCCATGTTTATTGTAGCCCAATTCACATTACCAAAGATATGGAATCAACTTACATGTACATCAACTGATGATTGTTTGCATAAAAAAGTGTTATACTTACATGCTGAAATATTAATCATCCATAAAAAAAGAATGAGATCCTGACATTTGCACAAAATGAATAGAAATGGATATCATTACACTAAGTAAAATAAGCCAGACACAGAAAGACAAATTTTACATGTTTTCTCTCATATGTGGAAGTTAATATATAGAGAAAAGGAAAAAACATGTGATGCCATAATATTTGGTACACAGATAGTTATAAAAATGGTCCTCACTGAATTATACCCTCTATGTAGTAATATATCCTTCTTTCTTCACTTTGTGATCTTTGCCATGAATCCTGATTTATATATTAATATTCCTACTTTCAAGAAAAATAATATGTATATATATATATCTTATATATGTATTGTAATATATATTAATTTACATTAACATGTATATATATGTATATACATGGCAAAACATTTTTTACTATGTGTTATTAATCTTTTTTCTTCTTTTAACTTTTATTTAATAAATACAAATTTCCAAAGTACAGTTTATGGATTACAATGGTGTTTTCCCCCCTATAACTTCCCTCCCACCCACAACCCTCCCATCTCCTGCTCCTTCTCCCATTCCATTCGCATCAAGATTCATTTTCAATTATCTTTATATACAGATCGATTTAGTATATACTAAGTAAAGATTTCAACAGTTTGCACCCACACAGAAACACAAAATGTAACTGTTTGAGTATTAGTTATAGCATTAATTCACATTGTACAACACATTAAGGACAGAGATCCTACATGAGGAGTAAGTGCACAGTGACTCCTGTTGTTGACTTAACAAATTGACACTCCTGTTTATGGCATCAGTAATCAACCTAGGCTCTTGTCATGAGCTGCCAAGGCTATGGAAGCCCCCTGAGTTCACTGACTCTGATCATTTTTAGACAAGGCCATGGTCAAAGTGGAAGTTTCCTCCCTTCAGAGAAAGGTACCTCCTTCTTTGATGGCCCAATCTTTCCACTGGGATCTCACTTGCAGAGATCTTTCATTTAGGTTTGTTTGGTTTCTTTTGTTTTTGTTTTTCCATTTTTTTTTTCCAGAGTGTCTTGGCTTTCCATGCCTAAAATACTCTCATGGGCTCTTCAGCCAGATCCAAATGCCTTAAGGGCTGAGTCTGAGGCCAGAGTGCTGTTTAGGACATCTGCCATTCTATGAGTCTGCTATCTATCCTGCTTCCCATGTTGGATCATTCTTTCCTTTTTAATTCTATCAGTTATTATTTGCAGACACTAGTCTTGACTCTTAATCCTATCATTATGGTCATTATGGTCAATAGTTTTAAAAACTGTTGAATCAGAAAGAAAGGGAGAGAGGGAGGGAATAAGGATAAGGAAAGGGAGAAAGAAAGAAAAAGAAATCCCTGGGTTGACAAATAGTGGGGAAGTAGAAAAGAACCTGTTACATGTAGTTCATACTTTTTCTGACTTTCTGTAGTCATGGACAAGCATCCTCAAGACTATAATATTGATTTTCCATTATAGGATGAGCTCTGGATATGCCCCTTACCCAACAATCCTGCTACTTAGGGGAATGGGACTCCTGAGATTCAAAATGGCTTGGTTGAAAATTATCTACAAGGTTTGGATAAGGCCAGGCCATTACTTGCTCTTTGCCTCAAACCCAGAAAGAGGAGTTAATTCTTGAAAGAAACAATTTTGAACTTGCACTAAATTCAGCTGCCTCAATTCAATGAGCTATGATAATTATCAGAAAGACTTGGATGGTATCAGTCTGTGATAGAGAAATAATTCAGATGAGGAACATCTGGAAATTGCCCAGCTACAGAAACAATGAAACACTGAATGGTACTTAAGACCCATTTGTGATAAAGAATCCAACTGAATTAACCTATTGAAAAACACATGTGAGGAGGAAAAATTAAAGCTTTATAAAACCATTAAAATCATTTTTAAAACTAATTCTTGTGTTAAAGGAGAAATCACATCTAAAGTTACTAATAAATGCAGAATACTGAACTACCCATTTATGGCATGTACTCCAAGCAACACTCAGAAGAAATGTATGGTTCTAAGTGCACTTAAAGAGCACAGAAGTGGGTATTTGGCACAGTGATTATGACTCTGCTTGGGGCATCCATAGCCCATATCAGAGTACCTGGATTGGAGTCTCAGCTCTGCTCCCAATTCCACATTCCTGCTAATGTGCACCCTGGAAGGCATCAAGGGATGGCCAAGTAATTGGGTACCTGCCATCCTTGTGGGAGATCCAGATTGAATTTTGGGCTCCTGGCTTTTTCCAGCCTAGGCTGTTGTGGGCATCTGGGGAGTGAATCAGCAGATGGGAAATATCTATGTATCTCTGCACCTCTCAAATAAATTATAAAAAAGTATGGGGCAGACATTTAGCAGAGGACTTCAGAAACCATTTGGAACCCTAGCTCCTGCGGGTCCTATTTCAGCTTCTTACCTTGGGAGGCAGCAAATGACAGCCTAAGTACTTGTGTCTCTGCTCCCACGTGGAAGACAAGAAGTGAGTTTCTGTTTCACTGCTTGTTGTTGCAGGCAGTTAGATAATGAATCACGGGGAGAGTTTTCTCACTCTAAAAAAGAAGAAAAGCTATAAGAAATAATAAAATAAACAGCAAGAGCTCACAAATTCAAGAACAGAACAAAACAAAAAATTAAGAAGAAATATAAAAAGACTGGCATTGTGGTGCAGTTGGTTAAACCACTGCCTGCAATACCAGCATCGTGTGTAAGTGCTGGTTGAGTCCCAGCTGTTCCACTTCCAATCAAGCATTCTGCTAATGCACCTGGGCTAGCAGTGGAAGATGGCCCAAGTACTTGGGCCTCTGCCACCCACATGGGAAACCCAGAGGGTATTCCAAGTATTACAGGTTCCTGGCTTCAGGTTGGCCCAGCTCCTGACATTGCAACCACTTAGGGAGAAAACCAGCAAATGGAAGATTCTCTCTTTCTCTTTCTCTCTCTCTCTCTCTCTCTGTAACTCTGACTTTCAAATAAATAAAATAATTTTAATGTAAAAGGGTAAAAACATATTAAATATAAAATACCTAAAAGGCCAACTAAAATACAGAAGCATTTGACAATTCTGATACAGAGTAAGAGTGAGAGAGAGTGAGAGTGAGAAAGAGAGTGAAAGAAAGACTAAAACATAGTCAAATATGCAGATAATTTCTAAATTAGAAACCAATTCTAGATGAATAAATTTTAAGCATTAGAGGAAAGAATTGTTAGGAACATATCAAATATCAAAATAATATTAGGGAAGATATAAAACTAAATAGACACCTAGCTATAGAGAAAAAATGAAAACATACATTACCTCCATCAGATCTGTCTGGCATAAAATGCTAAAGGGACATCCTTAAGCTGAAAGAAAGACAATAATTCTTAGTCAGAATAAAATATCAGAAGGTAGGAAATTCACTGATAAGATTAACTGAACAGGGGCCGGCACTGTGGTGCAGCAGGTTAAAGCACTGGCCTGAAGTGCCAGCATCCCATATGGGTGCTGGTTCTAGTCCCAGCTGCTCCTCTTCTGATCCAGCTCTCTGCTATAGCCTGGGATAGCAGTGGAAGATGGCCCAAGTCCTTGGGCTCCTGTACCCACGTGGGAGACCTGGAATTGCCCCTGGCTCCTGGCTTTGGATCGGCGCAACTCCAGCTGTTGCGGCCATCTGGGGAGTGAACCAGCGGATGGAAGACCTCTCTCTCTGTCTCTACCTCTCTCTGTAACTCTGTCTTTCAAATAAATAAAATAAATCCTAAAAAAAGATTAACTGAACAGACTAATTCAGGATGTTCTAATATTGCAAGCATGGTGAATAAACCATTCATATCTTTAATGTGAGGATTAAGAAACAATAATTAAAAATAACAATAACACGAGCTAGCTTTGTGGCACAGCAGGTTTGGCTACAGCTTGCGACTCTAACATCCTTTATGTGAATGCCAGTTTAAATCCTTAGGTACTCCATTTCCAATCCAGCAGTCTTGCTGATGTGCCTAGGAAGGTAGCAGGAGATGGCACAAGTACTTGGGCATCTTCTATAAAGGTGGGACACCAGGATGGAGTTCCTCTTTGTGCTGTTTTGCTTCTCAAATAAATAAATGAATCTTGAAAAATAGCAATAACTACATTTAAGAGATGGACAACATAGAAAGAAATAAAATGGAACATCAAAAATGCAAACTATGGGGAAGAATGGAATGGGAGTGTAGAGTTCTTTATAAAAATTCTTATCTTTCTCTTTTTGGTTTCTTTCCTGTCTTTATAATCAGTGTTTATTTTCTATCATTTCAAAATAGCTTATGAAAACCAAAAGATGTCTTCTGCAAGCCTAATGTTTACCACAAAGCAAAAAATTCTACAATAAACTTAGCAAAAATGATAAGCAAGTTATCAAAACACATTCATAGAAAAAGTCATTTAACCAGAAGGAATATTGTAAGAGAGAGAGGAAGAAATACAGGACATATAATAAAACTAAAAAACAGTTATCAAAATGCCAGCAGTTAAGATCTAATATATCAATAGTTTCCTGAACAATAAATGGATTAAATTTTTCTGTTAAAATACAGAATTTCTACTATGTGAATTAATGGTATAATTAGTACTCAAACAGTACTTTATACTTTGTGTTTCTGTGTAGGTACAAACTGTTGAACTCTTTAATTAGTATATATTAAATTTATCTTCTGTATATAAAGATAATTGAAAATGAATCTTGATGTGAACGGGATGGGAGAGGGATCAGGAGATGGGATGGTTGCGGGTGGGAAGGAGGTTATGGGGGGGGGAAAGCCCCTATAATCCGGGGGGGGGGGAGCTGCTATAATCCAAAAGTTGCACTTTGGAAATTTATATTTATTAAATAAAACTTTAAAAATAAAATACAGAATTGCCGGCGCTGCAGCTCACTAGGCTAATCCTCCGCCTTGCAGCGCCAGCACACCGGGTTCTAGTCCTGGTCGGGGCGCCGGAATCTGTCCCGGTTGGCCCTCTTCCAGGCCAGCTCTCTGCTGTGGCCAGGGAGTGCAGTGGAGGATGGCCCAAGTGCTTGGGCCCTGCCCCCCATGGGAGACCAGGAGAAGCACCTGGCTCCTGCCATCATCGGATCAGTGTGGTGCGCTGGCCACAGCGCGTGGGCCGCGGTGGCCATTGGAGGGTGAACCAACGGCAAAGGAAGACCTTTCTCTCTGTCTCTCTCTCTCTCACTGTCCACTCTGCCTGTCAAAAATTTAAATAAAATAAAATACAGAATTGCTGAATGGTTATACAAATACAACTAAATGCTGCTTAAAAGAAAATCACTTCACTTTTAAGGTCACACACACAATAAAAGTCAAAGGGTGGTATAAGATATTCTACGCAAATAAAATAATTCAGGAGTAGCCATACTTCTATCAAATATAATACATTTTAAGTAAAAGCTATTTTTTTTATTTATTTTTGACAGGCAGAGTGGACAGTGAGAGAGAGAGACAGAGAGAAAGGTCTTCCTTTTGCCGTTGGTTCACCCTCTAATGGCCACCGTGGCCGGAGCGCTGCGGCCAGCGCACCACGCTGATCCGATGGCAGAAGCCAGGTACTTATCCTGGTCTCCCATGGGGTGCAGGGCCCAAGCACTTGGGCCATCCTCCACTGCACTCCCTGGCCACAGCAGAGAGCTGGCCTGGAAGGGGGGCAACCAGGACAGAAGCCGGTGCCCCGACCAGGACTAGAACCCAGTGTTCGGTGCCGCAAGGTGGAGGATTAACCTAGTGAGCCGTGGCGCCGGCCAGTAAAAACTATTAAAAAGAGACAATGAAGGTCATTATACAATAATAAAGTTTTCAATTCAGTAAGCAGAAATAGCAATTATAAATATGTATACACCCCATATTAGAGTACCGAAATGCATAGATTAAGGATTAGAAGACCTAAAGGGAGAGATATACTTCAATACAATGATAGTAGGGAACTTTAACATTCCACTTTTAGAAATAGACAAACCAGCTGGACAGAAACTCAACAAAAAACAATATGGATAATAAGCACAGTACTTCCATATAACTTATGCACATCCTCCTGTATGCTTTAAATCATCTCTAGATTACTTAAAATGTCTAATACCACATAAATGCTATATAAGTGGTGGTTATATTATATTTGTATAGTTGTTACACTGTATTTGTAACCAATCCCAATACATATTCCTTTTCCACATTCTAGCCCTGTGACTGGCCACACACTTGCCACTGTAAAGTCATCTTCCTTTCCTTTTCACATTCTAATTAACAAAGGCTAATTGCTAAGCCTGCAGCTGTTCAGAATGTTTGTTCAACAGATGCAGACCCAAGAATTCCAGGAGCTGATTACAAGGACTTGGCTGGAAGAGCAGCTACCACCAGCCAAAATGAGCCAAGTTTCACGTCAAAGACACCTCTGCCAAATTTCATATCAAAGTTGAATGAGCACAGAATCTATAAACCAGTCTAACAATCTTCTCTAGTGCCCCTTCCCCCATCTCTCTTTTCTCCTTTAAAAGTTTCCCTGATAAGCTGAAAAGTTGGGAAGAGTATATTTGGGACCAAAGAGGTCCACCTTTCCCCAAGACTGCCCTTGAACACACCTGTTACTTTGTATCAGCTTTGTTTTTCAGTGAATTGGCTGAAGCAGACAGACCTAATTTTAACTGACAATATGTTGCTTAGGAAATAATGACCAAAAAAAGCCTGTATTTGTTCAACACTTTTTTAAAAAGTATTTTCAACTCAACTTTCACTGTGTGTTGGGATGGAGAATGATGAAGATAAGGAAGGTAGAGACATTAGTCATCAGAAATAAATTCCAATTTCTTCATCCTGTAAGACTGCAGATTCTTCAGAGTCTAAATCTGGTTTCATTTTAGATAAGCCCCCTACCCCTTCAATGCCTCAAATTCTCAGCTGTCAAAAGTCTCACAAAGTCAGTGCTTCAAAAATGCTTGGCAGTCTTTGAGTGGTAAGCATGTAAAGAGAAAAATAACAAAGTAACTCACATTGGGGTGTGGGAGACCAGCATTCTTGCCTAACTCCACTCATGGCTCCTGTTATCAGTGCTGGTCAAAGGAGCATCTAGATACCCCGATGAAGTCATAAAGTCATTTGGCAGGCATCCAATTATCAACTCCTGGTGACAGATTATTTTATCTCAGTGACTGAAAATTGTTGGTTAAATTATGATCAAATATTAATGAATGCTCAATGTCTTGAATTATTTCTATGGAGACTAAACTGTGGGAAGAGAGAAGTGCTGTTTTCAGAAGCCTACAGGATCCACATTGTTTATTTTAGATATTTTGTTGCCCTCGCATGAAATACTTCAATGAGCTGAGGAGAGACAATTCCTTATGTTTTATTATAGATCCGAGTTAAGTGGCTAATTAATAACTTGGACAGGGGCTTTCTAAGTCACTTTCCCTGCTACCTATGAAGAATAAAATGTTCCAAGAATTTCCTTTTCTTCCTGGTAGCAGTGTTCTGAAGAGATAAACAACCAATGCTGCTAACATAAATCACTGGAGGAGATGACCTGCCTGACCTTTTGGGGAGCCATTCACACTTCAACAACCTGAAACCCCAGGAGCTTAAGACTCTGCAGGGGGTTATTGTGCAAGCACAGTCCTGAGGTGTTTAATCTTACCCCTGCTTAAGATACAAAGAGTTATAGACAGACTTTGCTAGACCTACACATCACAGCAGCAGACAACAAAGAAAGCCCCAGTCTCCTCACATCCTAGCTCTAGCTACTCTCCCGTCTCATCTTTTCCTTTTACAAGCATCTTTCTTGGTGGCAAAAATACTCTTGGGCAACAACTGCTAATTCCCCACTCCCATTCATGTACAGGTAAATCCTGTTCCTTAGAAAATAGTACTACCAGGGTGGACATTTGGCATAGCAGTTAAGATGCTGTTTGGGATGCCTGCATCTCATATATGAATGCGTGGGTTCCAGTCCCTACCCCACATCTGATCCAGGTACCTACTAAGGTGTAACTTGGGATGCTCAAGTACTTGGGTTCCTGTCACCCATGTGGGAAATGTGGATTGAGTGCTAGACCCTTGGTTCCAGCCTGGTCTAACCCTGGCTGTTGCTAGCATTTGGGGAGTGAACCAGCAGATTGGGAAAGATTGGGAAGATATTCTCTCTCTCTCTCTCTCTCTCTCTCTCTCATCTTCTCCTTCTTCTTCTCTCCCTCCACCCCTCCCTCCCTTCCCTTCTCTCTCCTTTTCAAATAAAATAAAAAGAAAACTTACAGAAAATGGGTTTAGAAACATAAAATGACACAACTATCACCTAAACCATACAAATCACCCTGGATTCTTTTCTTTCGCTTCCTACATTCTATCAATCATATCAGCCAAGTCCTACCTCCAGTGCACACAAGCCAAAGCCAAGTGCTTCTACCACCTCCACTGACTTCCTCTCTCCCCCCACCCCCACCATCTCTTACCAAGGCCCAGCAGGAACTTCTTCCCTGGCCCCTGCCTCTCCCTTTACCCCCTGAATTCCACTCTTTATATGAGATTTTGAATCACTTAAAACCAGAGTTTATAATTACCCTGTTTGAACCCTCCAGAAACTTCAGAACATATAAGTTCTAAATTCATTCCACAGTGTATAAGGCCCCAGCTCGCCTTGTCACCCTCTGTGTTCTACCTGCCTGCTCAGTACAGACACTTGACTTTCACTGGGCCTCGAGTTGCTTTGCTGGTCCAGACAAGTCCAGCTTCTTACCTTCTGAGAGCCCATTCCTGGAAAGGTCTTCCCTTAGATCCTGGCACAGCAGGTACTATTGTATCATGTAGGTCACAGAGAAAAATTTTCTGAAATATATATACTGCTGCTCCGGACTCAATCACAGCTTTATTGTTTTGATGTTTCTTGAATCATCTATCATACATGAAATTTTATTATTTATTAATTATTTGTCACAATATCCAAGATATGAAATAAAGAAAATGTTGTATAAACACACACATTGGAACACTATTGAGCCTTTTTCAAGGACACCCTGTCATCTATAACAATATGAACAAAGCTGGCGGGCATTATGTTAAGTGAAATAAGCCAGGTACAAAAAGACAAGTATTGCATGATTTTGCTCATATATAGAGTCTAAAGAGTTAATTTCATTGATGCAGAAAGTAGAATGTATGGTTGGCAGGAGCTGAAGGGAGGAGAGAAAGGAGGACTGGGGAGATGCTGATCAAAGATACAAAATTTAGATAAAAGGAAAAAAATTGAGAGATCAATTATATAACATATTGACTTTAGTTAATACCTATCTATTCTATACTTGAAGATTACTACCAGAATATTTACAAATAAACTTGCCATATAAAAACATCTGAAGTAATGCATTTGTTAATTCACCTAATTTAGCCATTCTACAATGTGTACATATTTCACAACATCATGTTGTACACCATAAACATATATAATATTAAGGTACCAATTCAATAATGAAAAGTCTTCTTTAAATTTAAATAAGTAAATATCTGTCTCTCCATTCCAGGGGTCTTGTCACATTCTTTAATGCATAGAACCTAAGGTAGGGCCAAGATTAGGATGGTGCTTAATAAATATTTGCTGAGTTAACAAATGAATGGAAAAAAATGCCTCTGACTAAACATACTCTATAGGAATCTTAGTCTTACAGATAATACCAAAAACAGTCAATTCACTGGGCCAGGCATTACTTTGCGTTGGCTTGTATTGGTCCACTTAGGTCAACTGGGGCTCAAACAGCATGACTGCTAAATGTTCCATGTTGGAAAGCCCTCCGGCAGGTGTGCCATGCCTCCTAACATAGGTGGCTGCTAAAAGGCAACTAGAATCAGATAAGGCATCAGGGTAGAGCTGCCATCATTAAATCCAGGTAGTTCTAGACTAAGACAGAGAGAAAAAGAGACCAGAGGAGACATACACCCATGAATAGCCATCTCTTGCCACCTCCTTGGGATTCTGCCAGCAACGAGGTCTTCCAGAGAATTCAACCCTTGATCTTGGATCTCCAGAACAAAGAGCCAATATAAATCTCTCCTATTATAAAGTTATCCAGCTTCAGGTATTTCATTACACTGATGCAAAATGTACAAATAGAGTGGCCCCAAACTCCCCAAAGTATTCCTCTCAGCAACTACTGGTGGGATATGAGCCAGGAAAATAACTGATACTTCAGAACCTGAGTGCAGGGAAAACATGCAGACAGGCTAGGATAGTTCTTTCTGATGCAACAATCTAGAAGGGTAAATGCCAGCACCGTCTGATAGAACAGTCTAGGAAGGCAACTGTCAGGCCTCTTGGACAGAACCTTCAAGGTGGGTGACTGAGAGGCCTCTGTGACGGAGCAGCCGTCTAGGAGAGTGACAGTTCTCACTGAGGGAACACCCTCTGTGGGTAACTGCCGTGCCTCTCTCATGGGACAGTCTAGATGGATAACAATCGGTTCTCTCGGGTGCAGCAGCATGGGAGGGTAAGAACCAGGTCTGTCTGAAGCAGCCTTCCAGGTCGGTAACTGCCCATCCGCTCTGATGGGACAGTCTGGTTGGGGATCCCTCAGTCATCTCTGTTGACACAGGATAGATGTCAATTCTCTCTGGCAGAACCGTCAATGTGGGTTACTGTCAGGCCTCTCGGAAGGAGCACCCCAGGAGGGTAGCTGTCAGCTCTCTGATGTGGCAGTCTCATGGGACAACTGTCCGCTCTCTCTGACGCAGCTGGGTGACTCCGTCCTCTCTCAGGGAACAGTCTGGGTGGAGAACTGTCCGCTCTCTCTGATGCAGCAGTGTAGGGGAGTGAGAGTCGGGTCTCTCTGGAGCAGCGCTCCAGGTCAGTAACTGTCAGGACTCTCTGATGGGCAGTGTGAGGTGGGAACGGCCAATCCTCACTGATAGAACAGTCTAGGTGGATACTGTCACTTCTAGTGCACACAACAGTCTGGGTCAATAACTGTCAGTTCTCCCTGGGAGGTAACTCTCAGTCTGCTGCAGTGGAATAATCTAGGTGGGTAACTGTCCTTTCTCTCTGGTGCAACAGTCGATGTTGGTAGAGGCCAGTCCTCTGATGCACTCTGGGAAGTAACTCTCAGTTCTCTCCGGGGGAGTTGCCCACGTGGGTAACTTTCAGGCCTGGCAGAGCAGTCAGTTTGGGTAACTTTAGTCCTCTCTGCAGGCAGTGTAGGTAAAACCAACACATTTCTCAACCTGCATAGTTTTTCTTTTTTTTTTTTAATTAATTTATTTATTTGAAAGACAAAGTTACAGATAGAGAGGGACAAACACATATACAGAGAGAGAGAGAGAGAGAGAGAGAGAATCTTCCGCAATGACCAGTGCTGGGCCAGGCCAAAGTCAGAAGCCAGGAACTTCTTCTGGATCCCCCACATGGGTGGCAGGGGCCCAAGTGAAGAGCCAAAGTGACTCCATTTTAAAACAATAAAAAAAGCAGCCTCCGTTTCCCATAGCAGACCCGGGTCCTTGTAAAAGCAGGCATTCAGGCATTCCGGAGATATGAAAGCTTACCAGGGACAGCTAGCTCGGTAGACCAAGGACAGCACAGCAGAGATTGCTAAGCAAAGTAACTCCCTGTGCCCACAGCTCCCGTGCTGTAAGCCCCCGCTGTAACTCCCTGTGCCCACAGCTCCCGTGCTGTATGTAACTCTTTTTTCCTGCTGATGTAGCCCTTTTTTTTCCTTTAAAAACTCTCCCAAAGACTGAGGCCTCACTCCTTCCTCCGCTGCACGGGTTGGTTGGATGGGGTACCTGTCGTGGCTTGTACTCCCAAATAAACCTTGCTATTGCAGTTCAGTGTGATAGACTCTCTGGGGGGGTCTCTGCGGGGACCTAACGATCTGGGCACAACACAAGCACTTGAGCCATCTTCCGTTGCTTTCCCAGGAACATTAGCAGGGAACAGGATCAGAAGAGGAGCAGCCAGGACAGAAACCAGCACCCATATGGGATGCTGGTATCACAGGCAGCGGCTTTACCTAACTTGTCACAATGCCAGCCCCAACCTGCATAGTTTTTCAACCTTCAGATGTGATAAAGGAAAAAACAGAAAGTGATAGCTTCAAACTCCATTGTTAGTAACTTCTTAACAAATACTCCTCAGAAAAGCCATACAATATTTTAAAAATACTTGCTCTTGACTATCTTGCCTTGCAGGTCAAAGCTGATGTGGCTTCATCTTTCCTATTAAAGTCATTTGTACCTCATCAATTATTAGGTACCTATATAATTCACAATCTCTTGATGACCCCTTCTTAATTATTTAAATATGAATATTAAATTGTGAACTTGCAGCTTAACAAGTAAGCCTTTCAATACAATTCTTATATGAGCAGGTTTAAAAATTGTACAATAAAGTAACAAAAAACGTTTAAAGAAGACTTGATCTGTAACTGAAAAAGGAAAGGTAGTTCCATTTTAAGTATCCATTAAAAAGCTGCCTGAATACATAAAGATATTAGAAGTTCTCCTTCGCTGCATGATGTACCAAGTCCACTCTCTGCAAACTCATTGTTTCTAGACCGTGCAAGTTCACCCTGTAAGACTCGCTTCTGAGTGACCAGAGAGTATGAGGAAATGCTTGATGGAAAAAGAGGGGAACTTCAGAATGAGGGCTCTTGGCCACTGCTGCTGGTGGCTGCCCCTTTCTAGTTCCAACAGCCGTTTCAGAGCTGGTCCCTTCATTCTGGGTCTGCCCCCAAATTTCATGTAGAGAAGCTGTGATTTAAAATAGCTACTTGGAGTCCCAATCCCTCCATGGTCCAGAATTAAATGCAAAACTCTATGTGTAACTTTGTATGTGCATGTTTCTTAGGCAGGAAAACAAGAGACTTTATTAGAATTTCAGAACCACAGGTCTCAGGGATCTGTGCTTGCCTGGTTCCTGCATTCTCTCTAGTCTGAGTCCTTCGTCTTGCTTCGGATTCAGGTTTCACGCTACATCCAGGTTTAGGAGCACCATGTCTCTCTGTCCAGGTTGGAGAGCTTATCTCATTACCCCTGGGCACTTTCTTTGTCTCTTTCCCATCTTTGCACACTTTGCTTGCACTTTTATTCCTGGTCCCAATGTCACTATGCAATTCCAAAGTTTAACTAGAAAAGCTGATGTTTCACCCAGTTCTTATGATCTTACTCATTGTTAACAAAAAAAAGCACCACTTTCTCTCATGTATATTATTATGTTATCCTAAAAAACAGATCCCATTCACTTACCAATCAATTCTATGAAGAAAATATATATATATACACACACATATATGTATGTACTTGTTTAGCAAGTTTACATACTTGGATTCAACATGCTTTGCTAGAATTGGTCAGGAAAGGAACTTTCCACTTAATGCTATGGTTTTAAACATAACATAAACCAATCAGGAAAGGAGTTTTTAAAATCATTTTTATAGTCTGTAAAGAATTCTTGACACTAGACAACAGATTTAGGAAAGAATGGGCAATCAAGCCTATTATGTAATGACCAAAAACTGACCTAGTAGATTTTGGCATTGAGGTGAAAGTTTGGATGACCCCTGTATAAAGGAGCTCTTTTGTTCAAAATTCAAGAGGAAATGTGCCTTCTAGTTCAGTAAAAGTACATACAAACTCTAATTTCTGGCCCATAGATAATGCAAAAGTGATAATATATGTTGTCACAGCTAGTACTTTTCTCAATGATAATAAGCATATTATCAGCTAATTAAAATTAAACCATATATATTTACAAATCATAAATAAATGTTATGATTTTAAATTATGTCCCTGTTTTAGGCAGAAATCTAACCGGGACTCCCAGGACTTCTGTCCCTCAATTGCTCAAACATTTTCTTGGTGCTACTGTAAAGGTATGGTGACAATCTAAAGTCTCAAATAGGTTAACTTAAGATACTGAGAATGTCTGAGTGGGTCTGGCCTCAAAATATAAACCCTTTAATAGCAGCATTTTGAGAGGTTGAAGCCAGAAAGATTTGAAGCATAAAGAAAATTTGATGCATGATCTCTGGCTTTGAACATGGTAGGGATCTCCTGAAACAAAAAAAAAATCAAAGAGCAACTTCTGGGAGGTAAGAGAGACTCCCAACCACAGCCAGCAAGGAAATGGTGACCACAGGCCCCAGCCACAAGGAACTGAAATCTACCCCCAACCTGAACAAGACGCCACAGGAGTCCCAAGGCCAATACCTTGATTCCCACGCTGTGAGACTATAAGCAGAGAACACAGCTAAGCCATAACAGACCTGTGACCTACAAGACTGTGGATTAATAAATGAATGTTGTTTAAGTCACTAACTTTGTGGTCATTTGTAACACAGCAATAGAAAAATAATATACTATCCTTCTGGGAACTTAGGTGTCACGCTTCTTATGTATTTTCTTGGACCTTTATATAAAGATTCAAAATCTGAGCCGCAAAAACAGCAAGGCCACCAAGTCACCAGTGGGAGAGGTCTGTTGACTATTCCAATATTTTTGGGTTACAATAATTTGTTTTATAAAAAACGATTACTTGGTTTTAATAAAAAGCCTAATTAGGAGAATCAGCAGAACCATTTAACAAAAATGACTGGCAATATTTTCTAGACTGGGTTACACAGTAGAAAGTTTTAGTAAAGTTCTCTGATGAAGTCATATGCTTAACACATATTAACTTTCAAGCAAGCAATTATCCAATAAAAGTAACTGATTGTGAAAATAGAGGAACAGAACTATACTGGATGACTCCATGGAAACACACAAGTGAATCCATATCTACCGGCAAAGTAAGTATTAACACTTGCCACCTAGCACATCTCAACATCGCTAAGTTGTGCTTGCCTTTCCCCAACACTCTGCCTCCTTCTCAACAGACTACGTATAATGAGAGGAGAATAAATATAATTAGAGGATGAAGAAATTAGTGGCCCACTGGGGGCCACAGAGGAGTATATTAATGAGAATTCTGTAGGGAAAACAGTACAGAGCTGCTGCCATTCAGTCTGGAAATAGCTCAGCATGTATCCCTGATTAAAAATTAATCAAGTGAGTAAGACCCTGCAATACAAAACAGCAAAAGAAAATTAAACATCTCCCCAGGGTAGAGCCTACAAGTCATAAAAAATTAAAACACAGAACTGTGCATATTTACAAATATCATTTACAACTTAAGGATGCTGATGACTCAGACCCGTGGCAAGATCACAAGTCCCTAGGGAGCTGCAAGACCTTGCAGGAGTCAAGCAAGCTTCTCTTGCCTGAATGTGCATCAGAACCACACCCTGAGAAAGGAGGGGATAGGCAATAAAATATGGGAGTGCTCAGAACCCAACTCCAGGGGTGCTGACTCAATAGACTGGAGACAGAAGGTCTGGCTTTGATCATTGTTGATAAGTAAACTGAAGGGATTCTAATGAGCATCTAATCTGAAAAGCATTAGTAGCTTTCTCACAATTCTCTAGCAAGCCAGGTGCTCTCACAATGCAACAAATCATCTATCGTGCCACTGCTTATTCAGGAGCTGAACTTACATTTCTGAATTATTCAGAAATCTTCCAGTTTTCTTATCCAGTTACAAATGAGATCATTCTAGCAGAACTAATTTTAGGATAAACACTGGTGATTATAACTTTTGCCATTGCTATTCCTTCACTCATTTATTAATTCAACACATATTAAGAAGCTATTATGTGCCAGGCACTATTCGAGGCCCTAGGGATTTGATGACAAGAAACAGCCTTTACTCTCAGGGTGTCCGTAGAGTAGTGTTATTAATAAGCAAATATTATACAATATGGTAGAGTGGCAGAGTAGGAAAAATACAAGAAGAAAAAGAGTGCTCCAAGAAGGAAGAACAGTTTAAGTAGAAACTAGAGTTAAGAAGGAAGCTCAGGGGCAGGCATTGGGAACAGCAGTTAGAACACTGCTTAGGTATTTTAACAGTCAGAGCACTGGGGTTTGAATCCCGACTGCACTTCAGAGTCAAGCTCCCTGCTAATGCACATGCTGGGAGCCTGCAAGTGATTGCTTAAGTATTAGGATCCCCAGAACCCATGTAGGAGATCTGGATTAGATTCTAGGCTCCTGGTTTCAACCTGGCCAAGTCTCAAACGATGCAGGTATTTAGGGAGGGAATCAGCATCAGCAGATGGAAGATCTCTGTCCCTGTGCCTGTCAAGTAACAGGAAAAAGAGAGGGACAGGGAGAGGAAGAGAGGGAGAGGGGAGGGAAAGAGAGAGAAAAAGGAAGGAAGAAAAAATGATAAAGGAAGAAAATTGGAGAGGAACGTATCTACCTGCAAGCCTATGTCTGGGTGTGTGTATGTGCAAAGTGGGTATTGGGGAGAATAGTGAAAGATGGGAAAAGGAAGCAGGGGTCAAATTAGGCCTCCTTAAAGGGAACCTCAGTTTAGCAAGTGTATTGGCAAATTTGCCCAGAGCTATTATCCAAAGACAAAGAAGGCAGGATAGTGTTACAAGGTCTATTCTAAAGCTATCAAGATCTCTTCATAGCTGAGACTTTCCTGATACAGCAACTCCTGTGTTTTCAGAAAGATAGATGATTTACTCTCTTTTTCTCAGGTAACATGAAAGAACTCATTCACCTAACAGTTTTCAGGAGAGATTCACACAATAGATATAATCCATAAAGATTATTATCTATGTGCCTTGTTGTATTGCCAACATTGTCACACCTCCAACTCACAGTATTCAAGATTTATTCACAGTAAGTCATGGTTCAATTACCAACCAGGGCAACAAAATATATTTTCAGTTTTTCATTTTCTTTTGGGAGGTAACATCAGGTAAAACCTCAACCTCCCAGTAAGTCACTTGCCCCACATTTAGCAAGCCCAGCTTACCCGGTTCAAGACAAGTATTTTCCAGATGGAATTGAAGATTTGAACTATAGTTCCAGAATTAAATCATTTAGAATAGGAAGAAGGAGAAGAGACATCCAATACATATTAAAGGTCTCCAAAAAACTTGTGAAACATATATGTGAATTTCAAATTTTTTGCAACAAAATAATCTATGAATTTTGTTTTCCATTAAATGTTTGAAGTATCGCCATACAACAGAAAGAAAGGAATATTTGTAGGTGAAACCTCTGATTTAATCAATAAAGAATAATAGTGATATTCAAGGGAAGGAGTGATGCCAATATCTGGACCAGTAAGTTAGTTAACCCAAGTGAATTAAGGGGGACAACTAAGCCTGTGTGCTGAATTTATTTCATTTGCTGCTCCAGAGAAAACTCACTCTCCACCCTTTCAGTCCCTGCTCTGGGCCCAGAGATTGACTTGTATGAACTGCATCATGGGTTGTGTTGTCTGTCCTCTGGCTTACAGTTGGATTAAGCCATTAACAGGAGCTCAAAGTGAGGACGAGGCAAGGTAGACTATGGTATCTGTTCCTTTGACCAGAGTTTGACTCTGTTCTACAAGAGGCAAATCACAACTTCCACACACCCCGCAGCTCTTTCTTGTTCTCTCACCCTCCTTTTCATCTACTCCCTTTGCTGGCTGCTTAGAACTAGGAGAGTAATGGTTTTCTCACATTGCTAGCCCTGTAGTGCTGTATCATTCCTTGGGGGTTCTCTTCGATCTTGCCTATCCAGTCTACAAGCTTGTGAATGGGCCTTTCATTGAACTCTCTCAGTCTAAGGGAGCCATGTTTTGCTTGTCTGAATCCTGAATAATACCAGCTGCAGTAGATTGTATGCCTCTTACACTAGCAAAGGCAGTTATCCCGACTGTGAGAGGTAGCTAAAATAATACTCATTGTCATTAACAGTTACTTGGAGATTATAATTCACTAAATGTGCTCACATGTTATCTCATTTCTCATACTTTATCCATAACTATTAAAACTCAGATTCCCCCAAAACAAACTTATAGAAGCAGAAAGTAGAATATTGGTTATCATCAGCTGAGGGTGAGGAAATAAGGAAATGTTGATCAGAGGGTACAGAAATGTGGTTAGGAGGAATAAATTAAGAGTCTTTAAGGTGATAGATATTTTAATCATTCCACACTTTATGCATATATCATAACATCATTATGTACCCTAAAGTTCTGTATGATTATCATTGTCAAAAATATTTTAATTAAAAAATTAAAATAAGGGGCTAGCACTGTGGTGTAGCAGGTAAAGCTTCCGCCTGCAATGCTGGCATCCCACATGGGCACTGGCACAAGTCCTGGCTGCTCCACTTCCAATCCAGTTCCCTGCTAACATGCTTGAGAAAGCAGCAGATGACCCAAGACTTTGGGCCCCTGAACCCATGTGGGAGACTCAGAAAAAGCTCCTGACTTCAGACTGGCCTACCTTCAGCCATTGTGGCCATTCGGGGAGTGAACCAGAGTATGGAAGATCTCTCTCTCTCTCTCTCTAATTCTGCATTTCAGATAAATAAATAAATATTTTTAAAAAAGTGTTGACTCTTTAAACTGAAAAGAAAAATATTATAGTTTATAAGAAAACCTCAAATTTCACCTGCTCTATTGAAAAAATAATTACACATAATTTATTTTAATGTAGATATTTACTATCAAATTCAAGTGTAAATCATACTCCTTTTCCTCACATTTTAAATTGTTTATTTATTTATTCATTTTATTTGAAATGCAAGAGAGACAAAGAGAGAGTTCTGCCAACCACTGTTCACTCCCTAAATGCCCATAACAGCTGGTGCTGAACCACGCTGAAGCTGGGAGGTGAGAACTCCATTAGACTTCACACCAGGGTAGCAGGGGCCCAAGTATCTGAGCCATCATCTACTAGATGTGCATTAGCATGGTGTGGATTAGCAGGAAACTGGAATTGGAAGCAGAGTTGGGATTCAATTCAGTCACCCCAAGCAGCATCTTAACCATAGTGCCAAATGCCTGTCCCTTAAGTTACATTCTTAAGAATTGAAGAATCCATATTTAGGATAGTCTTAAAGCTGAATAAGTTGGAGCCTCATTATATAAATTGGCTTCATAAGGGCTCTAAATTCTTCAAACTAATCGATATTTATTTTTAGAGCTTTCATTTCTTTTAGTAAATTTCTAAAAAGCAAACTGTTAGGAAAGTCAGTGCTATGAGTCAGAAATTAATCATTAGCAGGTAGATATCTAGAGCACATTCTACAATTATAATCCATTAAGATAAAAATCTGCCAGAGCATTTGTTTAGAGGCTTATAGACAGATCCACCACAGAGTAACTGTTTGCCTCTTTTCAATCACTTCTTTACATGAGCACAACCCAAATCTCTTCATTCTGTCAGAAAGGAAATATGCAAGATGACTTGGTATAATTCAAACCTTGGTAATTCTAAACAGAGAAAGTCAAAGAGAAAGTATTTGTATAATAAAATTGATAATAAATTTTATAGGATACTAAATTCTCCCAAGTAAGTAACTCTGGTGAGTATACATAGAGTTAAGAGATATGTGAAAGCATTTACACAGTTACAGAAACCCAACATCTGAGCAGTTTGTGCCTTCATTTAAGGATATTGCCATTAAGCGACTAGAAGAACAATTACAGTGGTAAAATTTTGAGCGTTTGGTAGTCTTTCCTTTAAGGTAAGCGAAGGTACATATGAAAAATCAGAATTTAACTTAGCTCACTTTTGACAAAGTAGGTTTTGTCTCTTTCTATCCAGAGAGTATTCAGAGAGGGTCTGAATCATTCAACATCAAAAAATGAGATACTCAATAACTAAATGAGCAAATCCATATCTTCTTCTACAATGTATATCAAACACAAAATAATTACTCTCCTCAAAATCACACACAATAAATGTAGATGTAAAAGAATAAAATCTATAATCTGCAGATACAACTGCATCAGATAGAACCTCGACTTCCCATTGAGTGGATTGCCCCAAATTTAGCAAACTCATCTAGTTAAAGATCACACTTTTCTTACCAAGCTCTTTCAGTTGGAGATGAAGCATTTCTGAACTAGAATCAAGATTTGAACCATAGTTCCAGAAATAAATAATTTGAGGTGGAAGAAGTGAGGGACATTATCCAATATATGGACTAGAAAGAAAGGAAAACATGAGAGTAGGAGAAGTATTTTACTTGTCAATGCAGAAGTAATTGGTGACATTCAAGGGTACAGGCTTAGTAGGGTGGTAGGTATGTAGCAAACTGTCATAATGAGTGGAAATGAACATAGTAATCATAGTTCACAAAAAGAAAAAAATACAGAGCTGAATAGAGGGAAAATGGGGCCAGTGTTGTGGCACAGCTGCTAAAGCCACTGCATGCAATGCTGGCATCTCATATGGGCACCGGTTCAAGTCCCAGCTGCTCCACTTCCCATCTGGCTCCCTGTTAAGGTGCCTGTGAAAGCAGCAGAAAATGGCCCAAGGCCTTGGCTCCCTGCCACTCACATGGGAGACCTGGAAAAAGCTCCTGGCTCCTGGCTTTAGAGGAGCCCAGCTCTGTCCATGATGGCCATTTGGGAAGTGAACCAGCGGACAGGGATCTCTCTCTCTCTGTGTCCCTGCCTTTCTCTCTCTCTCTCTTTCTCTCTCTCTAACTTTTCCTTTAAAATAAATAAATAATCTTTAAAAAAAAAAAAAGAAAACTCTGACTATGCTGATTGCTTTACTCAATACTGTTTGGCAGACTGCTAGTCTTAATTGACTCAATTATCATGGTAAAGGATTCAAAGAGTTTGCTTGTGGAAAGGAAAGAACCCCACTTATATAACACTTATGTGTTATACCTAAGGAAGGCTTCTACCGTCTGGCAAATGGTTGTCAGACCTTGTCTGTCTAGGTAAATGCTAATTCCACATCACGGAGAGCACTTGAGACCAAGAGAAAGCTTTTTCAACTTGAGGGAGCAACTGTGGATGTTAGAAGGGAAGAAGATTAAAGCCAATGGAGGGAAGAGATTGATCATGCTACAACCAGAAAGATTAGGATTGAGAGACATGAGAGAAAGTTCCAGAAGCAGTGGTCAAAGATGGTGTAAGAGCCTCCCAAGGACCTCTCCCCACTGACCCTGGGAATTGGCTCTGTGCCTCCGCCCATCAGCCTTCCCTTCCCCTCAACTTCACAGTCCCTTCCTTTCCATTTCTCCTTCCCTGTCCTTTCTCCTGCCGTTCACTTCTCTCCCTCCCACCTTGCAACAGCAAAGTGAAATACAAGTGATAGGTATGAATTTTCATAGAATTATATGATGTTTTATGACTATTCTTTAAAAGCATGGGACTTGAATGCTTTAGATTTATCTTTACCTTTTTTTTTTTTTTTTTGACAGGCAGAGTGGACAGTGAGAGAGAGAGACAGAGAGAGAAAGGTCTTCCTTTTCCATTGGTTCACCCCTCAATGGCGGCTGCGGCCAGTGCACCGCACTGATCCGAAGCCAGGAGCTAGGTGCCTCTCCTGGTCTCCCATGCGGGTGCAGGGCCCAAGCACTTGGGCCATCCTCCACTGCCTTCCCGGGCCACAGCAGAGAGCTGGACTGGAAGAGGAGCAACCGGGACAGAATCCAGCACCCTGACCGGGACTAGAACCCAGGGTGCTGGTGCCGTAGGCGGAGGATTAGCCTAGTGAGCCACTGCGCTGGCCTATCTTTACCTTTTTAAAAAAGATGTATTAATTTATTTAAAAGGCAGACATACAGAGAGAGGGAGAGACAGACTGCTCATCCATCCGTTGATTAACTACCCAAATGCCCACAAGGGCCAGAGCTGGGCCAGGTTGAAGCTAAGAGCCACAGGGGAGGCCCCCTGATGATGTTCCAGGGCCCCGTGTCCTGATTCACCAACTGGGTGGTGAGGGCCCAGGTACTTAGGCCATCTTTCATTACTTTCCCAGACCATTAGCAGGGAGCTGGATCAGAAGTGGAGCAATTGAGACTGGAACCAGTACCCATAAGGGATTCTGTGTTGGAAGCAGCAGCTTAACTCACTATGTAAGCCAGGCCCTCTAGCTTTGTTTGTTTGTTTGTTTGTTTGTTTTAATGTTGCCCTAGAATAGATAAACTTCCTTTGGGTGAAAGACAATATTAAAAAAAACAAAAAACAAAAAACACCTGCTCCAAGGTAGTGAAGTAACATCTTGACAGTAGGGACTCCACTTTAGAGGACCAGAGATTCCATCTTGAGAAAGAACCCCTCCCCATGAGAGTCTGGTCTGAAACTATGACCTAAAACTCACACAACAGTACTCAGACAATAACAGCACACTGCATCCCACTCGGCAGAGCACAAACTCCCTACCATGATTGCTCAAGCTTAGGACAGATAGGTTGCACCTGGATTAATGCTAAGATTGTAATTCGCCTATTGTCCAGATTGTAATTGGTATTAGTTTCCAATAGTCCTTACCCTAACAACCATGCATTCTCCCTCCCGTTTCTGTGGTTTTTGCCTTTAGAAGCCCTGTTGCTTTCAGCTTCGGGTGGAGAGTTCTCTAGGGCATGAGCCTGCTCTCCAGGCTGGCAATAGAGGACAGTCAAATTGTATCGATGTATGCTGCTCCTCTGTCTGAGCTCACACAGGTACAACATTTTGGAGGCCCCAGCGAGATTCAGAGACCATCCCTGGGGGAAAAGCTCATACTGATCCTTCCAGGCTGGTGCTCCGGCCTTAGGGGAGGCCCCTGATGATGTTCCAGGGCCCTGTGTCCTGATTCACCAACCTGGGGGCTCAGCTTGACCTCTTCACCAGCCAACTGGCCTTAGGTCCTCTGGTAAGTCCACTCTTATTTTCCAGTGGGGCCTTCTGGGTGTTTGGATGTCTGACTAGACACCAACGGAAGTCCCCTCTGATTGAGCACGAAGGTGTTAGGAGGTGGGACTCTGGTCTGGTTAATGAAAAGCCTTTCCTGGATAGAATTTGTTTCTGTCATTTGCTATTTGTTGTTTTGTTATTCTTGTCTCTGTCTCCTGCTTGAAACATTAGGACAGGAGACTCTGGTCTGTTAAAGAAAGCCTTATTAACCTTTCCTGGATATAACTGGTTTCTTTTTTTTATATTTATATTTTATTTTATTTAATGAACATAAATTTCCAAAGTACAGCTTATGGATTACAATAGCTTCCCCCCCCATAACTTCCCTCCCACCCACAACACTGCCCTCTCCCACTCCCTCTCCCCTTCCATTCACTTCAAGATTAATTTTCAGTATAACTGGTTTCTGTTCCTGTTTCATGACCACTTCCTGATGTACTGTCTGCATCCCTAATCCTGGGAGGTATATTCTTCTCCTTGTCCTGCCCCTGTGTCTCTTTAATTGCCTTGTCTCTGGAGTCTCTCTGTCCCTTCCATTGAACATGGGCTCTGCTCAGTCTAAGCTGACTCCTTTTCAGTTATGTTCAAGAATTTCTCTATTTTGAGTCTAGAAAGATCATTGCCTTAAAAAAATTGCCTTTTAACTTGCCAAACTTGTTTTGTGACTCAGTTTTTTACTGCTCTGGATAAAAAATAACAATGCATAATCAGTGCTTGTTATAGCCCCCTAAGGTGGATTTTGCAATCTCTGGGTTATGTCCCTGATTTCCAGCTAGAGTTTTATAAAAAGGACTAGAATTCCATATAAATGTAATTTTGACCTTAATTCAGATAAACAGTTGGTATAATATCAGCATGTCAAGTCATCTAGGTGTAATGGGTTTCTTGTGACTGGTGGCTCTGTCAGGTTTTTAGCCTGTTTCAGTAAGCTCTCTTCTCTTCCCTATTTCTGACTCTTAAAATTGTTCCAGGTTATAAAAACTCTTAAGTTCCAATTGTTTAAAAACAGCTGTATTTTTATTAACTAAAAGTTATGGTTTGTTTAAATATATACTCAGACAAAACATTTGATTGATCACTTTGTAACAATGATCAAATCTGGTCCATATTATATTTTAAGCCTTCTTGACATCTTTGACAGGCATTCGAAAATTCTAAGTTCCAAACACCAGCTAATTAGGCTATTTATATAAAAATATACTGTCAAGATGTGAAGTGGTGCTAAATTTTAAGTAATGATAATGTAAAATGCTACCGATGCAAATGTCCAAAAGCTAAAAAAGTCTAACGATTTTGTTGTGTTATCATTCATGATGGTTATCTTAATGAGAAAAGGCCCAGAGAACTAAAAATGATAAATGTTTTATAAAATCTTACAGGTGCTTTCTAAAATACTGTGTAGAGTAAGGAAGTGCCTCTTCTTGTTGGTTAATGAGTTTTATAATTTTAACCATGGCTATTGAAAGTCTTTTGTCATTCATAGTTTTGTATTTTCCTCTAAACAATAAAAATCAGATTTACTGTTCATGAAAATTAGAGCATTGTTGGTTCTGTGTTTAAATGTGTCCTCTTTTAGGTTCTAAAGGACTTCTTTTTCCTGACATTTATTGTATTCAGTACTTTTGGATGGCTCTGCAAATAGATAAAGCCAAAGTTTAACAGGTTCCAAATGAGAAAAAGTTAGATTAATTAAGGTTACTAAGATCAGGAAGTAATTCTAATTAATTCATGATAACTTAAAAAAAAACAGTTACAGATTTTAAAAAGCTATTACTAAAACTATTTTATTGTTCTATCTTATAATGTACGTTATGTGTTATACTTGTGTACATATTGTGTGTCTACACTGAAACATTTATTAAGAGCTCTGTCTTAATTGGCTTATAGATAAAAGATTGCTCATAAATTTAAACTGCTAAGTTAACACTAAATACATTTTTGGTTCACGTGACCTAAATAAATCCGTATCAGATATTTTAGAATTGTTGATACAAAGAAATCAAAATTATTTTAAGTCATTGATACTTTTATGCTTGGGTTTGCTGGTTAAACAAGTTACACTTTGTTGTTAAAAAAATGAATAAGCCAGCACCGCGGTTCAATAGGCTAATCCTCTGCCTGCGGTGCCGGTACCCCAGGTTCTAGTCCCGATCGGGTTGCCAGATTCTGTCCCGGTTGCTCCTCTTCCAGTCCAGCTCTCTGCTGTGGCCCGGGAGTGCAGTGGAGGATGGCCCAAGTTCTTGGGCCCTGCACCCACATGGGAGACCAGGAGAAGCACCTGGCTCCTGGCTTCGGATCAACACAGCGTGCCGGCCATAGCAGCCAAAAAGACATTAGACCTTTTGGTAGATAGTTTCAAAAGTTGTTATTTGACAGTTAAAATTGTTTGCCTAATTTTCATTTGATATTAAGTTATTGATAGCAAGCAATCTGAGAAGCATCTATTCTCTTCAAGATGACAAACTGATTTTATTTATTTTTTTTTTTTTTTGGACAGGCAGAGCTAGACAGTGAGAGAGAGAGACAGAGAGAGAAAGGTCTTCCTTTTCCATTGGTTCACCCCCCAAATGGCCTCTACAGCTGGCACACTGTGCCAATCCAAAGCCAGGAGCCAGGTGCTTCCTCCTGGTCTCCCATGCAGGTGCAGGGCCCAAGCACTTGGGCCATCCTCCACTGCACTCCCAGGCCACAGCAGAGAGCTGGATGGGAAGAGGAGCAAATGGGACAGAACCTGGCACCCCAACCAGGACTAGAACCCTGAGTACTGGCGCCGCAGGCAGAGGATTAGCCTAGTGAGCCATGACGACAGCCAAAACTGATTCTATTTTAAACTCTCCATCAGTATCTACAGCTTGATCTTCAGACCTTATAAAGGGGACGGCTAACATTTTTCTTTACTAGTGCCTGGACACATATAAAAGGTCAAATAGCCTGGCCACATACAGAAAAACAAATAACATAGCCTAAATAAAAGCTGACATCATGATATGATTTTACAGCAAGATTTATTTCGCCATTGGCACAGTAAACAGGAAAAACCTGCTGTGGCCAGGGAGTGCAGTGGAGGATGGCCCAAGTGCTTGGGCCCTGCACCCCATGGGAGACCAGGATAAGTACCTGGCTCCTGCCATCGGATCAGCATGGTGCGCCGGCCGCGGCGGCCATTGGAGGGTGAACCAACGGCAAAGGAAGACCTTTCTCTCTGTCTCTCTCTCTCTCTCTGTCCACTCTGCCTGTCAAAAAAAAAAAAAAAAAAAAAAAAAAAAGCAAACAAACAAACAAAAAAAACCAAAGGAGAGATACAAAGTCTAATTACTTCAAAATTTATAGGCACTTTGGATAAGGTGATCTTCATGTTCGATCTTACCTGGAGAGATACAACTTTCCTCATGGGCATCATCTTACGTCACAGAAAGAATAGTATCAAAATATGCCTGTGACTACAGACTTCTAGCTCAAGCTACCAAAAAATAGGGATGAGATTGAGCACCCCCTGGCATGATAACCTAAAGACCTCTTCTGTGGTCTACTTTAACAAAGACTGAGAAAAAAAAGAGCGAGCTAGACAACAGGAGTAATGTGAGGATAGGTGACAGGACAATTAATAACAGCTTTAGACAGTGGTCTGCCATCAAAAAGACCCAACAAGGCCAGTCCACCCCAAATGGCGTTGGTTTTCAATGTGGAAAGCCAGGGCTTCAGACAGACAGCAGTCATAACAGAAGCCACCCTCTACCAGCTCTGCCAGTCCAGAGCTGGGTCACTGACAATGGAACTACCCTGGAGTCAAAGGACTCCCAGGTCAGAGCCGCAGACCTTGTTGGCTCTAAGCTGAAAAGCCCTTCACTCTGCCCAGCTTCCAAAGTAACCACGGCCATCAGGGGGACAGCCTAGGGTCAGTAACATCGCAGGCACAGCTGTAGATTTGCTTTTAGAGAGCCTGCCTATTCTATACGGACCTCCTGTTCAGGCCAGCTCTGCTCCCAAGCCAGCTAGGAAATGGGAGTCAACAAGGCACCTTCCCTAAGGAGGTTCACACCCCCCTTAGGATGTCTCTTCCAGTCCCCCGTGTAAAGAGATAGATAGGGCTGGGCCTCATATATGTGGGTAGGCATTCATACCAAATAATTATTATCAAGCCCCTCCTGTCAGTTTCTGTTTGCCTCTAAATGAAAAAACTCCCTCCCACCTTTCATATATCCTCTAATAATGACTCTGTCCTGTGTATTTAATCTGCTTGTTAGATTCATTTTTTCCAGACTTAAAGCAATGAAATTCTAGATGGCAATGCACATGAAACCTTGGATCGAAGCAGTGTCTGCAAGCTGATATTGCCCCCCCCTTTAGAAGCCACGTCCTGTCGGAACCCTGTTTTGACTGCCGTTTCTCACTCCACACCCTAAGGGGGCCCCAGGACAATGACCCCCATCAACAGGAAGCATCCAAGATGAAATCGACACCCTGGGTCCCTACAGTAGTAGGGTGTGGATTAAAAGGGGGAATAGGAAGAGGGTTGCTGAGGCCATCCAGTTGGGCTAAGTGTCTGCGAGCCCCTTAGGCTTTAGCAAAATGTCTTGTGTACACAGGCTGTAAGCTGTGACAGAAAGGTTTGCTCTGAGACCCGCTCCCACCTCTCCCCACTGTGACATCCTGTGCCTCTCACAGAGATTGTCCTACACAATAGCCTTCTCCTCAGACTGACTGTACACCCTTGAATTCTTAACTGGTTGCTAAATTTCATGAGACAAAGTATAGCTTCTGTTACTCTAAATAACCTTTCTGATCAATGTAATGATGTGGCAAAATCAAGAATTTGATTATTGTTAATCCATAAAGGGGAGAATGAAGTAACACCTTGACAGTGGTGACTCCACTTCAGAGCACCAGAAACTCCATCTTGAGAAAAAACCTCCCCACCATGAGATTCTGGTCTGAAACTATGATGTAAAACTCAGACAATAACAGTGCACTGCACCCCACTTGGCAGAGCATAGAAACTCCCTAGCATGAACACTCAAGCTTAGGACAGATAGCTGCACCTGGATTAATGTTAAGATTGTAATTTCTCTACTGTCAAGATTGTAATTGATATTAATTTCATGCCTTAGGTCAGCTTGACCCTAGTAACCTTGTATTCTCCCTCCCGTTTTTGTGGCTTTTGTTTTTACAAACCTTGTTGCTCTAAACTTCGGGGTTGAGAGTTCTTAGGACAGGAGCCCACTCTCCATCACCGGCAATAAAGGACCATCAAATTGTATCAACGTGTGGTGCTCCTCTGTTTGAACTCATTCATGCACAACAGTAGACTCTTGGGGAAAAGCCCTTTTTGTTGTTGAAGAAGGGAGCAGTTTGTGGCAGAAAGCATCATGACAATAATCATAGTTTAAAGCGTGGGCTCCAAAGTCAAGAGGACCTGAGCTGCAGTCTGGCTGGGGGACGTTGGCAAATCTCCTCATCTATGCAATGCTACTATTATCTTCCTCTGTAGTGTGGCTTTAAGATTTAGCTGAGGAAATGGTAGAGTTTTAGCCCAGTAACCAGCAAAGAGTAAACAATCAGTAAATTACAAGCTTTCCCGTTACTAGCTGCATCCTGAGCTTCCCAAACACAAATATTCTTTTAGACATTTGATTTTTTATGACTTCAGTCTGTATTGGTAAATTTACCACTACCATTATTCTCACTATTCACACCTAGAATTTTAAAAAGGAAGAAATGAAATCAAACCTAATCCCCCTGCTTATGTACAGAATTAACTACTGTAGCCAACTGCCCCCTAGATAAGACCATACTGAAAAAAAAAGTGTATGTGTTGATTGGACAGTTCAAGAGAGAAAGAAGCATATCAATTTTAATTTAACTTCCCAAAAGCTCAAACTGTCACTCAAGTCCACTGTTATGCTAATTATCTGGTTTTAAATATTGTTATGATTTCTGACATCAAATTCATAATAGAACATTGTTTTAGAATGACAGCTCAATGGAAAATTCCCAGAACTTTCCTTCTGCAATCTGAGCTGGTGAGGTTTAATTAAAACAGCCAAATTACAAGCTGCCTTGGAAGATATTATAACAAAATTGCTGGCTGGCCTTTAGTGATAATGGTGCTACAGACCATTGCTTATTGTCACATGAGCTTACTTGGATATGAAAGGATTGGTCACTGATTCAGAAAGAGAAGCCAAGACTTTTTATTGCTGTCATTTCTGCTGCTTTTACTGGCAATGAAAGTGGGAGATTTAAAGTTTCAGTTGTCCTCATAAATATGCCCAATCATGGAAAAGCAAGAGGAAGGGCTGACACTTTAAAGATCATCCAACTGATAATCTATTGAAAGCTAAATAATGTCCAATCTTAAGGGCTTTGAATCCTATCCCAGACACTCACAGGAAAATACAGTTTGGACCGGGTTCAGGCAAGCCCTCCCACCCATTTGCCAGCTGTCCCAATGTTTCTAGGATGGGAAAGAGGTCGGACAGTGTTTCAGTTCTGCTGGTGAGTGAGGGTATAAATATGGCATCCGTCTTCTTGCTTCAGTACTGTTTTGTTCACTAGGGAGTGATCTGAAAGTTTAGAACTGGAAAAAAACCTATCTACGGATATGTCCCTTCCTCTCACTCCAGTGACGTTAGCTGTGAAAGCCTGCTAAGGTAGCCTCAGTTCTTCAGCACCTTATTCTCTTTCACACACCTTTACTGAAGTCCTTTAAGGCTTCTGTCTACTTTTTCAAAATATTCTCCATCCTCTCTTCTCTCCTAACCTGCTCAGATTGGCTACATAGACATTAACAAAGGAGTCCAACTCCATTCTTCCTCATTTCGCTAGTCATACTCTAGTGCCTCATTTTATCTCTGAAAGAGTAGATATTTATAGATTATATGAATAAGCAATCTCAGATTCAGGTCAATGTGAAAAATAAACAAATAATCAGATTTCTTTGCATCACAGTACACAAATGAATTTTTCAAATTTATTTTCATTTTTATTTGAAAGGCAGAAAGAGAAGGAGAGGGAGAAAGAAAAGGTTTCTTTCATCTGCTGGTTCACTATCCAAATGCCCACAATACCTATGGCTGAATTGGGCTGAAGCCAGGAAGGAATCTGGAACCCAATTTGAGACTCTCACGTTGGTGGCATGGATTCAATTATTTGGGACATCATCTGCTGCCTCTCAGGGTACACAGTAACAGGAAGTTGGATCAGAAACAGAGGAGTCAGGACTCAAACCAGGCACTCCATATGGGATGCAGGCTTCTCAAGTGGTGTCTTAAATGTTGCATCAAACACCTGCTCCAACAAATGAATTTAATGTAACTACTTTGGAAACATATCTGAAAGATGCTTTTCTCACAATGGTTGCTCAGGGATCTCTATCATGGCTTTATGTCCTTCAGCTTCCTCTTTCTGGGGCCTTCTCTCTTTTAAATCCTTATCACTGAATGTGAAAGAGAAGGCTGTACACAGACTATCTTATAATACTCTTTGTTTTAAAAATAATATAATCACAACAGTGAGAATTGCCATGGTAATCTCTAAAAAGTAACTTCTCTGAGTAACATATTTACTAGTGCAAAAACTGTTATCCAAAATTTAGCAAGAGCCACTCCATACCCAAGGAATACATGTGAAAAGATCTTTGGTTGGCAGTGGACACTAAACAAATATAAAACTCACCCACTGGTTAAAGAGTTGCCTCTTTTGAATTCCAGACCTTATCCCTGTTTTACTTTTTCCTAGTCACAAACAACACATCACAGACACTGCTCTGGAGCTGTAATTCTCTGATTTTGAATTTCATCAGTTCATGGTAACTGTGTGACTAGGGGCAGGTGCCTTCATCTCTCTGAGTCTCAGCTCCCTCATCTGTAAAATTAAGATGGATAAGAAGAGTGCCTCCCTTACAAAGCTCTTATGAAGCTTTAAACAAGCTCATGTGTGTGATATGCCTGGCGCCGGTTAAACTCCCAATAAGGGCTACTCTGATACTCCAAGATATGAGGACCACAAATGTAGGAACTTGATCTCTACTGTATTTGTCTGTAAACACAGTCCTAGGACAGTATCAAGCATGGATTATGTGCTTAGTCAATAATCGCTAATGAATGAACAGGAACACTCAGGTATCAAAAGGGGTCACAAAATCATTTTCTTTATCGTGTTTTCATTGTACAATTAACATATAGTAAATGCCTATTGTGTGCATCTTCCAAATACGTTTTTTAAACAAAATCCATACAAACAAGGAAATAAAGTGATGGGAATAAGGACTCCATCAATACAGGGAAATAGGGCAAATTATAAAATTTTCCAGTATCTATTAATTCTGTAGGAACATTTGATCTCTAAGCAATTGCCTGTGTCTCCAAGTCACAGACCTAATTAACCCAAATAAGAAAAGTACATTTATGAGTTTCGTTCCAGCAACTTTCCTGATGGTGAGCTTTTGTCTCTATCCTAGCATTGCATGGCCCCTCTTCTCTTACTGATTGCAAAACTATTCCCAGAAAGGGTCTCGGATAAAAGTTGTATGTAAAAGAAGGCTTGTGATTTTCAAGTTTGATTTAACCTGATGTGGTGACCACCAGTTTGTACTTGAGCATTCCTCTCCTCATTTCCTGCAATGCAGACATTCTAAACTCTGAAGTCTTTAAAATCCTGAATCTGGGTTCTTCTCCCCTTCTCACTCCTACTTCTGGCAGTTTGCAGCACTAAGGACAATCAGCAAAGCAGGAGTAACCTACAGATTGTGAACCAAGGAAGCCTCCCTCACTCCTCTCTGCTGCCAGGGGACGCCTCTGCTCAGCACCATCCTCATGTTGTTCTCCATGGGGCTTGCCTAGGTCAAAACCAGGAACCCAGAATTCAGTCTGGGTCTCCATCACAGGTGCCAGGGACCCAGTTACTTCACTCAGCACCTGCTACCTTCCTTGGTGAACATTAGCAGGAAGCTGGAGTCAGAAACAGAACCAGGACTCAAAGATAGGCACTCCAATATAGGATGAGGACTTCTCAAACAGCGTCTTAACCACTGTTCAAAACATCTGTCCTGGGACTATATTAAATATCCATCTATTTAGCATTTACATTACCCTTTCAAATCCTTTACATCTTTACATAAACGTTGGATTTTCCTTTTTCATCTCTCAACTAGGGGGACTTACTATTGGAAAAGCCTTGTCCAAGGACCAGGAAGAAAACTCAGCCTCGTTGCAGAACACACTACATCATTAAGATCCCAAGCCAATCCCAGATTCCACATAAAACACAGCCAAAGGCAAAGCTTACTACAAAATCCTCAGTGAAGGAGGACCTGGGTGCCAAGAAAGTAAGAGTGAGAGGAGAAAGGTAAGTGAGGAACAAAGCCAGTATTAGGTACAAGGTGGTGCATTATCACTAGGCATGTCTTCCAAAGCAAACACAGCTGGTGCTTGATCAGGAGGTGGGGTTATAAGGGTAGCTAAGCAAGAGTTGACTTGGGGGCACTTTATCAGGATGCCATATTTAACAACCTGGCAAGAACTTCAGGTGAGTAGGCAAGCCCAAGAGTGGTTTTTAGTAACGTGGAAAAGTGTCAAGGGACAAAAACTATTACAGTATAATTACCTTTATTTTTGATTCTAGAATTGGGCAACACTTCTTACAAGAACAACTTCCCCTAAAATGCCTGCAAAGAATTCAAGAAAAACACCTGCAACCTGTCTGAGGTGTGTCTAGACAGAACTATTAATCCTATCTACCAGGTCAATGTGATCTGGATGTACAGTAAGTTCTGTTTAGCCTTAGCCATCTGGAGAAAACTTGGACAATCCTTTGTTTTATCAATACATTTCTTATCAATTTCCAACCATGTCCTCCTTAAAATTAATCAATAACTGTCTTTTGAGTAGCCTCTTTTCTGAGATGATGTTTTTAATAATTATGTTCTTCAACCTGTGAGAAATTTACCCTGTTTACATAAAGCCTGTCTGTACCAGCCAAGATAATGTTTACAATGTAATGACAAATGAAAATTTATTGTCATGGAACATGTAAATTCTGGCTAGAATTTCACCACTTTGGAACACTTCCCAACACTCTTTAGAAGTCATTAGACTTCAGACTGGTGCTGTGGCATAGCGGGTAAAGCCATGCCTGTATTGCTGGCATCCCATAAGGGTGCTGGTTTTAAGTACTGGCTGCTCCACTTCCAATCCAGCTCCCTCCTAATGCCCCTGGAAAAACAACAGAGTACTTGGGCCCCTGCACCCATGTGGGAGACCTAGAAGAAGCTCCTGGCTCCTGGCTTCAGACTGGCCCAGTCTGGGCCATTGAAGTCATTTGTAGAGTGAACCAACAGATGGAAGAACTCTTTCTCTCTCTCCTCTCTTTCTAACTTGGCCTTGCAAATAAATAATCTTAAAAAAAAAAAAGAAGCCATTAAGCTTATATCCCCAGGGCCAAAGTCATTCATATTCTGCCTTAATAACCATTATATCAACCTTTATATAGAGAGTTCCATCAACACAGAGTGCTCCCCATTCCTAATAACCGAAATCTAAAGGTTTCACCTCTTCATTTATCTTTAAAATAAGTTTATGAGGTTATTTCTTCACAAGATCTTTGACTATAAAATCCATTTTACATGCCACGATTTCCTTCACTATTGGATATTTCTGCATCTGCATGCAAATAAACAGTTCACACAAAGCCCAGATGTGGAGAAAACAGTGGCAGGGGTCAAAGCAATGGCTGAGGTGGCGGCGAAGGAGCCCAAAATGGAGGAGAGCAGTGTACCAAGCGACAATGGGGCTCTGGACCAGAGCAAAGGAGAATGACCTACTCAGAAGGAGAAGAGGAAGGAGAAAAACATAAAAAGAGGAGGCAATTGCTTTGAACCATACGTCAATCCAACAAAGAGATCCTGAGCCTTCATCACAAATGTACATTTTGATGTGACCTGTCAGTCACTTAAAGATCTGGGTAAAAAATAGTTGGTGAGGTAACATACGTGGAACTCTTAATGGACCCTGAAGGAAAGTCAAGGGGATGTGCCGTTGTTAAATTCAAGATGGCAGAAAGTATGAAAAAAATCTGCTGAAGTTCTAAACAAGTAGAAGGCCACTGAAAGTAAAAGAAGATTCTGATGGTGAATAGGCCATGAGAGCAACACAAAAGAGTTGGCCATGGCTGGTGGGATGGGTATGGGACCAGGTGGCCCAGGAATGATTAATATCCTACCCAGTATCCTAGATAATCCTAACATCCCAAGTGAGATTACCCATGCATTACCGGCTGGAAGACTTGGAAGCACGGTATTTGTAGCAAATCTGTATTATAACGTTGGCTGGAAGAAAGTGAAGGAAATATTTAGTATGGCTGCTGTGGGGGTCTGAGCAGACATTCTGGGGGATAAAGATGGGAAAAGTCGAGGAATAGGCACTGTGAGGAATAGGAATTGTGAACAGTTCATTGAAGCTGTGCAAGCTATATCTATGTTTAATGGGCAACCGCTCTTTGATAGACCAATGTACATCAAAATGGGTGAGAGAGCCTCACCAAAGGGAGATGTTTTTCTCTCCTGAGCATCCACAACAACTGCTCCATGGACTTGGTGCTAGAGGCATGAGGTTAGGAACAGAAGGGCAGCCTACTGATACCAATCACCCGAATAAAGGCATTGGCATGGGAAACATAGGGCCTGCGAGAACAGGAAAGGAAGGCATAGGATTTTAAATAAATAAAATGGGAGCCACGCAGGGCCTCTTTGGTGGTGCTATGGAAAACACGAGGCGAATTGGATCTGAGATGAACATGGGCAGGATAAATGGTGGAGGCAGATGCAGGATTCTGGGGATTGAGAGGATGGGCCCCAGCATTGACTGTACTGGGGATGCTGGCATGCAGCACATGGTCTCAGGCCTGGGCCATGGCCTGAATCATGTGGGCCCTGAGATCAAGTGTATGGACCTGGTCATGGACCACCTGGGCTCAGTGGAGTGCATGGGCTCTGGGCCATGACCATGGAGTGCATTGGCTCTGTGTGGAGTGCATGGCTGCCAGCATGGGCTTCCACCTGGAGCCCATGGCCACACTCATCCACAGTATGGGCCAGACCACTGAGTGTATGGGCTCTGGCATGGAACATACTGGCCCTGCCATGGAGACATGGGCTGTGCCATAGAGTGCAGGGATCTGAGCATGGAGTATATGGTGCCGGCAGGCATGGAGGCCAGCCTGGAGCAAAGGAGCTCGCTGATGAATTGCATGTCACTGGCCTGGATAACCTGGGCATCAACAACATTGACCACATGGGCCTGGAACACATGGGCACCAACAGTCTGGAGTGCATGGGCCCTGCCATGGGCCAAGCCCTGGGTGCTGGCATCAAGCACATGGTCCTGGTAATGGGTGGTGGTGGAGGTGCCAGTTTTGACCATGCCATTGAGATAGAATGTGGCAACTTTGGAAGAAGCTCCGCAGGTTCCTTTGGTGGAGGTGGAAGCCATATTCCTGGGGTGGCCAAGAAAGCATGCAGATCATTGTGAGAAATCTCATATTTGATTTTACATGGAAGAGGATCAGTTCAATGAATGTGGCCACATGCTATGTGCCTGCATCAAGACAGAGAATGGGACTCCAAGGGGAGCTGTGTGGTTAAGCTTGAGTCACCAGAGGTGGTGGAGTGAGCCTGCCAGATGATGAATGGCATGAAGCTGAGTGGCCAAGAGACTGATGATCAAATCAATAGAAATGCCTGAGCACTTGTCTTTTTCAAACATCTGAATTTGTATTTTTTTCTTATTAACCATTTTAATTCATTGGCTGGATATATAAAGATGTTTAAAAAATTCAGTTGTTTTTTGGGGTAATTTGAATTACTTTTTTGATGACCAGGGTTCCATCTGACTGCTTGCACTGAGATTGCAATGTTCACAATTTTCATAGTTGTGGCATCTTTTTGATGTAGAATAAAAATTTGATACTAAATACAAGTTCCTGAAAAAAATTAAACAGCTCTTATATTGACTGATCACGTACAGTTGGGTCTGAAAATGAACACTAGTCAGGAAGCCCTCTAACTCCATAGAATGAGTCAGTTTAAAAATGCATCTTGAGGGGGCCAGCACTGTGGTGTAGCGGCTAAAGGCACCACCTGCAGTGCCAGCATTCCATATGGGCACTGGTTCGAGTCCCGGCTGCTCCACTTCTGATCCAGCTCCCTGCTATGGCCTGGGAAAGCAATAGAAGATGGTCCAAGTCCTTGATCCCCTGCACCCACATGGGAGACCAGGAAGAAGCTCCTGGCTCCTGGCTTCGGATCGGCCCAGCTCCAGCCATTGCAGCCAATTGGGGAGTGAATCAGTGGGTGCAAGACTTCTCTCTCTTCCTCCCTTCCTCCCTCCTTCCCTCTCTCTGTAACTCTGACTTTCAAATAAATAAATCTTTAAAAAATGCATCTTGAACTATGTAATTTGAGCCACAAGAAAATGACTTATAACTATATTTCTCCAAACTGCCAATCTATTCATTTCCTCAAAAATGTCAATTATCTGTTATTCATTCTTTAGATTTATTTTATTTATCTGAAAGGAAAGGAGAGGGGGAGGGAGGGAGGGAGGGAGAAAGAGAGAGAGATGGCTCATCCACTGATTCACACCCCAAATGGCCACAACAGCTGGGGCTGTGCCAGGCTGAAGCATGGAGCCTGGAATTCCCCCCAGATCTCCCCCATAGATTGCAGAGGCCCAAGTTCTTGGGTCATCTTCCACTGCCTTTCCACATACATTAGCAAGGAGTTGGATCAGAAGTAGAGCAGCCAGAACTCAAATCAGCACCCCAATATGGGATGCAAGCATTGCAAGTTGTAGTTTAACCCACTGTACCACAACACTGACCCCTATTTCTTATTTTTTATTCACCTACTGCAGAAAATATTTATTGAGTGTCCATGAAGAACCAGGAGATGTAAGACGGATATGGCTCCTACTGTCATGGAATTTACAATCTAGCTTATGTTACAGAAGTGGTTTCATATTTGTATTAAAATTTTAATATTAATTTGCTATTTTAACTCATAATACTATATCATTTATGTACTTTCTATTACTCTGAGAATAGAAAATGAAAGCTAATCTCCTTTAAGATTTATTTGGAAGGCAGAGCAATGGTGGGGAGAGGGAGAGGAAGAGGGATAGAGAGGGAGAGAGAGAGAGAATAACATTCCATCTGCTAGTTCACTCCCCAGATGGCCACAACAGCCAGGGATGGGCCAGATCTAAGCCAGGGGCCAGGAACTCCATTCTGGTCTACTACATATGTGTCAGGGGCCCAAGCAATTGGGCTAATTCTGCTGCCTTCCCAGACTCATTAGTAGGAAGCCAGATCAGAAGCAGAACAGTCAGGAGTCAAACCAGCACTCTGATAAAGAATACCAGTATCACAGCAACAGTATCACTCACTGCACCACAATGCCAACTCGGAAAGCCCTTCTTAAAGATTTTTCAAGTCATCAGAAATTATCAGAAGCAAAGAGAAACTACTAGTCACAACCCTGTGTAGCTGTGTCAAAATCATCCTATGATAGAATTCCTATCTCTTGATATTTATGGATTTGAGAGGGAAAAACATATAGTATTGCATGAAATGTGATCAATTTAGGTTGACTGGAGGAAGGGCAAGCAAGC
Source organism: Oryctolagus cuniculus (assembly GCF_051225735.1). NCBI lineage: Eukaryota > Metazoa > Chordata > Mammalia > Lagomorpha > Leporidae > Oryctolagus > Oryctolagus cuniculus. Next base: position 147,490,456 of record NC_142869.1, on the reverse strand, counting down.
TTGGGCCTGAGAACATGCAGGTGAATGGTCATATCTCTGACTGGCATGGGAGGGAGGTGGGGCTGTGGCTCAAGGGTAAACAAATAGAAATAAAGGAAAATGTTCATGGATTCTTTAATAAGTAAATAATCGCCATCATTAACATAAGCCATGGGTATTATTCAAAGACTATAAATACAGTTTCCAGATACTTAGAAATAGCTTACTGTGCTAAGGGACTTCATTCAGATAAGTTGTCTACTTCCCTTATTTATGTGGCTAATATTCAGGTCAAACACATTTTTCTTAACGCAAAGGTGAACTCATCTTGCAAGTCAGAATTGTTGGCAATTCCAATGAAGCCTATTAATGAGATGTTTGCTTGCCCCACAGAGTACTAGCCAAACCATTAATGTACAACCCTTGTAGTTCATAACAACTTTTTTATTATGCAGTCAAGAGTATTCACAGGGACAGCATGCCCTTGTCTGTTTGCCATGTCTCTGTTTATGTACTCACTGACTTATGAAGTGCAAAATGTTGCAAACGCTCTCTTAGTAATTATGGAAAATTACAAAGTTTCTTCTGTATAGTGTTTCTCATTACACTGTAACAAGAGCTCACAGAAAACTCTATTATGTAAACCAAAGATTAAGGTTTGTGTCCAAATGATGACAAAAAGCTCAGGAAATTGTCTACATTTCAATTAACTCAGAAAAGAAGATAACCTACTTTCTAACAATGTTTAATTGATCATGGAAACCATAGATTGGCACTCTTTGGGGAGTCAAAGGCCACTTTTGGAATTTAATGAAAGTTATTGATTCTTGCTCTAGAAAACCCTTACTAAGTAACAAACTTCTGGAGGAATAAAAGAGTGATTTTTTTCACTTGTCAACCCACTGTTGTGTGTTAGTAGATACTCTCCAATTGCCAAAGCCTTCTATTTTTGAGCTCTAAATGTTTCCACCAGTAGATTTATTACCCAAGTCTTACCTGAATCACAAGTTCATGATTGTAACTGGAATACAAGTTCCCACCCTAAAGGATGCTTTATCTCTCTTCTTACCTGGAAGTCTCCACAATTCTAATGCTTAGTTAAATGAGGCTCCCCAAATGCTTTTAGATTGGGAAAAGCATCTTGAGCCCCTGTTGGCTCTCTTGAGTAGATGCCTCCTACCTGCGGTTCTGTCCTTCCCACATGACAAGTCCAGAGCTCTCCCAGGGTTGCCAGATTTCCCCCTCTGCTCAGTACAACCCATGCACTGCAACCCACCTTCTCTTCCCACAGTTCCTCTTGAATTCTCTCAAACTCCTCACTCTGATGTTTTCCCTGAGTGTTTACTTCTCATGAAAACAGACTGTGTCCCACAGACATCACTTCCCCTGCAGTCCTTTTTTCCCCCTCACATCCTCCATAAGCTGGTGTTAGAAAGCAGGTTATCTTCATCCTTTCCATTGCAACTTCAAACCACTTCCCCTTCCTTTTATAGCACTGAAGCTTGTGGCAGCTATACCACTGCCATCTCCTCAATGTTATTATCTTTTTATTCTCCCATTACGCCCCTTCTTTCTTTAACAGGATCAGCTCCTACAACCAAGTCCTCCTCATTCTCCCCAGTCCAATCCTCATTTTTAGTGAGAACAGCGTCCAACATGGATGACCCATTGCATGCTACAGTATCTCAATTTCTGAACTACCTCAATTCTAGAGACTGTCTCTTACATCTCAGTCATCCATTCCTATATCCACGTTATGGGTACCGTCCTTATCACGCCCATGATCTGAGTTTCAAGCATCCAAGTTCCTACCATCACCTTTCTTCCTTTGAGTTCACTTATTCAGTTAACAACCAGCTCCACTGCAACAACTTTCCATTGGGGCCATTTGCGTATTGCTGACACCCTTGTATGCTGTCCTCACCTAACTCCCTCCCAACCTTAGACCTATGCCCCCCCCACTATCACTCCCTTGATGTTCTCTTTCAAGTGTGCTATCATTACAAAACCCTTTTAAATACCCTCTTTTTATGTCTTGAATGATATTAGGGAAAATTATCTCAAACCATGAACACAAATCTCAAATGAATACACAATATTCCGGGAATGTCTGCTCTGTTGCCCCAGTAAACTCACATTCCCAATCTCTAAGACAATTACTTCATACCTCAACATCGTCTCCGTAAACCTCCCACATTCTCTTGAGGAGCTTGAGTTGTACTTCCTGAGAAGAGAGATCTCGTTAGATGAGAAATGCCTCAACTTCTTACCTCTACACAGGAAACCTGCCTGTGTCAGTCCTTGCTTCTCCTTATTTCTTCCTGTTACAATGGAAGATGTGCCCCTGTGCTCCGGACCCCATCACTCTTTTAAGTTAGGCGGGTACCATCCCACACACATATCTGAAGATTGATGAGGACACCAACACGATCATCACTGGTTTTCAATGTCAGAAGAGACACTGCTGTTTCTTTTTTTTTAAATTTATTTATTTATTTAAAAGTTAGAGTTACACAGAGAGAGGAGGAGAGGCAGAGAGAGAGAGAGAGAGAGAGAGAGAGAGAGAGAGTTCTTCCATCCACTGGTTCACTCCCCAGTTGGCCATAACTGCCAGAGCTGTGCTGATCCGAAGCCAGGAGCTATGAGCTTCTTCTGGGTCTCCCATGTGGGTGCAGGGGCCCAAGGACTTGGGCCATCTTCTACTGCTTTCCCAGGTCATAGCAGAGAGCTGGATTGGAAGTGGAGCAGCCGGGTCATGAAACGGTGCCCACATGAGATGCCGGCACTGCAGGTGGCTTTACCCGCTACACCACAGCACCAGCAACACTCTGCTGTTTCTAAACTCTAATCAGGACTGGTCCTTGATGTAGTGGCTAGGATGTCACTTGGTATCCCTGCATATCATACCTGAGTGCCTGAATTTGAGTCCCAACTCGTTCTTGAATTCAGCTTCCTGCTAATATGAACCCTGGGAGGCAGAAATGACTCAAGTAGTTGGGTCCCTGTCACCCATATGGGAGACCTAGATTGAGTTCCCAGCTCTCAGATGCAGCCTGAGTCTGCCCCAACTGTTGTGGGCATTTAGAGGACTAAACCAGCAGATGAAATATTGATATCTCTCTGTCTAGCTCACTCTTGCTCTCACCTTCTTTCTCTCTTTCTCTCTGTCTTCCCATGATCTTCAAATGAACAAAAAAAAAATTTAATCCTTAAAAACAAACTAATTCAAACTCAGTACACATCCCTGAAGTAGCCATCTGTGCTTTATATTGGAGCTACTCCAGAACATAACCCATGTATACCAGTCATGCAGCAAATCAAGAGTCCTTAGGGTAATCACCTCATTTTTCCAACCACAAGCTAGGAGCCAATTTCATATGGGAATGAAAAATAAGCCCAATATCTCTTATGGAGTGAGGGCTGAGGCAGCAATCTTTTCTTCTTGGGGGGTACATAAAGCTTGGACAAACCTTTACAATAGTCTAATCTCTTTTTAAAACTCATTTTTGATAGCAGTAAAAGATAGCCCAAGTCCTTGGGCCCCTGAACCCATGAGGGAGACCCCCAAAGAAGTTCCTGGCTCCTGGCTTCAGACTGGCGCAGCTCTGGCTGTTGCTGCCATCTGGGGAATGAACCAGTGGATGGAAGACCTCTCTCTGTATCTCTACCGCTCTCTGTAACTCTGTCTTTCAAATAAATAAAATAAATCTTTAAAAAAAACTCATTTTCATTTTATTTGAAAGGCAGCCATAGTTGGGGGAGGGAGGGAGGAGAGAGGGAGGAAGCGAGAGAGGTGGGGCGAATCTTACCTCTGCTAGTTCATTCTCCAAATGATCAGAGCAGCCAAAGCTGGGCCAGATCAAAGTCAGGAGCCTGGAACTCAATCCTGATCTCCCATGTGGGTGGCAGGAATGAACTATTTGAGCCATCAGTTGCTGCCCTCCAAGATGTACATTTACAAGAGAATGTATGGCTGGCGCCACAGCTCACTAGGCTAATCCTCCGCCTTGCGGCGCCGGCACACTGGGTTCTAGTCCCAGTTGGGGCGCCAGATTCTGTCCCGGTTGCCCCTCTTCCAGGCCAGCTCTCTGCTGTGGCCAGGGAGTGCAGTGGAGGATGGCCCAAGTGCTTGGGCCCTGCACCCCATGGGAGACCAGGATAAGCACCTGGCTCCTGCCATCAGATCAGCGCGGTGCGCCGGCTGCAGTGCTCTGGCCGTGGCGGCCATTGGAGGGTGAACCAACGGCAAAGGAAGACCTTTCTCTCTGTCTCTCTCTCTCACTGTCCACTCTGCCTGTCAAAAAAATATATATTAAAAAAAAAAAAGAGAATGTATTACAAGCAGAGGCAGAACTGGAAACCAGGCATCCTAAGTAGTGGCTTAATTGCTACCTCACCTCCCACTTCTTCCTCATTTTATGGAAAGCTATGAACTGAATGTTTATATCTGCCTAAAATTAAAAATGTGTTATCTGCCTAAAAAGTAATGTGTTGCACAGATTTGATCCTTCAAAACTTAATCTCCAATGTAATTATATTAAGAAGCAAGGTCTTTGGAGGGTTGTAAGAATGGAGCACTCATGAGTGGGATTGGAGCTCTTATAAAAAAGGCCCAAGGGAGCCTGATCATCCCTTCCACTATGTAAGGGCACAACAAGAAGGCACCATCTCTGAAACAGGAGAAACAGGCCCTCCCTAGACCTGGAACCTGCTGGTGCCTTGGTATTGGACTCTTGAGCCTCTGGAACTGTGACATACATTTCTGTTGTTTATAAGCTACCCAGGTTGTGATACTGTGTGATAGTCCAAACAGACTAAGACAGGGAGACAATCCATCCATTTACTTTGTAAATTCTTCCAGCATTGATTAGAATCAATAATTAGAAAAAAGAATATCTCAGGATATTAGAATGTAGCCATTCACCCTCATTTTAAAGACTCAACAAAGCAGGATGACCTGGATGAAGTCACATCTTAGATGTCAGTGAACACAATCTTGGAATAATGATCTCTAAGGCAGATCCTATTTCCACTGCACCATTTGTAATTGTGAACTCCTTGGAGTACTATGCTGTAAAAGTGTTGTGATTTGAGCATCTGATGAAAGGGCTATGAAACAGACTTGTCGGTTCACCTACCACATTCCACAGGAATACTTTTTTTTTCTTTTTTTTCCTTTTTTTTTTTTTTTTTTTTTGACAGGCAGAGTGGACAGTGAGAGAGAGAGAGAGAGACAGAGAGAAAGGTCTTCCTATGCCGTTGTTTCACCCTCCAATGGCTGCCGCGGCCCGTGCGCTGCAGCCTGCGCACCGCGCTGATCCGATGGCAGGAGCCAGGTACTTATCCTGGTCTCCCATGGGGTGCAGGGCCCAAGTACTTGGGCCATCCTCCACTGCACTCCCAGGTCACAGCAGAGAGCTGGCCTGGAAGAGGGGCAACCGGGACAGAATCTGGCGCCCCGACCGGGACTAAAACCCGGTGTGCTGGCGCTGCAAGGCGGAGGATTAGCCTAGTGAGCCGCGGCGCCAGCCCACAGGAATACTTTTAAAACATCCACAGTAACAGGCTAGAAATCACTTGCCAATGTGTGTAAAAGCAACAACACTCCAGGAGTGTACCCACACTTCCACTATTTTGCATATTACTCCCCCTGAACAGTAACCTGCCTGGAAAAGGCTACCAAATTCCAAAGGACTCTGGACTTAGAAGCTGCCTTGAGACAACTGGAAGTTTTAAAAGATAAATGACTGCAGATAGCCTCCATCTCCTCTTTGTTTCTATGCAACTCTGAGGATCTTTAAAAAATAATTTCACTTTATAATTTGTCAACCAGCCACCAATTAAACAAACACATATTGATACAGTCAAAAATTTATGCTAGATTCCAGTTTTACAGAGACAAATGTGAACAAGCCCCAGCTGTCAGGAACTCACGATCTGGCATTAGAGGCCCTATGACACACTGCTGAGATGCAGCCACCTCAGAAACCTAACACAATTAATTTGCTATTAATAACAAGGTGCAGTCATGCATCACTTAACAACAAGGGTATGTTGTCAGGATTACATTGTTAAGCAATTTCATCACTGTGCAAACATCATAAAGCTTACTTACACAGAGACGGTAGAGCCTACTACACACCTGGGCTATATGGTACGGCTATTTGCTCCTAGGCTACAAACTTGTACAGCATGTTACTGTACTGAATACTGCAGGCAATTATAACACAATGGTGAGTTTGTGACTAAACCTGTCTAAGTAGGTTTGTTTAGACCAATATTATCACCACAAATGCATGAGTAATGTGTTGCACTGTGTTACAATGTCACCAGGCAATCAATCTTCAGCTCCTTATAATCTTAGGAGACAACTGCCGTAAATACATGCGCATAGCCTTTCATTGACTAAAACATGATTATGGGGGCCTGTTTGTGGCACACAGTGTGTCAGGCTACCTCCTGTGACACTGGCTTCTCATATGGTGCCAGTTTGAGTCCCAGATGCTTAACTTCGTATATGACTCCCTGCTACTGTCACTCCTGGCCCCGGAAAATGGCCCACATGCTTGGGCCTCTGCTACCCATGTCGAAGATCCAGCTGAAGTTCTAGCTTCCAGGCCTTGGCCTGGCTCAGCCCCTGTCTCTTACGTCCATTTGAGGGGTGAACCAGTAAATGAAAGATCTGTCTCTCTCTATGTGTCTCTGTCTCCTTCTCTATGTAACTCTGCCTTTTAGATAAATGAAATAATGTTATGTGTTTAATTTAAAAAGTATCATGTGGTAAATGACCGTTGTGAACTTGGTAAAATGTTGACTTGGAAAAAAAAAAAAAAAACAGATTCAGTTGCCCTTATAACAACTTCATACTCATTAACTAGCATTGTGATATATGTAATTAAGCAAAAATAAAAGGATAGTTAGAAATAATAATATTCCAAATTCTAATTTTTGCTGCAGCCCAACAGCTAGATAAGTCCATGGAGATACATCAGAAAGTAAAACTCATTCATCAAATATCAAAGTAGGAAACAGCGTTGACAAGTTCTAGCCAATGGGAGAGGGAGATAATGGACAATGATTACAACACAGTCTAAAGGCCACAATAAGCACCTGTTTTGTGCACAGGAAGTAGGGCCTGAAAAGAATATCTAACCCAGCCTTAGCCAGGAAGTGGTCAGAGAAAACTGCTGCTGGTCTTAGGAGAGGATATCTAGGGAGAGGAAGCAGTGCCAAGGCATAGTTAACATGCGATAAGGCTAAACAGGAGGAGCCGAGTCGGGACAACTTGAGAAGAGCACAGTTTTGATCTTAGTCCCATCGATCTCAGAGCAAAGCAGAGTGCAGAGTGTGGGCTTTCAAGCCACACTGGAGGGGCCTGGCAAGTTTCACAGCCCAGCAACAGGCTCTAGGCTGCTTCCAGAAGGATATGTCCAACAGGAGTCAGATAGGGTACACTGCACAGCCAAAGGCATGGTTCAGAATCCAGATTCAGCATTTAGACAGGTAATATTTTGGAAAGTCTTCAACCATCAGAACACATAGGACCAGAGAGCAACAAGGGAGAATGAGAGTGAGACACTAAGAAAGGACTATCTGCCCTTATCATAAGCTCCAATTATCATACGTGGCAGGTAAGCACTAGCAGGTACAGAGGTTTTGAAATGAAGGTGACCAATGAATAGACTTGGAAGATCAGCAGGCATTTGTCAGGCAGATCTCAGAATGAGGGGAGCATTATAAAAGACACTGAAGCAAAGGAAGCAGTGAAAGCTAGAGTTGGTGGCACACATGAAGAAGTCTGCAACAGCAGGAACACCAGTGTGCAAAACACCAAGCCAGAACTACTTGCATAATTTGTGGAACTCCATGATGAGTTGTTTCTGAACAAGGGGCTGTGAATACTTGCATAGAGGATGAGGCATGGTGTGATGAGTTTGGTTTTTTTTTTTTTTTTTTTTTGACAGGCAGAGTGGACAGTGAGAGAGAGAGACAGAGAGAAAGGTCTTCCTTTGCCGTTGGTTCACCCTCCAATGGCCACCGCGGCCCGCACGCTGCGGCCGGCGCACCGCGCTGATCTGATGGCAGGAGCCAGGTACTTATCCTGGTCTCCCATGGGGTGCAGGGCCCAAGCACTTGGGCCATCCTCCACTGCACTCCCGGGCCACAGCAGAGAGCTGGCCTGGAAGAGGGGCAACCGGGACAGAATCCGGCGCCCCGACCGGGACTAGAACCCGGTGTGCCAGCGCCGCAAGGTGGAGGATTAGCCTAGTGAGCCGCGGCGCTGGCCAGGGTTTTTTTTTTTTTTTAAGATTTATTTATTTATTTGAAAGTCAGAAGTACACATAGAGAGAGGAGAGGCAGAGAGAGAGAGAGGTCTTCCATCCAATGGCTTACTCCCCAATTGGCCGCAACATCTGGAGCTGCACTGATCTGAAGCCAGGAGCCAGGAGCTTCCTCTGGGTCTCCCACGCAGGTGCAGAAGCCCAAGGACTTGGGCCATCTTGTACTGCTTTCCCAGGCCATAGCGGAGAGCTGGACTGGAAGAGGAGCAGCCGGGACAAGAACTGGCACCCATATGAGGTGCTGGTGCTTCAGGCCAGGGCAGGCGTTAACCCGCTGTGCCACAGTGCTGGCCCCGAGTTTGGGTTTCACTGTCACTAAAGACTTTTTAGAATCCTAACATTTATATTGAGATACAATTTATATACTACATGATTCACCCATTTAACCTGCACAAACCATTGATTTTCAGTGTATTTACACATGTATTCAACCACCACAATTGATTTTAGAACATTTCACCATGTTAGAAAGAAACCCCATATATTTTAGCTATCAATTCCATATACTATGCCTTCTAGGAGCCCTAAACAAGCACCAGTCTAGTTTCTGTCCCTACAGATTCGCTACTCTGGATGCTTTATAGGAATAGAACTGTACAGTGTGTGGTCTTTTGAAATTGACTTCTGTCCGCATAATGCTTTCAAGATCTAATCATGTGACAGTCTGTGTGTCCCTTTATATCTAAATAATACTCCATTGTAATATACACCGCATTTTTAAAAAAGATTATTTATTTGAAAGGCAGAGTGACACAGAGATAGGAAGAGACAGAGAGAGAGAGAGAGAGAGAGAGAGAGAGAGAGGTCTTCCATCCACTGGTTGGCTCCCCAAGTGGCTGCAAAACATTTGTTTACCCATTTATCCATTGGTGAATAACTGAATTGTTTCCACCTTTTGGCCATTATCACTAATACAGATCTGACCATTTGTGTGCAGCTTTCTTTGTGGACGTGTTTGCACTTCTCTTGGATATATATGTAGCAGCTGAATTTCTAGGCCATATGATAGTCCCACATTTAATCACTTGAGAAACAAACTGTTTTCCAAAGTGGAAGCACCATTTTACATTCCCATCAGCCATGGAGGAGAGCTCTGACTTTTCACACCCATGGCCCTGGCATCCCATATGCACGCTGGTTTGTGTCCCGGCTGCTCCTCTTCCGATCCAGCTCTGCTATGGCCTGAGAAAGCAGTAGAGGATGGCCCAAATGCTTGGGCCCCTGCACCCACATGGGAGACCCGGAAGAAGCTCCTGGCTCCTGGCTTCGGATCAGCATAGCTTAGGCTGTGGCAGCCATTTGGGGAGTGAAGCAATGGAAGGAAGACCTTTCTCTCTCTCTCTCTTTCTCTCTCTCTCTCTCTCTCTCTCTCTCTCTCACTGTCTGTAACTCTACCTGTCAAATAAATAAAAATAAATAAATTTTAAAAGAGTCAAAATCCAGGGGTGGACATGTGGTTCAGCAGGTTAAGCTACCCCTTGGGTTGCCTGCCTCCCATATCAGAGTGCCGGTTCAAATCCTGCTCCTCCACCTCCAATACAACTTTCTGCTAATGCACCAAAGAAGGCAGTGATTAGTGGCATAAGTACCTGGGCCTCTGTCACCCACATTGGATACCTAGATTGAGTTCCTGGCTTCTACCTTTAGCCTGGCCCAGCCCTGGCTGTTGTGGGTATTTGTAGAGTGAAGCAGAGAATGGGAGAGCTCTCCTGCTCCCTCCCTCCCTCCCTCTCCATCTCCATCTGTCATTCTGCCTTTCTAACTAACAATGGTTTTTTTTAAGCAATCTATAATAAATCAGACTTGTTTAATACCTAAGCTCATTCACTCATGTGGTCATTCCACAGAAATTTTTTGAGTGTCAGATACTGACCAAGTTGTTCAGGATGCAGTCTATTCAATGAGGCAGACAAGGTTTCTGTACACCCCCATGGAGGTGCCTCCGTGATTTTTCTCTCAAACTCTATTCAGTTCTCTGGGAAAGGCAATGATCTAGCATCTGGAAGTTGAACTAGATGTGAAGATTTTATTTTATGCACCAATAGTTTCTAATAATTACATAAACCACCTTAGGAAAACACTTTTTAATGGTTGGCAGTTCTTCTAGCATATTAAGCTTCATGAACAGTATTAAAGCATTAAAAAAATGGTTACAAAATTGTTTAAATCTCCAAAGAATACATTTTTTAATTTTCTAAAGCAAGGTAAGAATTGAAAACCTTAGCTTAAAAATGAAAACTCAGAATAAATGTTAAATTCAAAGCTATCAACATAGCAGTTTGTTGCTGGCTCAAGCAGCAAAAATAAAAGAGGTGGATGGGTGTTTGGCTTAGTGATTAAGATGCCTCTCTTGGTACGCCCACATGCATAAATGAGTGTCTGAGTTCAAGTCCAGCTCCACTCCCAATTCTGTGAACACACACCCTGGAATGGCTCATATATTTGCGTCCTTGTTACCCGTGTAGGAGACCTGGATTGAGTTCCAGACTGCCAGCGTGGATGGATCAGCCACAGCCATTGTGGGCATTTGGGAACTGAACTGGTATATAGAAACTTTCTCTTTGTATCTCCATGTCTCTCCAACTCCAAAATGAAGAAGTGTCTTATTTTAGAAAAGGAAGCAACAGTGATGTTTGTAAGATTTTTTCTTTATTTAATGGTATAAAATCAATGTAAAAAATTACTAAAATCCCAGATTAGTCTATCAATGCTTCTTTAATCAAATCAGAGTAATAACACTTTGTCAAACTCTCATTGATACATAATTAACATGCAACAAATTCACGCATTCTGAGCATGCACTTTGATGACTTTTGACATGTATGCTCCTATGTACCCCACAGCACAACAGAGACTTGGTGATGATAAAAAGTTTCAGGGCCAGTGCTGTAGCATAGTGGTTAAGCCTCCACCTGCAGTGCCAGCTTCCCATATGGACACCTATTCTACTCCAGGCTGCTCATCCAGCTCTATGCTATGGCCTGGGAAAGAAGTAGAAGACAACCCAAGTGTTTGGGGCCTTGCATCCGAGTAGGAGACACGGAAGAAACTCCTCTCTCCTGGCTTCAGATTGGCTCTGCTCCAGCCTTTGCGGCCATTTGGAGAGTGAACCAGCAATTCAAAGACCTTTCTCTCTGTCTATCCTTCTCTCTATCTGTAACTCTATATCTCAAATAAGTAGTCTTTTGTAAAAAAAAAAAAAAGTTTCTGTAACTGCTTTGCACAGTGTGGTAGCCATTGACCACACTGGCTTTGAGCACAGTCTGAATGTGCATTACTCAGAAGTCTGGTTTCTATGGGGCCAGCACTGTGGTGTATCAGGTTAAGCTGCCACCTGCGGTATCGGCATCCCATATTGGTGCTGGTTTGAGTCCCGACTGCTCCACTTCCAATCCAACTCCCTGCTAATGTGCCTGGGAAGGCAGTGGAGGATGGGCCAAGTCCTTTGGCCCCCGCACTCACATGGGAGACCCAGCAGAATCTCCTGGCTCCTCACTTCAGATTGGCCCAGCTGCAGCCATTGTAGAAATCTGGGGAGTAAACCAGCAGATTCAAGATCTCTCTCTCTCTCTCTTTCTGCCTCTGCCTCCCTGTACATCTGCCTTTCAAAAAAATAAATAAATACAAATGTTTGGTTTCAAAAATCCTACATATTCCACAAATTTTCTACAGAAGGATTGTGAACTGTATCTCATTAAAAGTCATCACACGAGTTTAAAAAAAAAAAAGTGAAGAGAGTGGAATCTCAAGAAAGATCTAAGGAGAAAACTGCAGTGCAAACTCCATGGAAGGGACGCTGTGGATCTACGTGGAGGGCGTAGGTGCGCAGCATGAGCACGAGCACAGACACAACACAGGACCCCAGCAGTCGAGAGCCTTAAGCATTGGAGCATGAGGTGAGACCACACTGCAACAGCACAAGCCACTGGTGATAAAGCCATGGGGAGAGTCTGACGTGAGTCTAGCCTGGAGCCCTGTGGGGGACAGTGTACCTGACGACCTACAGGATACAAAGGAGTGCATTTCTCTCTCCCTGACCCTCTGAAAATGGTAGATACTACAAAAACAAAAAGAATAATCAGGAATTATTACAAAGAGCTGTGTGACAATAAGTTGTGAAACCTAGAAAAAATGTAGATTCCTGGACACATATGACCTACCAAAATTGAGCCATGAAGACATAAAAAACCTAAACAGACCAATAATCAAGACAGGGATTGATTGAATCAGTACAAAAGAACCTTCCAACAAGGAAAGGCCCAGGACTGGATGACTCCCACGATGAATTCTACCAAACTTTTTAAAAATATTTATTAATAAATAAAATAGTTAAAAGGGGGGGGGTGGGCAGTGCCATGGCACAGTAGGTTAATACTCTGCCTGTGGTGCCAGCATCCCATATGGGTGCCAGTTCTAGTCCCGGCTGCTCTTCTTCCAATCCAGCTCTCTGATGTGGCCTGGAAAAGCAGTAGAAGATGGCCCAAGTCCTTGGGCCCCGGCACCCTCATGGGAGACCAGGAAGAAGCACCTGGCTCCTGGCTTTGGATCGTCATAGCTCCAGCCATTGCAGCCACCTGGGGAGTGAAACAAAAGACGGAAGACCTTTCTCTCTGTCTCTCCCTCTCACTGTCTGTAACTCTACCTCTCAAAAAATAGATAAAATATTTTAAAAAAATAAAAATATAAAAATATTTATTTTATTTATTTGAAAGATAGTGTTACAGAGAAAGGTAGAACCAGAGAGAGAGAAAGAGGTCCTCCATCCACTAGTTCACTTCCCAAATGACTACAATGGCCAGAGATGAGCTGATCTGAAGCCAGGAGCCAGGGGTTTCTTCCAGGTCTCCCACATAGGTATAGGGGCTGAAGGACTTTGGCCATCTTCCACTATTTTCCCAGGCCATAGCAGAAAACTGGCACTCAAACTGGAGCACATGTGGAATGCTGGTGCTGCAGGCCAGAGCTTTAACCTACTACACCACAGCACCAGCCCCTCTACCAGACATTTAAAGAAATGCTAACTCCAATTCTTCTCAAGCTATTCCAAACAATTGAAAGGGACGAGAATCTTCCAAAACTCCATCTATGAAGCCAGCATCACCTTACTTCCTAACCCAGAAAAAAAGATCCAACAGAGAAAGAAAACTAAAGACAAATTTTCCTGATGAACATAGAAGCAAAAATCCTCAAAAAATACTAGCCAATCCAATACAAGAACACATCAGAAAGATCATTAACTCAGACCAAATGGGATTCACCCCTCGTATGCTGGGATGGTTCATCATTCACAAATCAATTAATGTGATATATCACATTAACAAACTGAAACACAAAAACCATATGATGCAGAGAAAACATTTGAAAAAATACAACACCCTTTCATGATGAAAACCTTAAGCATATTGGGTATAGAAGGAATAATCTTCAACATAATCAATGCAATTTATGATAAACCCATAGCCAGTATCTTATTGAATGAGGAAATGTTGGAAGCATTCCCACTAAACTCCAGAACCAGACGAGATTATCCACTCACACCACTACTATTCAATATAACCCTGGAAGTTTTAGCCAGAGCCATTAAGTAAAATAAAATAAAATAAAATAGCAGACAAATTGGGAAGGAGGAAGTCAAACTGTCCCTATTTGCAATGACATGATTCTACATAAAAGGGATCCAAAAGACTCCACTGAGAGACTATTAGGGGGCCAGTGCTGTGGTGCAGCAGGTTAGCACCCTGGCCTGAAGCATTGGCATCCCATATGGGTGCCGGTTTAAGATCTGGCTATTCAACTTCAAATCCAGCTCTCTGTGATGGCCTGGGAAGGCAGTGGAAGATGGCCCAGGTCCTTGGGCCACTGCACCCACGTAGGATACGTGAAGCTCCTCACTCCTGTCTTCAGTCCGGCACAGCTCCGGCCATTGCAGCCAATTGGGGAGTGAACCATTGGATGGAAGACCTCTCTCTCTCTCTCTCTCTCTCTCTCTCTCTTTGCCTCTCCTCTCTCTGTGTTACTCTGACTTTCAAATAAATAAAATCTTAAAAAAGAGAGAGACTATTGGAACTCATTTAAGAGTTTGTAAAGTGGCAGGATATAAAATTAACACTCAAAAACCAATATCCTTGGGCCAGTGCTCGAAGGGGAGTGCATGCCACACAGACAACAGTGGGGAGACTTGGGATGCTCAGGGCTCCGAGTCCACACATCGGTGCTGGAAGGGGAGGTGAGCTCAATAACCCGAGACATTGGTGGGGAAACGGGGGTCAGAATCTAGAGGGGGGCCGGAAAGTGCAGCAAACTCACTAGCGGAAAGAAGGAAAAAAGCTTGGGGGTTTCTCTTTCCCCTAACCTTGCAAAGGTTGCAAGGCTGCAAGGCTTGAAGAATTCTCAAGAGACAAAGAGCAGGCCCCCTCTCTAGATTTACATATCAACGAGGGAGAGCTAAGGAACTGAGTCACTACAATTCAGTAGCCTAGGCAACCCAGTGGGAGTCCAGAGGAGCCTAAACAGACTCTGTGGGTAGAAGCCAGAGACTGAAAGCTAAATACCATCAATTCTGCACAGCCGTGCCGTGCGGTGTTACTTACCCCCTGAATAAATAAAATAAATAAATAAATAAATAAATAGAGAGAGATTTACCACGCATAACCTGAGGGTGTCACCTTTGCACACCCTTAACCAGGAAGAACCAAGCAGAGCTCTCAGGCCGCACCCATTTCAAGCCTCCAAGGCTCCTCCAACAGCAGGCAGTCCACTTAACACGGACATAGTATAAAATAAAAAAAAAAAAAACGCACAGTGACGAAAGAAGAATTAACTATGCCAAGTAACAAACACAGAAATTGAGGGAACAAGATCAACGATGACACTATGATGCCTCCAAATAAACAAAACACCCCAAACCAAGATTATGAAGATGATGAGATAGAAGAAATGCAAGATACGAATTTCAAAAAATTTATGATAAGAACATTTAGAAGTTTTCAAAAGCAAATCCTTGAACTACAGAAATCCTTATTGGACAAGATTGAAAATCTCTCTCGTGAAAATGAAATTTTAAGGAAGAATCAAAATGAAACTCAGAAACTAGTAGAACAGGAAAGTGTGATAGTGAAGAGAAATCAAAATGAAATGAAGAGCTCAATAGATCAAATGACAAACACATTAGAAAGCCTTAAAAACAGAATGGGTGAAGCAGAAGAGAGGATATTGGACTTAGAAGATAGAGCACAGGAAAACATACAGTCAAACCAAAGAAGAGGAAATTAGAAATCTAAAAAATATTGTTGGGAATCTACAGGATACTATTAAAAAAAAAAACCAACATTCAAGTTCTAGGAGTTCCTGAAGGCATGGAGAGAGAGAAAGGATTAGAAGGCCTTTTTAGTGAGATACTAGCAGAGAACTTTCCAGGTTTGGAGAATGACAGAGACATCCTAGTACAGGAAGCTCATATAACCCCCAATAAACATGACCAAAAGAGATCCTCACCACGACACGTGGTAATTAAACTTACCACAGTGAAACATAAAGAAAAGATCCTAAAATGTGCAAGAGAGAAACGTCAGATTACTCTCAGAGGATCTCCAATCAGACTCACAGCAGACTTCTCATCAGAAACACTACAAGCTAGGAGGGAATGGCGAGACATAGCACAGGTGCTAAGAGAGAAAAATTGCCAGCCCAGAATATTATATCCTGCCAAGCTCTCATTTGTGAATGAAGGTGAAATAAAGACCTTTCATAGCAAACAGAAATTGAAAGACTTTGTGGCCACTCGTCTGGCCCTGCAAAAGATACTTAAAGATGTGTTACACTCAGAAACACAGAAACACGGCCATCAATATGAAAGAAGGGAAAGGAAGAACACCTACCAGTAAAAGAGCATAGGAAGCTCAAAGCATATACTAGAAAATATTTCCAGGAAAATGGCAGGGCAAAGTCACTACGTATCAATAGTCACATTGAACATTAATGGTCTGAATTCTTCAGTTAAAAGACACCGTTTGGCTGACTGGCTCACAGAACACAACCCAACTATTTGTTGCCTACAAGAAACACATCTCTCTAACAAAGAGGCATGCAGACTGAAAGTGAAAGGTTGGAAAAAGATATTCCATGCCAACAGAAACCAAAAAAAAAGCAGGTGTAGCCATATTAATATCAGACAAAATAAACTTTAATACAAAAACTGTTAAAAGAGACAAAGAGGGACACTATATAATGATTAAGGGTTCAATCCAACAGGAAGATGTAACTATTATAAATGTATATGCACCTAATTACAGGGCACCGGTCTATTTAAAAGATATGTTAAGGGACTTAAAGGGAGATTTAGATTCCAATACAATAGTACTGGGGGACTTCAATACTCCACTCTCAGAAATAGACAGATCATCCGGACAGAAGATCAACAAGGAAACAGCAGATTTAATTGAC
Organism: Oryctolagus cuniculus; assembly: GCF_051225735.1. Lineage (NCBI taxonomy): Eukaryota > Metazoa > Chordata > Mammalia > Lagomorpha > Leporidae > Oryctolagus > Oryctolagus cuniculus. The sequence goes on along the minus strand of NC_142869.1, from coordinate 147,473,693 downwards.
ACTATTGCCCAAATGGATCTAACAGATATCTACAGAACTTTCAATCCTACATCTACAGACTTCACATTCTTCTCAGCAGTGCATGGAACCTTCTCTAGGATTGATCACATACTAGGCCATAAAGCAAGTCTCAGCAAATTTAAAAGAATTAGAATCATACCATGCAGCTTCTCAGACCACAGCGGAATGAAGCTGGAAATTAGCAACTCAGGAAACCCCTACAAACACATGGAGACTGAACAACATGCTCCTGAATGAACACTGGGTCATTCAAAAAATCAAAAGAGAAAACAGAAACTTTCTGGAAGTAAATGAAGACAACAACACAAAATATCAAACCTTATGGGATACAGCAAAAGCAGTATTGAGAGGCAAATTTATAGCAATAGGTGCCTATATCAAGAAATTGGAAAGGTACCAATTAAATGAGCTTTCAGCGCATCTCAAGGACCTAGAAAAACTGCAGCAAACCAAACCCAAATCTAGTAGGAGAAGAGAAATAATTAAAACCAGAGAAGAAATTAACAGGATTGAATCCAAAAAAAAAAAAAAAAAAAAAACTAGAAAAAATCAGCCAAGTGAGAAGCTGCTTTTTGAAAAAATAAACAAAATTGACACCCCATTGGCCCAACTAACTAAAAAAAGAAGAGAAAAGACCTAAGTCAATAAAATCAGAGATGAAAAAGGAAACGTAACAACAGACACCACAGAAATAAAAAGAATCATCAGAAATTACTACAAGGACCTGTATGCCAGCAAACAGGAAAACCTATCAGAAATGGATAGATTCCTGGACACATGCAATCTACCTAAATTGAACCATGAAGACATAGAAAACCTAAATAGACCCATAACTGAAACAGAAATTGAAACAGTAATAAGGGCCCTCCCAACAAAGAAAAGCCCAGGACCAGATGGATTCACTGCTGAATTCTACCAGACATTTAAAGAAGAACTAATCCCATTTCTTCTCAAACTATTCAGAACAATCGAAGAAGAGGGAATCCTCCCAAATTCTTTCTATGAAGCCAGCATCACCTTAATCCCTAGGCCAGAGAAAGATGCAGCACTGAAAGAAAATTACAGACCAATATCCCTGATGAACATAGACGCAAAAATCCTCAATAAAATTCTGGCCAATAGAGTACAACAACACATCAGGAAAATCATCCACCCAGACCAAGTGGGATTCATCCCTGGTATGCAGGGATGGTTCAACATTCTCAAATCAATCAATGTGATTCACCACATTAACAGACTGCAAAAGAAAAACCATAATTATCTCAATTGATGCAGAGAAAGCATTTGATAAAATTCAACACCCATTCATGATGAAAACTCTAAGCAAATTGGGTATAGAAGGAACATTCCTCAATACAATCAAAGCAATTTATAAAAAACCCGCAGCCAGCATCCTATTGAATGGGGAAAAGTTGGAAGCATTTCCACTGAAATCTGGCACCAGGCAGAGATGCCCACTTTCACCACTGCTATTTGACATAGTTCTGGAAGTTTTAGCCAGAGCCATCAGACAAGAAAAAGAAATCAAAGGAATACAAATTGAGAAGGAAGAAGTCAAACTATCCCTCTTTGCAGACGATATGATTCTTTACTTAGAGGATCCAAAGAACTCTACTAAAAGACTATTGGAACTCATAGAGGAGTTTGGCAAAGTGGCAGGATATAAAATCAATGCACAAAAATCAACAACCTTTGTATACACAAGCAATGCCATGACTGAGAAAGAACTGCTAAGATCAATCCCATTCACAATAGCTACAAAAACAATCAAATACCTTGGAATAAACTTAACCAAGGACGTTAAAGATCTCTACGATGAGAATTACAAAACCTTAAAGGAAAAAATAGAAGAGGATACCAAAAAATGGAAAAATCTTCCATGCTCATGGATTGGAAGAATCAATAACATCAAAATGTCCATTCTCCCAAAAGCAATTTATAGATTCAATGCAATCTCAATCAAGATACCAAAGACATTCTTCTCAGATCTAGAAAAAATGATGCTGAAATTCATATGGAGGCACAAGAGACCTCGAATAGCTAAAGCAATCTTGTACAACAAAAACAAAGCCGGAGGCATCACAATACCAGATTTCAGGACATACTACAGGGCAGTTGTAATCAAAACAGCATGGTACTGGTACAGAAACAGATGGATAGACCAATGGAACAGAATTGAAACACCAGAAATCAACCCAAACATCTACATCCAACTTATATTTGACCAAGGATCTAAAACTAATTCCTGGAGCAAGGACAGTCTATTCAATAAATGGTGCTGGGAAAACTGGATTTCCACGTGCAGAAGCATGAAGCAAGACCCCTACCTTACACCTTACACAAAAAATCCACTCAACGTGGATTAAAGACCTAAATCTGCGTACTGACACCATTAAGTTATTAGAGAACATTGGAGAAACCCTTCAAGATATTGGCACAGGCAAAGAATTTCTGGAAAAGACCCGGGAGGCACAGGCAGTCAAAGCCAAAATCAACTATTGGGATTGCATCAAATTGAGAAGTTTCTGTACTGCAAAAGAAACAGTCAGGAGAGTGAAGAGACAACCGACAGAATGGAAAAAAATATTTGCAAACTATGCAACAGATAAAGGGTTAATAACCAGAATCTACAAAGAGATCAAGAAACTCCACAAAAACAAAACCAACAACCCAATTAAGAGATGGGCCAAGGACCTCAATAGACATTTTTCAAAAGAGGAAATCCAAATGGCCAACAGGCACATGAAAAAATGTTCAAGGTCATTGGCAATCAGGGAAATGCAAATCAAAACCACAATGAGGTTTCACTTCACCCCAGTGAGAATGGCTCACATACAGAAATCTACCAACAACAGATGCTGGCAAGGATGTGGGGAAAAAGGGACACTAACCCACTGTTGGTGGGAATGCAAACTGGTCAAGCCACTATGGAAGTCAGTCTGGAGATTCCTCAGAAACCTGAATATAACCCTACCATTCGACCCAGCCATCCCACTCCTTGGAATTTACCCAAAGGAATTTAAATTGGCAAACAAAAAAGCGGTCTGCACCCTAATGTTTATTGCAGCACAATTCACAATAGCCAAGACCTGGAACCAACCTAAATGCCCATCAACGGTATACGGGATAAAGAAATTATGGGATATGTATTCTTTAGAATACTATACTGCAGTAAGAAACAACGAAATCCAGTCATTTGCAACAAAATGGAGGAATCTGGAACACATCATGCTGAGTGAAGTAAGCCAGTCCCAAAGGGACAAATACCATATGTTCTCCCTGATCGGTGACAACTGACTGAACACCAAAAAGGAAACCTGTTGAAGTGAAATGGACACTATGAGAAACGGTGACTTGATTAGCATAGCCCTGACTGTTAATGAACAACTTAATACATTATCCCTCTTAGTATTTTTTTTTTTGTCTGTTCTACTTAATATGACTGGTTTAATTCTGTAATTATCACACAGTTATTCTTAAGTGTTGAAATTTAACTGAAATGTGATCCCTGTTAAACATAAGAGTGGGAATAAGAGAGGGAAGAGATGTATAATTTGGGACATGCTCAAGCTGACTTGCCCCAATTGGTAGAGTTAGAAACATACCAGGGGATTCCAATTCAATCCCATCAAGGTGGCATGTACCAATACCATCTCACTATTCCAAGTGATCAATTTCAGTTCACAATTGATCACAATGAAAGGACTAAGAGTCAAAGGGAGCACATAAACAAGTCTAGTACCTGCTAACACTAACTGATAGAATAAATAAAGGGGAGATTGATCCAACATGGGAAGTGAGATACTCAGCAGACTCATAGAATGGCAGATGTCCTAAATAGCACTCTGGCCTCAGAATCAGCCCTAAAGGCACTCGGATCTGGCTGAAAAGCCCATGAGAGTATTTCAGGCATGGAAAGCCAAGACACTCTGGCAAAAAGATCTCTGTGAGTGAGATCCCAGTGGAAAGAACAGGTCTTCAAAGAAGGAGGTACCTTTCTCTGAAGGGAGGAGAGAACCTCCACTTTGACTATGACCTTGTCTAAACAAGATAAGAGTTGGAGAACTCAAGGGGCTTCCATAGCCTTGGAAACTCATGACTGGAGCATAGGGAGATTACTGATGCCATAAACAGGAGTGTCAATTTGTAAAGTCAACAACAGGAGTCACTGTGCACTTACTCCTCATGTAGGATCTCTGACCCTAATGTGCTGTACATTGAGGCTTAATGCTATAACGAGTACTCAAACAGTATATTTCACTTTGTGTTTCTATGGGGGTGCAAACTGTTGAAATCTTTACTTAATGTATACTAAACTGATCTTCTGTTAAAAAAAAAAAAAAGAAAGAAAAGAAAAGAAAGAAAAAAAAGAAATTATCAATTCCCAACTTGACTCTCACTGGGATTAAACATGACAATAGGTCTGATCTGATTTCATCATCATTTAAAAAAAAATCATCTATTATTTTTCACTTTATGTTTCTGTGTGGGAGCAAACTGTTGAAATCCTTACTTAATGTATACTAAGCTGATCTTCTGTATATGAAGATAATAGAAAATGAATCTTGATGTGAATGGAAGGGGAGAGGGAGTGGGAAAGGGGAGGGTTGTGGGTGGGAGGGATGGTATGGGGGGGAAGCCATTGTAATCCATAAGTCGTACTTTGGAAATTTATATTCATTAAATAAAAGTTAAAAAAATAATGCTTTATCAGGAATCAGCAAACTACAGCCTATAACTCCCAACCTGATTTTGTAAATAAAGTTTTATTGGAACCCAGTCTTTAAAAAAAAATCAATATCCTTTGTATATACAGACAATAGCATGGCTGAGAAAGAACTTCTAAGATCAATCCCATTCACAATAGCCACAAAAAATTTCAATACCTTTGAATAAATTTAACCAAGGACAAGGATCTCTATGATGAAAATTATAAAATATTAAAAGAAGAAATAGAAAAATATACAGAAATGGAAAAATCTTCCATGTTCATGGGTTGGAAGAATATCACCAAAATGTCTATTCTTCCAAAAGCAATTTATAGATTCAATGTGATCACTATCAAAATATGAAGAATATTCTTCTCAGATCAAAAAATGGTGCTGAAATTCACATGGAAGTACAAGAGACCCCCAAATAGCTAAATCAATCTTATACAACAAAAACAAAGCTGGGAACATTACAATACCTGATTTCAAGACATAATACAGAAGAGTTATAAACAAAACAGCCTGGTACTGACACAAAATATATGTGTAGACCAATGGAACAGAATGGAAACCAAAAGTCAACCTATACATCTACAACCAATTTATTTATTTATTTAGTTTTTATTTATTTGACATGTAGAGTTTACAGATAGTGAGAGAGACAGGGAGAAAGGTCTTCCTTCCAGTAGTTCATTTCCAAAAGGCCACAATAGCTGGAGCTATGCCAATCTGAAGCCAGGAGCCTGAAGCCTCTTCCTGGTCTCCCATGTGGGTGCAGGGCCCAAGCACTTGGGCCATCCTCCACTGCTATCCCAGGCCATAGCAGAGAGCTGGACTGGAAAAAAAGCAACCGGGACTAGAACCCAGAGCCCATATGGGATGCTGGCACTGCAAGAAGAGGATTAACCTAGTGTGCTATGGTGCCAGCCCCCAACCAATTTATTTTTGACTAAGGAGCTAAATTCAATCCCTGGAGCATGGACAGTCTCTTCAACAAATTGTGCTGAAAAAATTGGATCTCCACATGCAGAAGTATGAAGCAAGACCCCTATCTTGCACCTTACACAAAAATCCTCTCAAACTTGATCAAAGATCTAAATTTTTGACCCAATACCATCAAATTATCAGAAAACTTTAGAGAAACCCTGCAAGACATTGGCAAAAGCAAAGACTTCTTGGAAAACATCCCAGGGGCACAGGCAATCAAAGCCAAAATTGCCAAATAGGATTACACCAAATTGAGAAGCTTGTGCACTGCAAAAGAAACACTCAGCAAAGTGAAGAGGCAACCAACAGAATGGGAGAAAACATGTGTAAATAGTACAACAGATAAAGGATTAATATCCAGAATCTATAAAGAGCTCAAGAAAATAGCAACAAAACAACTAATCTAGTTAAGAAATGGGCTAAGGATTTTAACAGACATTTTTTAAAAAAGGAAATCCAAATGCCAACAGACATATGAAAAAATGCTCAGGATCACTAGCCCTCAAGGAAATGCAAATCCAAACCACAATGAGGTTTACCTCACCCCTATTAGAATGGCTTTCATACAGAAATCAACAAACAACAAAGGCTGGTGATTATGTAGGGGGAAATGGTATCCTAATCCACTGTTTTTGGGAATGTAAACTAGTATAGCCACTTGGAAGAAATTTGTATATAGACCTACCATATGACCCAGTCATCCCACTCCTGGGAGTTTACCCAAGGGAAATGAAATCAGCATCTGAAAGCATTATCTGTACCTCAATGTTTACTGCAGCTGAATTCACAATAGCTAGGATATGGGATCAACCCAGATGTCCATGAACTGAAGATTGGATTAAGAAATCGTTGTATATGTACGCCATGGAATATTATATACCAGTAAAAAAGATATATTTTAATTTGCAACAAAATGGATACAACTCAAACATTGTACTTAATGAAATAAGCCAGTCCCAAAAGACAAATACCATATGTTCTCCCTGATCTGTGATAATTAATAGAGTACCTAAAAGGTAATCTATATAAATAAAATTGACACTTTGAGATGCAATGACTTTGAACAGCACTTATCTCCACTGTTGAGGAACAGATTTTGTTTTTCATACTTTTTGTTGAATTATTTACTTAGTATAGGGTTAGTATTATGTGTATAAAGTTAACTGAAAATAGATCTTATTAAAAAATAAGAATGGGAATAGGAGAGGGAGGAGGAAGAACAGTGGGAGTGCACGTGGGAGGGAGGGTAGAATGGAAAGAATCACTATGTTCCTAAATTTACATTGATGAATCGCACAAAGTTTGTATACCTTAAATAAAAGGTTTCTAGGGTAAAAAAAAAAGTCATTCCCATGTGTCAAGTTAACAAATTCTAACAAACTTTTCTGCTTATTCATGCTGTTGTTTAACTCAAGTTTCCAACCAGCATACAGCATTCATGGTTAAGAAATCTTATGACCCTTACCTTGTTCTTAATTAGCCACAATAGCCCCACCATGAAACTTCCAGTGTGCAGGATTCCTCTCTGTTCCACAATCGGCCGAGTTAGTCTCATCACCAACTCCTCCAGAGCTCTCTCGTGGCTCTCCACTGAGTCTGACACTTCCCATGTTAATGTAGCATCTCAATCCCTGCGTCAACAGAGATTATGAGACCATTTCTCATTGAATTCCCTTGCCTCACAGCACTCAGCCCCATCAGTGAGTGCTGTAGCTGGGAGGAACTCAGCAAGGTGCTAAGGAGAGCTAGAATGAATCCACTGTGAATACTAACTATGGCAACTAAGCACTGAAAGAACACCTGATTAGCTGATGTTTCTCCTGCTTAAAATGAGTTGAAATTCTTATCACAGTCAAACTCTCAGTAAGAAGACAGGTACAGTACTATAGAAGACATTTGCTTTAAGAGTTTGTAAAGTAGTCCAACACAGATGGGCAAATGCCAATGGCCAGTGGTGCATGGCTAGTCTCAAAGATCTTGCTGTAAGGTGTGTGGGGGTACAGGGGGCAGGACAGAAAGAGGGCAATACTTGAGCAAGGGACCTTTTCAGAGATTGGATTAAAGCAGTAAGAATGGGATAGAGAGAACAGGACCACTGTGTCACACATTAAGGAGCAGTGTCTAAAAAAAAAATAATCAGGCAGACCCAGTAGAACCTTAGAGGTTAAACTAGAGAGATTAAAAGTAGGACTCTGGGGTCAGAGACTTCTGGCACCGTGTTATTAATAGGTCTGGCTTAGGAAGACCAACAGAAATAGCAGGGCTATTTGTATTGTTAGTCACATTGGATGGCAGCAATGGCAGATAAGAATGATTCCCAGGTGTCTGGATGGCATGACTGGCAGATATAAGTGTCTTTATTTGGGCCAGAAATACAGAAGGAAAAAGAGGTTTGAGTAAGGAAGAAAATGATACTGTATACAGGGCTTGGTCCAGAGGTGGGCAGGTATCAAGCAATCAGGGTCTCTCCTGGATCCAGCAGGAAAGAGATGCTCTTGCCATCTTGGGTATTACGAGTTCAGAGCAATCCCTCTCTCTTTGGAAACAAGTCTACCACTCAAGCGGGGAATGCTTGTCACTTACCAAGAGAATAGAAACAAGAGATGGTAGGAAAGAGGACTCAGATACCCGTATTTTCTGGATTCAGCAACTCCTAACTATGCAACTGCCACGATCTTATAAATGTATAAAATTCTTCTCTTCATTTTTCCTAAGCTGGGAATATTTGTATTGCTGTCGTCTGTCTCCAATAGAATCTTGCCCAATAAATGCAAACATTAATCAGAGAAGTAGAGTAAACTTTGAATATTAGAGTCATCTGGGCAGGTTGGTTGGTTTGTTATAAGTTTCAGTTCTTAGTCTGCATCCCAAATCAATTAAATCAGAATTTCTGAATGTGGAAATCAGGTATGAATATTTTTTATAAAGTTCTTCAGTGAAGCATTGAGGTTAAGAATCACTGTTCTAGAATAGTCCTTACTGTTTTAGCATAAGTGGCCTGTCAAAAGCTGATGACAAAGGATGAAACTTTGGAACCTCTTGAAGTAAAAATCAATAGAACAATTGCCACTATTACCTGTACTACTCCAGGTATTATGAAAACCATAACTGGTGACTTAATGCTTTAAAATATAGATTAAAATTAAATGCAGGAGCCGGCACTGTGGCATAGAAAGCTAAGCCTCTATATGCAGTGTCAGCATCCCATATGAGTGCTGGTTCAAGTCCCACCTGCTCCCATTCAGCTCATTGCTAATGTGCCTGGCAAAGCAGTGGAAGATGGCCCAAGTGCTTGGGCCCCCGCACCCACGTGGGAGACCTTGAGGAAGCTTCTGGCTCCTGGCAATGGCCTGGCTCAACTTTGGCCATTGTGGCCATTGAGGGGTGAACCAGAGGATGGAAGATTAATCAATAAATCTCTCTTCTCCCCTTCCCTTCCCTTCCCTTCCCTTCCCTTCCCTTCCCTTCCCTTCCCTTCCCTTCCCTTCCCTTCTCTTCCCCTCCCTTCCCTTCCCTCCCTTCCCCTCCCCTCCCCTCCCCTTCTCTTCCCTCTCTCTCTCTCTCTCCTTTTTCCTCTTTCTGTATTTCTACTTTCCAAATAAATAAATAAATCCTTAAAAAAGGTTAAATGCAGAAAAGGAACAAGCAGGGCTGTTATATTTTGGAGAAAATATGACTGCCCATACGGAAAGTCAAGAAAAATCTGTAGATAAATTATTAGAATTATGATTAGGAAAGTGATTAGATACAGAATCAACACATGCACCTGCCAATTGTCTCCAGATAAATACATGCGACCAATGCAAACCCACAGGACATTGTCCTAATATCCACTTTGAAAAATAAGAAATGAATAGTAGCCAAAGTAATTTTAGGATATAACAAGTAGGGGACTTGCTGTCTCACAGATACAAATAGAATCTCACTGTCCTTCTCTTCTAAATTATATCCCACACATACATGCACACACACACACACACACACATTTATACTGTGTATATCTACTCACACTTGAGAGATGAAAGTAGTATGTTACTAATGCAGTACATAGCAAAGAAACCAATAAAATTCTGAAAACCCAGAAATAGCCCAGCACATAGGCAAAAGGTTGATAGATAACAGAAATCAATAACAAATCAATGAGAAGGTAGGGGGTTGAACTATTTAATAAATGGTACTGCATATGGGGAAAAATAAGATTCCTGCTTCCACAGAAAAAGATAAAATTCAGATGAATTAGAGACCTAAATTTAAAAGAAACAAATGTTTTAATTTTTTTGCTTAAGAGGTAGAGTTACAGGCAGAGAGAGGAAGAGACAAAGAGAGAAAGGTCTTTCATCTGCTGGTTCATTCCCCAAATGGCTACAACGGCTTGAGCTGGGCCAATCCAAAGCCAGGGGCCTGAAGCCAGGATCTTCTTCTGGGTCTCCTACATAGGTACAGGAGCCCAAGCAAGTAGGCCATCTTCTGCTGCTTTTCCAGGCCATAGATAGAGAGCTGGATTAGAAGAGAAGCAGCCAGGACAAGAATGGTTGCCCCTATGGGATGCTGGTACTGCAGGCTGAGACTTAGCCTAATATGCCACAGCACTGGCCCCAAGAAAAAAATTTTTAAATGTTAGGAGAACAAATGGAAAATGTTTTCATGACCTGAGAATAGGGAAGCTTTTCTTAAACATGATTAAAATATATAACCTACAGAAATTCTGCCTACAAACATGGCAGCATTTAGATTTGGAGCTTCTCTACAGTACAACATCATAAAGAGCGAAAAACCACAAATTAGGTAGAAATACTTGTGCTATAAAAAAACAACAAGGAATAAGAATACAGACTATATAAAGAACTCCCACAAACCAGGAAACAAATAAAAAATAGGCAAAGGCTAATAGGAATTAGTAAATCAAAGATAAACCCCATTAACAAATAAATATATGAAAAATATAAATTTAAAATAATATATAGTGAGGCCAGCACTGTGGCACAGGGGGTTAAAGCCCCAGCCTGAAGCACTGGCAACCTATATGGGCTCTGGTTCTAGTCCCGGCTGCTCTTCTTCAGATCAAGTTCTCTGCTGTGGCCTGGGAAAGCAGAAGATGGCCCAAATCTCTGGGAGCCTGCACCTGCATGAAAGACCAAGAAGAAGCACCTGGCTCCTGCCTTCGGATCGGCACAGCGCGCCAGCCGTAGCGGCCATTGGGGGGGTGAACCAACAGAAGGAAGACCTTTCTCTCTGTCTCTCTCTCTCTCACTGTCTAACTCTGCCTGTCAAAAAACAAACAAACAAATAAACAAACAAAAGTTAAGTTAACAAAGCAATTTCCATTTTTAATAATATCAAAAAGAAGGAAATACTAAGGAAAAATTTTTAAAGAAGCATGAAATTCATGACCTGACAACTAGAAGACATTGTTGAAAGAAACTTTTAAGATCTAAATAGCTAGGAAAAATCCCAGGTTCGTGGACTAGAAGACTTAATATTGTTTAGATGGCAATATTCTCCAAGTTGATCTACAGAGTAAATACTCAGATTCCCAGCTGACTTCTTTGTAGAAGTTGACAAGATGATTCTAAAATTCAGATGGAATTGCAAGGGACTCAGGATAGCAAAGCAATCTTATAAAGGAATAAAGTTGGAGGACTCATGCTTCCTGATTTCAAAATTTACTATAAAGCAATGGTACTCATGAGAACATGGTAGGGAGACCTTTCTCTCAGTCTCTCTATCTATACCTCTACCTGTCAAAAAAAAAAAAAAATCACAAGACTCCATTTCACACCCAGTAGGCTGGCTAGAATTGAAAAGTGGGATAATTACAAGTGTTATTGAGGATAAAGAGAAATCAGTACACTACTGATGGAAATGTCAAATGGCACAGTCACATTGGAAACAGTGTGGCATTCCTTAAATGATATTGGTAGACAGCTAAAAGAAATGAAAACACATATCCACACAACAATTTGTTCATAAGTGCTTGCAGCAGCCTTATTCATAATACCCAGAACAGGAAATAAGCCAAGCATTCATCAATGAATGAATAAACAAAATGTGGTGTATTCACACAATGAAACAGTATTTAACCTAAAAGGGAATGAAGTGCTGATACATGCTAAACATAAACATATATGAGCCTTGAAAACAAACCAAACATATGTAAGTGAGAGAAACCAACCACAGAAGACTACATATTATTCAATTCCCATGAAATATCCATAATAAGGAGTGTAAAAGACATAAAGTAGATTCTTGTATCAATGATTGCTCAGGACTGAACCACAGTGGAGGGGGGGAAGGCAGGAGAGGAGTGGTAGTAATTAGAATGACAAAGGCTAATGGACTAACAGCTAAGTTTTTTCAGGTGATGAAATTATTTGTGCCCTGAAAAGTGCTCATGGTGGTAGTTGTACATAACTGTCAATATCTTACAAACCATTAAGTTGAACATTTTCATTGGGTGATTATGCAGTGTGTGAATTATATCTCAATAAAGCTGCTAATGAAATGCTCCCACTGAGCTAAACAATTTAGTGGATGATTTTTATGCTATAATCCAATTTATTTAAAGACTAATAAACAAAAAAAAGTTTATGAATACAAGCATAGTATATGCCTTAAAAATAATTTGGGGGAGGGGTTGGCGCCACAGCTCACTAGGCTAATCTTCTGCCTGCGGCGTCGGCACCCCGGGTTCTAGTCCCGGTTAGGGCGCCGGATTCTGTCCCGGTTGCTCCTCTTCTATTCCAGCTCTCTGCTGTGGCCCCGGGAGGACAGTGGAGGATGGCCCAGGTCCTTGGGCCCTGCACCTGCATGGGAGACCAGGAGGAGGCACCTGGTTCCTGGTCCACATGGGAGACCAGGAGGAAGCACCTGGCTCCTGGCTTTAGATCAGCACAGCGTGCCGGGCACAGTGCGCTGGCCGTAGCAGCCACCTGGGGGGTGAACCAACGGAAAAAGGAAGACGTTTCTCTCTGTCTCTCTCTCTCACTGTCTACTCTGCCTGTCCAAAAAAATAATAACAATAATAATTTGGGGAGGAAACAACATACTTCTGGAGAGATTTAGCTCTGGGCAAGATGATTTTTTTATAAGTAAGATTGGGTAGGGTACAAAAGTAGTTTAAATGACATCTGTAATATTAAAATATTAAATCAAAAACAAAGTAATTTATGTAAAAGCATGGTAGTTTTCTTTAATTTTTAAATAACTTTTTCTTACTGGCTTTAGTAAGGCTCAATTGACACAAGCAGCAATTATCCTAATTGTTATGTCAATTATCTTAAGAGAGGCAGAGGGGCCTGTGTTATAGCAGGTCAAGCAGCCACCTGCCCTGTCAGCATCCCATATGGGCACCAGTTCTAGTCCTGGCTGCTCCACTTCCGATCCAGCTCTGTGGTATGGCCTGGGAAAGCAGTAGAAGATGGTCCAAGTCCTTGGGTCCCTGCACCCATGTGGGAGACCTGGAAGAAGCTCTTGGCTCCTGGCTCCAGATCAGCATAGCACTGGCCATTGCAGCCACCTGAGGAGTGAAACAGCAGATGGAAGATTCTCTTTTTCTCTCTCTCTCTCTCCGCCTCTGCCTCTCTGTAAATCTGCCTTTCAAATAAATCATAAAAAAGAGCTAGGAAGAAAAACGTGTGAGCTTACTCGACCTGGTATAATTTTAACAGAAGAGACCTTAGTTAAGGGTTAATGAGGATTTGTACTTTACATTTTTTATAAGTATATTCTTAGTCTCTCTTCCAGACTCTCTTATTTTGTAACAAGGAAATAATTTTACTAAAGTGCATTGACCAAAATAGATGTAAAGTTAACTAAAGCATATCTGACAAATTGAAGGACTTCATACATTATTTTAATATAGTGCAGATTCCAGCATCTTCCCCCACAATGGACTTGGGCTCAGTCTCAACCTGGATGATTGCTGAGTCATAGGTAACAACCATGAGTAAGCAGCATGCAAAGCAACTATAAGATCAGTAACCTGCTTTGATAGACTTCTTATTTTCTCAATATGGGAATTATAACCTTCCAGAATGCTTGAAATGCCCTGTAAACAAACAAAAGAAGTGGAATATTATTCAGCCATAGAAAAGAATGAAATATTCTAATATACAGTAAAATGGATAGAACTGGAGGACATTGTGATAAGTGAAAGAAAGCATTCACAGAAAGACAGATATCACACTTCTTACATTCTTTCTTTTCTTTTCTTTCCTTTTTTTTTTGGACAGGCAGAGTTAGACAGTGAGAGAGAGACAGAGAGAAAGGTCTTCCTTCCTTTGGTTCACTCCACAAATGGCTGCTACTGCCAGAGCTACGCTGATCTGAAGCCAGGAGCCAGGTGCTTCCTCCTGGTCTCCCACGTGGGTGCAGGCACCCAAGCACTTGGGCCATCCTCCACTGCACTCCCAGGCCACAGCAGAGAGCTGGACTGGAAAAGGAGCAGCCAGGACTAGAACTCGGTGCTCATATGGGATGCCGATGCCACAGGCAGAGGATTAGCCAAGTGAGCCATTGCACCGGCCCCCAGATATCACACATTCTACCTCGTATGTGGAAGCTAAAAAAAATACCTCAGTTGAAACGTATAATAGTAATTACTAGAAGTTGGGAAGGTTGGGGGGATGTAGGGTGGTTGGATAATGAGTACCAAGTCAGAATTAGAAGGCATAGGGGCCGGCATTGTGGTGTAGTGGGTAAAGCTGCCATCTGTGATGCCAGCATCCCATATGGGTACCGGTTCCAACCTGGCTGCTCCTCTTCCAATCCAGCTCCCCAATAATGTGCCTAGTAAAGTAGCGGAGAATGGCCCAACTGCTTGGGACCCTGTACCACATGGGAGACCCTGATAGAATTCCAGGTTCCTGGCTTCAGTCTGACCCAGCCACGGCTGTTGCAGTTATTTGGGGAGTGAACCAGCAGATGGTTGATCTCTGCCTCTCTCCCCTTCTCTCTCTCTGCAACCCTGCCTTTCAAAATAAATAAATCTTTTTTTTAACTTTTATTTAATAAATATAAATTTCCAAAGTACAACTTTTGGAATATAGTGGCTTTTTCCCCCATAACCTCCCTCCCACCAGTGAACCATCCCATCTCCCACTCTCTCTCCCATCCCATTCATATCAAGATTCATTTTCAATTATCTTTATATACAGAAGATCAACTTAGTATATACTAAGTAAAGATTTCACAGTTTGAACCCACACAGAAACACAAAGTGTAAAGTACTGTTTGAGTACTAGTTACGCCGTTAATTCACATAGTACAACATATTAAGGACAGAGATCCTACATGGGGAGTAAGTGCACAGTGACTCCTGTTGTTGACTTAACAATTGACACTCTTATTTATGATGTCAGTAATCACCGTAGGCTCTTATCATGAGCTGCCAAGGCTATGGAAGCCTCTTGAGTTCACAAACTCCAATCTTATTTAGACAAGGTCATAGTCAAAGTGGAAGTTCTCTCCTCCTTCTTTGATGGCCCATTCTTTCCACTGGGATCTCACTCTCAGAGATCTTTCATTTAGGTTTTTTTTTTTTTTTTTTTGTCCAGAGTTTCTTGGCTTTCCATGCCTGAAATATTCCCATGGGCTTCTTAGCCAGATCTGAATACCTTAAGGGCTGATTCTGAGGCCAGAGTGCTGTTTAGGACATCTGCCATTCTATGAGTCTGCTGTGTATCCCACTTGCCATGTTGGATCATTCTCTCCTTTTTAATTCTATCAGTTAGTATTAGCAGACACTAGTCTTGTTTGTGTGATCCCTCTGACACTTAATCCTATCATTATGAAACTGATCACTTTGACTAGTGAGATGGCATTGGTACATGCCACCAAAATAAATAAATCTTTAAAGAGAGAAAGAGAAGGCATATATTCCTAGTGTTACTCAGCACAGTGGGTTGACTGTGGTTCACAATAACCCATTATATGCCTTCTGAGCAAATAGAAGAGAGGAGCTCTGAGGCTCTGACCATAATGACAAAGAGGAGGAAATGTTAATAACCCTGATTTGATCAGTACACCTGGTATACATATATTGAAATACGACACTGTGCTCCATAAATATGTACAATTTTTGTTTCCCCCCTCCAAAATTAATGATTTTCTAAAGTATGGCAAATAAAATACAGTTGAAAAGAAACAAGTAAATAAAAATCCACTCTAGAGCTCCTGTTACATGAGTCCAGCAATTTCAGTGCAAAGATCAATTGATTTTCTCCCTTCACTGCGCCTGCCCTATCATCTCCCTTCCCTCTCTCGCTGTGTCAGTGTGCACCTCCTACCTGTTTCAAACGGTTCTCAGAGATGCCTGGTGCCTTGGTGTCTCAGATGTCATTGCAACAAATTTTCCCAAATTCAGTCCAAAAAAAAAGGAATTGTATATTCGCTTTGTTTTTACTGTGATAGTTGTCCAGACAGAAACCACAGCTTGCTAAAGATCAAATATTTATAGGGCAATGTTTGCATTTGTTGAACATAATGTAAAACTGTTTCTCAGTGCACCGCTAAAGTGCCTTTAAAGCAGTTGTTTTCGTGGCCAATGTGCATTGTGCATGGCTGAGTCCTTGGTTTTAGTAGTGACTAGAAATGCATTCCCAGGGTTAATCTGGAAACACAGCCAAGGCAGTCATCTGGGGTGCTTTGGTGTCACCACAAACATATGAATTGCCCCTCAACTCTCCAATAACAGTATTTCAAAACAGAATGGATTTGAGCTCACCCTCTTTGCCACTCAACAAGATTGAAAGAAATTAAGTATCTATGAATGTTCAAAGACACTGTCTCCTCTCTTTAGATCATCCAAGAACCTTAGGCCTCACCAGATCTAGAAAGATGGGCAAGAAAACCTGATTCTTGGTGTTTATGGGTGGTGCCCCCATAGTGTCTCAGCAGTGACTCCTCCCCTCACCCCCCTATGCCATCATGGGGACCTGCACCACAGTTCCCGGGGCCATGAACTCAGTAGTTGGGGCTCTAGGATCTTTCCCTGTTATACCTCCATGGAGGACCAGGTGTTAGCCACTGACAGAACTGGAAGCCCCCATCTGAAAGGAAGGCAGGTGGCATGGCACTTCCCGTACCAACTCCTCACCCCCAGGGCCCTGACCTCCCCCACAGGAAATCTCTCATTATCTCCACACTGAGTTCTCCCTCATTACCACCCCCTTACAAAGTGTCCTCTTTCTAAGACACATTCACACAAAGACAGGGAACTGTCTCCTCTCCTGCATCCCCCAAGAAACTCTCCTTAGGAAAGCTGGTGAGGGGGCAGAGGAATTGTGCTTCTTCTGTGCTGCATCTGCAAGATGAGATACCAAGAAAGAGATTTTAACAAACCACAGCTTTACGTAAGACACTGATGACCTCACATACTGGAGCTGCCCGAATTTTTCCTAGAACTCTTCTCATCAGATCCAGTTCCTTCAATCAAAGCCGAGGCAGAGCTGAAGGCTCAGGTACTTGGGCCCCTAGGGTCCTGACACCCCTGAGGGAGGCCTGGCTTGTGTTCCTGGCTCTTACCTACAGCGCCAGTCCAGTCCCAGCTGTTGCAGGCATTTAGGGTGTGAACAAGTTGATGGGAGCAGCACTGAGTCTTGAATAAATAAACAAACTAAAATTGAATTTATGTACATAGCAAAAATAATTTAAAATAGCTAATTTTAAAACAACTAAAAACTTTTAATTAAAAATAAGCATTTCGGGGCTGGCGCTGTGGAGCAGCAGGTTAAGCCATCGCCTGCAGTGCCAACATCCCATATGGGTGCTGGTTCAAATCCTTGCTGCTCCACTTCTGATCCAGTTCCATGCTAATGTGCCTGGGGGAGCAGCAGCAAGATTACCCAAGTCCTTGGGCCCCTGCACCCACGTGGGAGACCTAGCTGATGCTCATGGCTTCTGCCTGGCCCAGCCCCTGATATAGTGACCATTTGGGAGTGAACCAGCAGATGGAAGATATCTCAATCTCTCTCTCTCTCTCTCTCTCTCTCACTGTAACTCTGCCTTTCACATAAATAATTTTTTTAAAAAATCCAAAATAAAGAATTTAAAAAAATAAAAGTAAAACAAGCATTTCCCACATAGTCCCTCTTGATTCCCTCTACCCTGTACACAGAGAACATCATTTGAAAACATTTTCAGTTCTAGTATTTTTGCTTACCACTCCAATAGCTTTTTTTAAAAAGATTTATTTATTTATTTGAAAGACAGAGTTACAGAGAAAGAGGGAGAGACAGAGACAGAGAGAAAGAGAGAGAGATCTTCCATTCGCTGGTTCACTCACAAAATGGCCATAACAGTAGAGGTTGGGCCAGGCCAAACCCAAGAGCCTGGAACTCCATCCATGTCTCCCACATGGGTGGGAGGGACCCAAGAACTTGGGCCATCTTCTCATGCTTTTCCAAGTTCATTAGCAAGGAACTGGATTGGAAATGGAGCAGCCAGAACTCCAACTGGTGGCACCCATGTAGGATGCTTAACCTGCTACATAACACTGGCCCCTCTAATATCTCTAAAATTGTGCTCTTCCTGTAGTAAACAATACTATATTGTACAGATTAAAGATTGTTAAGAGGGTAGATCTCACATTAAATATTCTCACCACAATAAAAAAGTTATTTTTTTTTTTTTATTTTTGACAGACAGAGTGGACAGTGAGAGAGAGACAGAGAGAAACGTCTTCCTTTTTGCCATTGGTTCACCCTCCAATGGCCGCTGCGGCCGGTACATCACGCTGATCCGAAGACAAGAGCCAGGTGCTTCTCCTGGTCTCCCATGGGGAGCAGGGCACAAGCACTTGGGCCATCCTCCACTGCACTCCCAGGCCACATCAGAGAGCTGGCCTGGAAGAGGGGCAACCAGGACAGAATCCAGCGCCGTGACCGGGACTAGAACCCGGTGTGCCGGCACCGCAAGGCAGAGGATTAGCCTATTGAGCCACGGCACCGGCCAAAAGTTATTTAAAAATAGAAAAAGAATGTGCTTGTGCTGCTGTTCCTTGATTTATTAACTTTAGACATGGTGAATCTATTTTAAAAAATCTATTAATTTCCTGCCTTCCCCTTCTCCTTTCTTTATGTATTTTTAAAAATTATTATTATTTTGAGGGGGAAAGGGTCAGTGTTCCCATTTGCTGGTTCACTCCCCAGTTCTCTCCACAAATGCTCAAAATACCCAGAGCTGGCCCAGGCCAAACCTGGGAGCCAGAAATTCAATCCAGATCTCCTACGTGGGTAGCAAGGACCCAATAACCTGAGCCATCACCCATGCCTCCCAGGGTCTGTATTAAGAAGAAACTTGAATCAGGAGCTGGAAGAGGGCATCAAACCTAGGCACTCTGATATGAAACACAGGTGCCTTAACCTACTTCTCTTCATTTTTGTGTGTGTTTGGATTACAATTTTTAATTCATCTATTGCTTATCTTTGCCATTTTAATTAAAGTGCAGTAATTCAACTCTTGGCTCTGCAGTTTGTAAATGAGGATATTATCTCTCCTGCCTGACCCTCCAACTTCCTTTCCCCTTCCACCTCCCATCTGTTGACAGCTTCCTCTTTGTTCTTCCCTTTTCAAAGTATATTCTGTTCTGTATTCATAATTTTTTGTTGTATAATTTTAAATGTAGGTTTCTCTACCCAAATGGTTTCCAAAGCAGGACATGATGCCAGGGTCAATTTGCAATTGCTGTTTTGGCTTAGAGGGATATTTTGATGCAGGCTCATCAAAATGTAAAAATTCTCTATTTTTCATAAACAAGACATAGAAATCTATGCAGTAGACTTCCCTAAGGCTCACTCCATCCCTGACCATGGGAGACAGTGGAAAACAGTGTTTATGATGCACATTGCTCATCTTGGAAAACAAATGCTTAATGATATGCATATGAGTCCACCTAAAAATGCCATGTGCCTTCTCTTTTCCCTTGCACTGATTTTGTCAAGGTGTACCCCCAGAGGAAAATACTGAAAAACTCAATTATCTCCTGAATTTGGGGCAGGCTGCACAGCCAATCTAAATGAGAATAACAGCAAAACTTTACATGATAATATGCCTAGCAATATAAATAGCCCTATGGGGAAACGTAGTAAAATTGCTCAGAAAAATGCTTTATAAAAATGAAATCTTGGTGGAAAAAGCCAGTGTTAAATCTCTTCAATAAACTACAAACTTAAAATACTATAATTTCTAGTTCATCTCTTGTCCTGAGAAAGCTGTAAAAAAAATTGTTCTCTCCTTACACACACCACGCAGCAACACTCTAGGTGACTTCCCTGAAGACATAATGAGAGAGGGCTGCCACCATAACCCACTCCCATAAAGCTTGAAAATTGATATAAGACAAAAATCAGTTTGGATTCAGTATCACAGATTTTAGCTCTCAAAAATGCCATGCTTCTATATTTTCATAAACACAAAATTCTGCAACATATTCCCAAAGTGCGTAGTGAAGCATCACAGGGTTTGACAATTAATTCAACCATTCCTCCTACAAGAAATATTCCAGGTATGAGAATGTTTCTCATTTCTCATCAACACTGTGTCCCATAAGAGTTTAATTGCCTTCAGGAATGAAGAAAAATAGACAAATTCTTGTAAAGCCAAACATCCACTTATGTGTGGCCAGGGCATTTTCTAAAGAGCAGAAGAGGATAAAGATATAAAATAAGAAGTGCAATAGTTATAAAAGCCAAATTGTTTCAGGGAACAGTCAATTAACCTAGAGGCTTGGATGCCCATGTCCCCCACTGGAATGCCTAGGTTCAATTCCCAGCTCCAACTTCTAATTTCAGTTTCCTAATAATACACATCATAGAAAGCAGTATTGATAGTTCAAGTAACTGTCAACCACGTAAGAGACCTGGACTGAGATCCCTGCCCCCAGCTGTAGCCTGGCCCACCCCTGGTCTTTGCAGGCATTTGAGGAATGAACTAGCAGATGGGAAAACTCACCCCTCTCTCTCTGATTTCAAAACCTCTCAAATAAATGGTTTTGTTTGTTTGTTTGTTTCAATTAGGACTGATATCCAAGTTAGTATTAAAGACTGTAAATTTGTGAAGACTTCTCAAACAGACCTTGCTGCTATTTCTCCTTACTTTTATTAATAATTGTACATATTTATGCACTACACTGTGATATTCCAATACATGTTTAAAATATGTACTGATCAAAACACAGCAATCAACATTTTTCCTTCTTTGATATTACTTTATGATTAGAGGCTTGGTACTTATTTCTTCTATTTGTTCACACATCATATACTAGTTTATTATGTATAAGAAGGAACTTATTCCTCCTATCCAATTTCGATTTGGTACCTGTTACCCAAATTCCCTCTAACATACCTACCCATCCCAACCTCTAGTATTCACCATTCTGTGTTCATATTGAGGTTTTTTGTTTGTTTGTTTTAGCTTCCATATACAAGGGAGAACATAAACTATTTCTCTTGCTATGTCTGACTTATTTCACTTAACATGATGTCCTCTAGTTGCATCCATTTTGCTACAAACAATAGTTCATTCTTAAATATACCCCTGCATAAATCTACCACATTTTTCTTTACTCATTCATTGGATAATGGACACCTTGATTTTGATTGATTCCATATATTAGCTATTGTGAACAATGCTGCAATAAACATGATGGAGAAGGAAACTCTTTGATACAATGTGTTCATGTCTTCTACACACACACACACACACACACACGCACACACACACGCACCCTGTAAAGGGATTGCTGAGTTGTATGGCAGTTCTATTTCTAGGTTTTCTTTTTAAGAAATCTCCATACTTCTCAAATTGACAGTATAATTTACATTCTCAGCTACATTAAGAATTGCAATTTCTCTACCTCCTTGCTAGCCTTTATTGTCTTTTTGATAGCAGCCATTGTGACAGAGATAAGGTGATATGTCACCATGATTTTGATTTGCATTTCCCTGATGGCAAATGATATTGAGATTTTTTTTCATGTATTTATTGGCCATTTGTATCTTTTGAAAAGTATCTATTCAAGTCCTTTGCCCATTTCTTAAGTGGAATGATTGTTTTTATTGTTGAGATTTTTGAGTTGCTGATATATGCTTGATATTAACCCTTTGTCAGATAAGTAGCTTGCAAATATTTTCACCAATTCTGTTGGCAGTCTCTTCACTTTTGTTTCCTTTGCTGTGCAGAAGCTTCTGAGTCGGAAATAGCCCCATTTGTCTAATTTTGCTTTTGTTGCCTGCTCTTTGGGGATCTTATTCAGAAAGTCATTACCTACACCAATGTTTTAAAGTGTTTCTCCTATGCTTTTCTCTAGCAATTTCATAGTTCCTGCTCTTATGTTTAGGTCGCTGATCCATTTTGAGTAGATTTTGTATATGGTAAGAGGTAGAGATCTAACTTCTCTTTTCTACACATGGATATCCAGTTGTGTCAGCACAAAATAATGTTAAAAAAAAAAAAAAAAATATTTTCGGCCGGCACCACAGCTCAACAGGCTAATCCTCCGCCTAGCGGCGCCGACACACTGGGTTCTAGTTCTGGTCGGGGTGCAGGATTCTGTCCCGGTTGCCCCACTTCCAGGCCAGCTCTCTGCTGTGGCCAGGGAGTGCAGTGGAGGATGGCCCAAGTCCTTGGGCCTTGCACCCCATGGGAGACCAGGAGAAGCACCTGGCTCCTGCCTTCGGATCAGCACGGTGCACTGGCCGCAGCGTGCCGGCCGTGGCAGCCATTGGAGGGTAAATCAACAGCAAAGGAAGACCTTTCTCTCTGTCTCTCTCTCTCACTGTCCACTCTGCCTGTAAAAAAAAAAAAAAAAAAAAAAAAAAAAAAAAAAAAAAAAAAAAACCACTATTCTCTATTCAATGTATCTTCTTGATAGCCTTTTCAGAAATCATTTGCTATATGTATGTGGATTAATTTCTAGGTTCTCTATTCTGTTCCAGTGATCTGTGTGTCAGTTTTTGTGCTAGTGAAACGTGGTATAAATTTCTAAAGCCGTGTAGTATGCTTTGAAATTAGATATTGTGATGCCTGTGGCTTGGATGTTTTTTTCACCTCTGGATCACTTTGGCTATTCTGGTTCTTTGTGGTCCCACATGACTTTTAGGAATTTTTTTTCAAGTTCTATAAAGAATTTCACTTGTATTTTAATAGGGATTGCATTGAATCTGTGGATTGCTTTGGGTAGTAGGAACTTTTTAATGAAGTTAATTCTTCCAACAGATAAACAATGGAAATCTTTCCTCATTTGGGTCTTTGATTGCTTCTTTCATTGGTGGTTTACAGTTTTCATTGTAGAGATCTTTTACTTCTTTGGTTAATTTTATTCTTAAATATTTAATTTTTGTAGCTATTGTGAGTGGGATTTCTTTCTTGATTTCCCTTTCATCAAATTCATTATTGGTGTATAAATGCTACTTGTTTGCATGCTGAGTTTGTACCCTGAAACTTTACAGATTTGGTTTATCAGTTCTAATAGCATTTTTGGTGGAGTGTTTAGGTTTTTCCATGTACAAAATCATGTCATCAGCAAACATGAATATTTTACTTCCTCTTTTTCCAATTTTGATGCCCTTTATTTCCTTCCCTTCCTTAATAGTCCTTGCTAATATTTCCAGTTCTATATTGAATAAGGGTGGTGAAAGTGGACATTATCCTCTTCTCCTAGAATTAAGGGGAAATGCTTTCAGTTTTCCTCATTAATTATGAATGATACTGACTCTGGATTTGTCATCGATAGCCTTTATAATTTTGAGGTATGTTCCTTTTATACCTAATTTATTGAGAGATTTTATCATGAAGAGTTGTTTAATCTTATCCAGTGATTTTTCTGTATCTATTGAGGTGATCTTATGATTTCTGTTCTTCATTCTTTTGATGTACTTCCTGGCTTTATTGATTTGCAAATGAACAATCCTTGCATTCCTGGAATAAATTCCATTTGTTCATGTTGTATGAGCTTTTCTATATAGTGTTAGATTTGGTTTGCTAATATTTTATTGAGAATTTTTGTATCTATGTTATCAGGAATATTAGTCTGTAGTTTCCTTTTTGTGTTGAGTCTCTGCTGCCTCATAAAAAAGTTTGGCAGAGTTCCAACCTGTCCCAGATCTTGGAATAGTTTGAGACATTAAATATTTCATAGAATTTAATTATAAAGTCATTGAGTCCTGGACCTTCCTTTGATGGGAGACTTTTAGTTGCTTCTCTAATCTCCTTATGTTATTGATCTGTTTATATTTTCTGTACTTTATTGATTTAATCTTTGTAGGCTCTACATATCCAGGAAATTATCCATTTCTTCAAGGCTTGTTAATTTGTTAGCATATAATTATTCATAGTAGTTTCTAGTGATCCTTTGTATTTCTGTGATATTAATTGTAATGTCTCCCTTTTCACTTCCAAATCTGAGTTTTTTTCTTCATCTGGCTAAAGATTTGCCTGTTTTCTTTTGAAAAAATACCCAGCTTTTTGTGTTGAATGTTTTAAGCTTTAATTTAATTTATTTCACCTCTGATCCTATTAGACAATCTAAAAATGTATTGTAAGGACTTGGGAAAGCAAGAAAAAAATAAAACTTAAAATTAGCAGGCAGCAAGAAATAATAAGGAACAAACACAGGGCCTCACTAGTCAGTCATCTTGGATCTCTTTACATAATCTTAAAGACAGAAATTCCTACCAAATCTCAGACCACTCAAGAGCATCTTGGCCTGTTAGGTAACAGCGTGGCAGAAACCCATTGTATTTTAGATGTTGGGCCAGTCAGAGGTGCTTAGCAGACAGTCTCCATGAGAGACTGGATCTATCATTTAACACAGAACTCAAATGGGAGACTGATACAGGAAAAACTCCAGAAGTGTCTACACTGCTGAATTACACCAGAATTGCGCTTGCAATAGACAGCGAGTTTCCAGATCAGAAGGGCAGAAACAAAAATAAAGGTGAAATTGCTTTGGAGATACTGATTCTATAGAGTTCATTGATCCAGTGACGCTGAGCCACCATCAGGAGCCTGAAATGAGAAGCAACATCCCAAACGTAAAGATGTCCCTCATTTTTGCTAGGCTGCGCAGAACAAGATGACCAATTCCAATGAGCTGCTGCGCAACAGAGCAAGAAGAGGAAGAGGAGTCTGTGGCTGGTCAGGAGCCTCCACGGAGTACAGCTCTGTTTGCTCTCAGCAATGGGTGGCTGCTGGCTCAGCTGATGAGTCTAAAAGACTAAGACCAGCTGATCTGGGAGTCACAGCGAAAGCCATCTCCAGGTGATCTCAATGAGCTGGTATATACTAAAGTAAAGGACAGAGACACACGGCTGGCCATATGCACACCCAACACCTAAGGATATGAACAACCTCAGCAGGTGCTCAAGGAATCCAGAAACTCCTCATCCTGAAGCCATCGCTCGGGTTTTCTTTTCCCTCTCAAAGGCTACTATGGAAGCCACCTTATTTCCACTCTTAATGAAATGAAATTCCAAGGCTTAATTGAGCAAAATTATTCAGATATGTAAAAATTATTTCTCATTGTTCATAGAATAACAAGAAAATATGTTCCAAATGACCCAGCATGTTCTCTGCAAAAATGGAAGACTGAGATGGAAGGAAAACTTGTAAGGATACTGTACCTATTAGTCTGTTTTTCATTGCTGTAGCGAAATACCTATGGCTGACTAATTTATACAGAAAAGGGATTTATTCATCTCACGGTTCTAGAGGCCCAAGGGCATGACACCAGTTCCTGCTTGGCTCCGGTAATGCTTTCAAGGCAGATGGCGTAAAAACGGTCAGAATATGTGTGAGAGACCACAGGGTGGGACAGGAAGCCAGGGAGAGGGAACAGGCCTGTCTTGTTCTTTATTTATTTATTTTTTTGATAGGCAGAGTTAGACAGTGAGAGAGAGAGAGAGACAGAGAGAAAGGTCTTCCTTCCGTTGGTTCACCCGCCAACGGCTGCTACGGCTGGCACGCTGCACTGATCCGAAGCCAGGAGCCAGGTGCTTCTCCTGGTCTCCCATGCAGGTGCAGGGCCCAAGCACTTGGGCCATTCTCCACTGCTTTCCCGGGCCACAGCAGAGAGCTGGACTGGAAGAGGAGCAACCGGGACAGAACCAGCGCCCCAACTGGGACTAGAACCGGGGTGCTGGTGCTGCAGGCAGAGGATTAGCCTAGTGATCTGCAGCAACAGCCCGTCTTGTTCTTTAGAAACTCAGTCTCACCATAGCTAACTAGGGTTCCACAAGAACGCCATTAATCCCTTCTAAGTGCAGTACCACCAATGACTTGATGACCTTGCACTAAACCCCAGATCAAGGTACCTCCTCCTTCTCCTCCAAACAACACCACACAGAGGACCGAGCTTCCAACACAGGAAACCTCTCAGGACACACTCACAATACATGTGAACCACAGCGGATACTTTTCATCTATCTTAGACCAAATAGTATGAAGATCATCTACATAATGTCTTGCCATGCAGCCGCTCAGAGCCCCTTTCCCAATCAAAATATAAAAACAATTTTTTTGTTCCCTAAATCCACTACAAAGTCTTGTACCTTGCAAATTTCATAACTGCTACAAGTAGCTGTGGAATGTGTCACGTCCAAAGGAGTTGTGTAACACAGTGATCTTGAATACCTTGTCCTTGATTTTTTCAGTCATTCAGAAGATATTTTTACTGCACAATTGTTGTGCACCAGGCATTAGTTTTAGAAACTGGGAACACAGTAAGACACATGGCAGAGTCCCTGTGTTCATGGATTTCACATTCTCATGAGGTAAGCGGACATCACAAACCAGTAAACAATAAATATAAAAACCTCAAGCTGCAGTAATTGCTATGAAGAAAAACTGAAGGTTGAGGAAATTGGCAGAGGTGGAGGGAACAGGCCAATTCTCATAGAGAAGATCAGGTGACACCTCGCTGAGTGATAATAACTGAGCAACCCCCAAGTGATGCCAAAGCACAGGACAAAAGGAATGTGAGTTTTATAGGAAGTGTGACGAAAGCCATCAGTGGGATTTGAGCAGTGGAGTGAAATGATGGATAATGTCTTTGAAAGATCAGTCTAGTCACTATCAGATTAGACTAGGGGACCATGAAAGAAGGGTACAGGGAAACCAGGTAGCAGGAATGCCTGTGAGAAATGATAATGGCTCAGGCACAGGTGACAAAGGGAAGATGATCCATGGTCAGAGTCAGCACATATCTTGAAATTGAAGTGTGTGGTCGATGGAGTGGATGTAGGAAAAGATGTATCAAGGATGTCTTTTAAGTGTTTGTGCTAGGGAGTTAAATCAAGTGCCATGTACTCTAATGGGGAACACTGAGGTAGAAGCAAGTTTAGGACTGTAAGGAGTCAGGAATTTTGTTTAGGGCATTTTTTGTGTGAGCTGCACATTGTGCATCCAAATGGAGATGTCAAAAGGCAGTTGGAGATATAAATGTGGAGGTTCTCAACCTTGTGTAAGATACTACACAGAGGGCCAGCGCCGCAGCTCACTAGGCTAATCCTCTGCCTGTGGGGCCGGCACCCCGGGTTCTAGTCCCAGTCGGGGTGCTGGATTCTGTCCCGGTTGCTCCTCTTCCAGTCCAGCTCTCTGCTGTGGCCTGGGAAGGCAGTGGAGAATGGCCCAAGTGCTTGGGCCCTGCACCTGCATGGGAGACCAGGAGGAAGCACCTGGCTCCTGGCTTTGGATCAGTGCAGCATGCCTGCCATAGCAGCCATCTGGGGGGTGAACCAACGGAAGGAAGACCTTTCTCTCTGTCTCTCTCTCTCACTGTTTAACTCTGCCTGTCAAAAAAAAAAAAAAAGATACTACACAGAATAAAGTTTTCTTCTCTACAACATGACCAATAATGCTTTGCATCCCATTTACAGGTAGTCCTCCAAAACTGTGGGTTCCACCTCTGTGGATTCAATCAATCGTAAAGCAAAACCATACAGAAAAAAAAAACTCCCTGGTACTGAGTAAGTACAGACTTTTCTTGCTATTATTACCTGAACAGTATAACAGCAATTTACATAGAATTTAGGTCCTATAAGTAATCTAAAGATGATTTAAAATGACCAGAAAAAATGTATGCAGGTAGGGGCCAGCGCTGTGGCACAGCGGGTTAAAGCCCTGGCCTGAAGTGCTGGCATCCCATATGGGCGCCGGTTCGAGACTAGGCTGTTCCATTTCCGATCCAGCTCTCTGCTATGGCCTGGGAAAGCAGTACAAGATGGTCCAAGTCCTTGGGCCCCTGAACCTATGTGGGAGACCCGGAAGAAGCTCCTTACTCCTGGCTTCAGATCGGCGAACTCCAGCCATTGAGGCCATCTGGGGAGTGAACCAGTGGATGGAAGACCTCTCTCTCTGTCTCTACTTCTCTGTAACTCTGTCTTCCAAATAAATAAAAAAAAAATCTTTTTTTAAAAAAAGGAAATATAAGCAGGTCATGTGCAAACTTGATACCATTTGACATAAAAAACGAGCATCTATGGATATTGGTATCTGCAGGAAATTCTGGAGCCAGTATCCATGGATAACAGGGATGTTATACTATCCTTTGAGGAAAAGCCTTCAGTGGATGTTTAAGTCTTTCTGTAAGGAGTGGAGTGACCTTCCTCTGGGGACCCGCCAGAGCTTGTTCCAGTGGGTTCTGCTTTGTGACTGTTTTTCTAGTTTATTTATTTTGTTTGACTCCAAGCTCCAAGGAAGGAGAGTTAAGGATTTTGTCGGCTTGTAGACTGTTTTATCCTTAGCACCTAGAATAATGCATGATATCATAGGCACTTACTATATATGCTTTGAATGTATGATGGACTTTGCATCCCTTGTTTTATGTATGTTATTAATTTGTAAAATTTTATTATTAAGGGCTGGCGCTGTGGCGCAGTAGGTTAAAGCCCTGGCCTGAAGCACCGGCGTCCCATGTGGATGCCAGTTCTAGTCCCAGCTGCTCCTCTTCCCATCCAGCTCTCTGCTACGGCCTGGGATAGCAGTGGAAGATGGCCCAGGTCCTTGGGTCCCTGTACCCACGTGGGAGATCTGGAGGAAGCTCCTGGCTCCTGGCTTCAGCTCAGCATAGCTCTGGCTAATTGCAGCCATCTAGGCTGTGAACCACTTGATGGAAGACCTCTCTCTGTCTCTACCTCTCCCTGTAACACTGTCTTTCAAATAAAATTAAATAAATCTTAAAAAAATTATTAATAATCATCTTACATGTTCAGGGCTTCATTGTGACATTTCAATCCAAATATACAATTGATCAAATCAGTATAAACAATGTCATAACTCCTTCTATGATTTTATTTCATTAGATGTTTAGAGATCCTTTTTTCTCTCTGACCATAAAATACATACTAGGCTACTGTGAACTATAGCCATCCTCTAAGCTGTGCAACACTAGGAACTTATTCCTTCTATCTATCTCTGCTTTGGTACCCATTATCCAAACGCCCTCTTTCCCTTCATCCCTCTTAGCCTCTAGTAATCACTATTCTGTCTTTAGACTGAGGATTTTTTTTCAGCTTTGGATAAAGAAAACTTGGCATTTATATACAATGGAATATTAATCATCCAGAAAAAAATGGAACTCTGTCATTTGCAGCAAAATGGATGAAATTAGAGGACATCATGATAAGTGAGGTATGACAAAGACCACATCTTCTTCCTCTCATGTGGATGCTTTCGCTTTGTTGAAAAGAAGCAGAAAGCTACTTAAGCTTCTGATTTATATGTAATTTTAGAAACGCATTTGGCACAATGTACACATATATCAAAACATCATGTCATACGCCATAAACATAGTTTTTACCTGTCAATTAAAATTTTTTAAAAAGAAATATATTTGGAGAAAATGTCCTCTATACATCTGCTTACAATTACCATAGCTCCTGCCTGGCCACACTTGCAGTGACAGCTCATGTGATTTCTTGGTGCTGTGAATCCTCATGAGAGAGACATGTAGGTTTATTTTTCTACCTTTTAATTTTCCACTTAATATTCACACAAAGTGGGTTTATTTATTTTTTTAAATTTTTATTTAATAAATATAAATTTCCAAAGTACAGCTTACGGATTACAATGGCTGTTTCTCCCCATAACTTCCGTCCCACCCACAACCCTCCCATCTCCTGCTCCCTCTCCCATTCCATTCATATCAAGATTCATTTTCAATTCTCTTTATATACAGAAGATCAATTTAGCATATACTAAGTAAAGATTTCAACAGTTTGCACCCACACAGAAACACAAAGTATAAAGTACTCTTTGAGTACTAGTTATAACATTAATTAACATTGCACAACACATTAAGGACAGAGATCCTACATGGGGAGTAAGTGCACAGTGACTCCTGTTGTTGACTTAACAAATTGACACTCTTGTTTATGGCATCAGTAATCACCTTAGGCTCTTGTCATGAGTTGCCAAGGCTATGGAAGCCTTTTGAGTTCTCCGACTCTGATCTTATTGAGACAAGGTCATAGTCAAAGTGGAAGTTCTCTCCTCCCTTCAGAGAAAGGAACTTCCTTCTTTGGTGGCCCATTCTTTCCACTGGGATCTCACTCGCAGAGATCTTTCATTTAGGTCTTTTTTTTTTTTTTTTTTGGCCAGAGTATCTTGGTTTTCCATGCCTAAAATACTCTCATGGGCTCTTCAGCAAGGTGAGGTTGAGACATAATCACAACCAGGACATATATAAGGAGTCCACCGATGTTATCACTCCTCTGCTCAAATGAGGGCTTTAAAAGCAGAATTACTGCAGTGTAAAAAATTTTGATTATTCAAATTGGCTTCATGGTAATAAGAAAGCAAATTGATAAGATTCCAAGTTGTTTTTCCCTTGAGCAGGTAATTCTGCTTCCTCTAATCACTCTTTGAGGAGATATAAGAATTTGTAAACTTTGAAAATTCAAATTGAGAAATATTTATAATAATACACATAGTTTCATTTGCATCTAATATTTAAATAACTCTAATTACCAAATAATTTCTCAAAATACTAATATGAGGATAAAGATTACATTTTCCCGTTACAAATCACTTCTTAAGAGAACATGTCTGATTATGTTTTACATACTTACATAAGTCCCAAACATTCATAAATAGATACATTTGAAACACCATTGTTATTACATAGACCACAAGCTGCAATTTAAATTAAATAAATAAATCACACCATATAATAAATCATAGCCAGAAGAACTATGCATACCTCTATGAATAACAGACATAATTCTGAAAGCACTGCATGATACTGCCAAAAAGCAAAGCTTGCTGAAGGATTCTATTTGGAAGCAATTAATAATTAATAATAGTCACTAATGACAGAGAGGGCATTTGGGCAGTACATGGTGTCCTAGCAAATATTTGCTGGGCGAGCAATAAAATTTTGAACAGAGAATCTAATTTAAGGGAGAGTTGAAAAAACTTAGATGAAATGGAAAGCTGTTCCAAGTACATTAGGAGAAATCATATTGGAACCAGAGTCACTTGGCAGCGGCAGCACCCAGCGAGTGTAGTATTTAATGAAAAACCAGAAGAACTAGTATTCAACTTGCGTTTAGTCATGGGCAAAAATCCCCAAGGCAAGTACACTGGAATGACTGCTGCCTGCTCTGCAGGTGACTTGGGTTCTCACCTCTACTCTAAAACTACGGGATCTGAGGTCCCCACATCAATTAAGGATCTGTATTTTTAATAGGTTTCCCAGGTGATTCTGTTGTGCAGTCAGGTTTGGAAATCATTGCTTTGGCATTGGGTCTAGGCAAATGAATCACTAAGTAATTCAGTCTCCGAATGAATTATTTATTCAGGATTACTATAAAGAGGAACAACTGGCCACAGACACTGTCTCTCATTAAATGTGTATTTAAAATCTATGTGGGTGCTATTTTTACATTTGAAAAAGTTGACATCAGATTCAGTTCACCAACCCTTTGCTCTTTGTATTGATTTTTTACATGATAGAGCCTAACTACACCTCGTGGCCTAAGTCGGATTATGCTGCACAACAAACTGCTCACAAGCGGAAAACTAAAAAGAGTCTCCATCTGTCCACACAGCTTGCTGATGAGGATCAAGGCAGTGCGGAAGCTAAGCTGGGCTCCAGGGCACCACAAGGCCTGGCAGGCTCTGCAGCCCCACATACCCTGCAGCTGAAGGAAGGCTGGCCCTAGCAGAAGGAGCATGAAGGAGGGAGGCACAGGGAGAGGCACCCGGACAGTTCTGCCACCGAGTGATGCTCTGCTCTGAAACTCAGGTTGCAATTTGAACCTTTTCTTGATGGGAGTACTGTGGGGAGCAACTGGGAGCAACTCGGACTAGACTAAGTTACTGGAATTAAGACTTATTCTATGCATCTGCTCTCCCACAATATGGCACTGGGAGAGGAGGAAACAGCTTCTACACAGCTGCCTCCAGTTCAACCAATAAACAGCAGGACCTGCTCCTGATTGGAGGAGAGCAGCGTACTCGGCGTGTGGGTAGCAGAGTTGGGATTGGTGGAAGAGGACTATAAAGGAGGAGAGAGACAACATGCACCAGGAACATCTGAGGGAACGCCTGTGCAGCCCCCGAGAGAGCCGGCCGGCGGTGTGCCGCTCCCCTGCGGAAGTGGGGAAAGTGGCTAGGGGGAACCGCCCTTCCACGGAGGTGGAAGGGTCAGTAGCCAACCCGGGAAGAACCAGCAGCAAACCCGGGAAGGGCCGAGCAGACAAAAGAACAGCGCAGGGTCCTGTGTCGTTACTCCACGAAGAGGGGGAGCGACAGAGTACCATCTAAAGAACCCATCAGCAGGGAATTAATGATCTATGGATTTCCATCTTGGTTGGAGTGACAAAATCTGCATCTCTGACCTTTTTGAAGCTAACCAAGAACAACCTAGGACACTCCAAAAGATGGAAGGAGGCCAGAAGAGGAGCCAACAGAGTAGCCCCTCGAGATTTTATGGTGCAATGCAAATCAAACAGAAAGTGCACATTGTGTTTATATATATAAACATCCATATTTAAGGGTATGTCCAAACATTCATGGAAAATGGAATTAAAAGTTGTTTATTTTGGGGTAAAAGCATTTGTGGGTATTGTGAAGCAATTAAGTCCTCATTTCATATGCCCACATCCCACATCAGAGTGCTGGCTCAAGTCCTGGCTTCCCAAGCTTCTGGTCCAGCTTTCTTCTAATGTACCTGGGAGGCAGCAGATGCTGGCCCAAGTACTTGGATTCCTGCCTCCCTCAAAGGAGACCTTGGTGGAGTCCCTGACTCCTGGCTTTGGCCTGGCCCAACCCTAACTGTTGAGGGCATTTGGGAAATGAATCACCAGATCGAAGATTTTTCTCTTTCTCTGTCTCTGTGTCACTAGGCCTTTCAAATAAATAAATCTCTAAAAAAATATTTTGACATCATGAATATGTCCTTTCCCTAATTTTTCTGAAGACCTCTCATCTCAAAATGCTATCTACATACACAAAAAGACCTCAACATCTACTACAATGCAGGAGGTAGCACACACGAGGAGCATGAGGTTGCATCCATCTCAGGAAGAAAACTAGTCAGGCAGTGGAGGCAGGTCTTAGACAATTCTATTTGCATGAGGAAGGAGAGGCCACTTTTTGGAAGTCTTCCTAAAAGAAAGGAAAATAAAGCCACCCAAATTTGGTCCAAGAGCGCTAGGTTAGTGGAGAAAAGGAAAGAAGATTTAGGGATAGAATCTGTCTGAATCGAAGAAAAGCACCTGAGATATAAGAAATATAAAACAGAAAGTTCATTTTACCCAAGTTTCAGTGAAAAGCAGAGCATATAAAACAATTCTTCTACACCCTGTGTCATGGAACATGGAGAAGCCAGGTGTCCCTCTGACTTCAGTGATCAATGGAGCAAAAGGCTGTGGCAGCCAGGCCATGAAGTCGCACCTGCCTCCATACTTCATTGTGGAAGAGGGGAATTGGGTAGAGCTCCTCTCTGGGTGACACAGGGAAGCAGAAAGGGCAAACTGCCAGAGAGGACTTGCTCCTGAGCTCATACAAGGTTTCTCAGGGCTTTCTTAAACCAGCTGGAACGATCTGAGATCCAGTTGAGTCTCCACACTAATAGGTGGGGCAGAGCTAGGGAATAACTTTATTCTCCCCTACTTTATGACCCCACCTGGAGATATAGGGGTCATCCATTCAATAAAGCATATGATGATAGAAATAAAAACCTATATCTTGAATGGGCCTGTGACTAGCATGGAGACTGTAATGGAGACTTTCATATTTGGATTAAGGTTGTGTGTGTTGTGTGTCTATAGGTACACACACATACACTACTCTGCATAATTTTTTTGCAGAAATGAAAGATCTTGCTGATGAGCTTGATGACAAGCCAGGTGGTGGGTGCTGAAGCATTACAGAATAGAAACCAGAAGAGGAATCTGTGTCACTAGCAGTGGTAAACAAGAGCTCAGCTCAGGACATCATTGTACTTGAGGAGAAAATGCCAAGTAGGCAGTGCATACACTCTGGAGTTCAGAGGGGGGATCAGGATGTCAAATTGGGTGCCAGCACTTTTTGTCTCAGCCCTAAATGAGCTCTCAGGACAAGACAGATAGAAAAGAGAAGACAGCTTGGAATTGAGCCTGTAGAAGTCCAATTTTGTGACTAGATAGGGGAAGTGGAAGAATGAAAAAACTGAAGCTTTATAGAATTGTGTTTCCCAGTTTTGGTCATTGGGTTACCCTTTGGGGAAAGGTTTTAGGATCAAATCAAGGTGGATTGTGCCAAATACATAGCTCCCTCTGGGAGCTTCAGAGTAATCTTTGTAGATGAAAAATTCTGAGATGTCATACAAGAAAAAGTTTCCTTAAATATATTTAATAGAGAATTTCTCAAGCCAGGGGTTCTTGGAGTGGTGTCTCAAGACCAGCAGTATGAATACTGCCTGGGCACTTGTTAGAAATGTTAATTCCCAGTCCCACCAGACCTACAGAATCAGCACTTGGAGGGTGGGTCCCTGTAACCCATGTTATATGAAACCTGCCAAAGAAGCTCTCATAAACGATTTGAGGACCACTGCCCAAGACCTTGAATACATTCTCTAAGACAAATAAAAGTATTTTCTGTAGTGATTTACTTGTAAAATATTATTTCAAATTTTAATTTTTAGAGCCTTCATTTAACAAATCAACATAAAATTAATTCAATATCTCACTACTTACTTGTTTATTGCTAAACCAAACCACCACAGGTTTTTTTTTTCACCTATTTATTTGAAAGGCAGAGTTAGAGAGAGGGAAGAAGAGACAGAAAAAAAAATCTTCCACCTACTGGCCCACTCCCCAAATGGCCACAATGACCAGGGCTGGGTCAGGCCAAAGCCAAGAGCCAGGAGCTTCCTTCCTTCAGGTCTTCCCCCTGGATGCCAGGGCCCAGATACTTGGTCATCCTCTGCTTCCCACCCTGCTACCTGCCCAGACACATTAACAGGAAGCTGGATCAGAAGTGGAGCAGTTAGGACTAAAACAGGCATCCATATGGGATGCCAGTGTCACAGTTGGTGGCTTAACCCAACATGCTACAACACTAGCCCCATCACAAAATATTTCTATCAATAAGAAAAGGCATACTAGGCTAAGCCTCCACTTGTCTCTCTGGCATCCTATATGGGTATTGGTTTGTGTCCCAACTGCTCCTCTTCTGATCCAGCTCTCTGCTTATAGCCTGGGAAAGCAGCAGTGGATGGTCAAAGTGCTTGTGCTCCTGTTGCTGTGTGGGAGACTTGGAAAAAGTTCCTGGCTTCAGATCTGCTCAGTTCCAGCCGTTGCAGCCATCTGGGGAGTGGATCAGTAGATAGAAGACTATGCTCTCTGTTTCTCCATCTCTGTAACTCTGCTTCTCAAATAAATAAATAAAATCTTAGAAGGCTTTAACTGCTAACAAGCAACACTTGGTTATATGGTAGACTATGTATATGTATTTGGTTATACATATTCTATATGTATACAGACATAGTCTATATGTATACCTATATACATAGGTATATGGTTATATGGTAGACTATGTATTTAAAAATTATTTTAATTTTAAATACATAATGGTCCATTTCGTCCTTGCAAACAAGCAGAGTACCTGCATAGCCGATAAATTAGACATGGCCCACATGTAGCAGTTTACATCTAAATGGATGAAAGTTGAATGAAATTTAAAAGTTCCTCAGTCACGCTAGCCACAGCAGTGCCCCATGGTCATGTGTAGCTAATGCTTACCACACTGGACACTGCAGGTGTAGAGCATCAGTTGAGATCATGACTAGTCCCTCCTTTTATTCTGTTATCAACAAATCACTCACAATCAAGTTTAAAGAGAATGATTGCGATTCATGAGTGTAGTCTTTGTCCAGATGACATCAGAGTTGACAGGGGAGATGGAGAAGAGGGCCATCACGCACAGGATAGAATTGGTGCTCTAGAGCTGTTGGCTCCAACAGCTTCCTCATTTGGGGGTAGTCTTCAGTCTCATGCTGCAAACGTATTCAGGTTCTGCCCAGGAAACCCTGTCCTTTCCACCACTGACCTGGTCCATTTTCTGTTGCTATAACAGAATACCCGAGACTGCGTCATGTATCAAAGAAGGAAGTGTATTTAGTTCACATCTCTGGAGGCTGGAAGTCTAAGATCAGGCAGCTGCATCTAGCAAGGGCTCTGTGCTGCATCATAGCACCATGGGAAAGCACAAGTGCAAGCAGCCTGTGCAAACGAGAACAGCAAAAGGATCTGGGCTCACTCTATACCAACCAATATTTTAAAAAAAATGTATTTACTTATTTGAAAGTCAGAACCATAGAGGGGATGGGGAGGGGAGAGATTTTCCATCCTATGGTTCGCTTCCCAAGTGGCTACAATTTCCAGGCTGAGCCAGCCCAAAGCCAGTAGCCTGCAACTCCACCTGGGTCTTTCACGTGGGTAGCAGGGGCCCAAGCATTTGAGCCATCCTCCACTGCTTTCTCATGTGCATTATCAGGGAGCTGGATCAGAAGTGGAGCAGCCATGACATGAACTGGAGCCCATATGGGATGCCAGTTATGCAAACATGCCAGCCCCACCAACCACTCTTGTAAGAAAGTCATGAACCCTTCATACCCACCTTATTATCTCTGAGAGATCCCGCCTCCCAATGCCACCACAGTGGTGATCAGCTCTCAACCTGGGTTTCAGAAGGGACAATCATATTCAAGCCATATGATCTTGTTCAACCATCACTGCTGTTGCTGTCAATTCCCCTGCCACTGCTATTCCAGCCACTCAGCACCTTTCAAACCTTTATCTGCACTTGGGCTCCCCTACTTTATGAATCCATGCTTTCTCAAAATAGGTGCCTTCCCCTCCACAGCCTCCCTTGCAGTCTATGCACAGGCCTTTGATCTAGGCTCCACCAGAGTCCATGTGCATCCAGGGGAGATTTCAATTTGGAAAAAAGCAACACAATTAGAAGGCCACACCCATGCGCTACACAATAGCATGCTGGTGAGGGTGCAGAAGTTCAGC
Source organism: Oryctolagus cuniculus (assembly GCF_051225735.1). Lineage (NCBI taxonomy): Eukaryota > Metazoa > Chordata > Mammalia > Lagomorpha > Leporidae > Oryctolagus > Oryctolagus cuniculus. The sequence goes on along the minus strand of NC_142869.1, from coordinate 147,436,474 downwards.
CTTCAGAGGTGGTGGCAGCAGATGTCTGGAGATGTTGCCCAGGACATCAGCAAGGCAAACCCCTGTCCCCACCCAGCATGGCAGAGAGCCATGGTGAAACAACCCATCAGTGGAATTCTCTCTTGTTCCTGACTAGAAAGCATCCCAAACCCCACCCATTCTCTGGCTTCTTGGAAATTCTGTGAGCTATCCTTTAATAAATTCCTATTCCAGCTTAAATTAGCAAGAGTAGATTATGTTGCTTGTAAATAGCATCCATAGCAGAAATTCCTATCCAAGATAGAAAGAGTTCTCCAAAGCATTTACCCACACATATTAATTATGCAGCTCACATCAGATTCTCTGCCAGGAACTGGGGATACAAAAACATACAGGACTTGTTTTCAAGAGGTTTAAAATTCAAAAACTCAGCTCCACAAACCAATAAGAACTTTAAAATATCACAGGTATTTAACAGAAATCACTTTTCAGTTAAATTTAAACACCTAAGAATAAGTGTGTTAATTACAGAGTTCAACCAATAGTATTAAGTAGAACAAAAAAAATACTAAAAGGGATAAAGTATTAAGTTGTACATCAACAGTCAGGACAAGGGCCTATCAAGTCACTGTTTTTCATAGTGTCCATTTCACTTCAACAGGTATGAGAGTGGGAATAAGAGAGGGAGGAGATGTACAATTTGGGACATGCTCAAGCTGACTTGCCCCAAATGGTAGAGTTAGAAATGTGCCGGGCCGGCGCCGTGACTCAATAGGCTAATCCTCCACCTTGCGGCGCCGGCACACCGGGTTCTAGTCCCGGTTGGGGCGCCGGATTCTGTCCCGGTTGCCCCTCTTCCAGGCCAGCTCTCTGCTATGGCCAGGGAGTGCAGTGGAGGATGGCCCAGGTGCTTGGGCCCTGCACCCCATGGGAGACCAGGAAAAGCACCTGGCTCCTGGCTCCTGCCAGGATCAGCGCGGTGCGCCGGCTGCAGCGGCGGCCATTGGAGGGTGAACCAACGGCAAAGGAAGACCTTTCTCTCTCTGTCTCTCTCTCTCACTGTCCACTCTGCCTGTCAAAAAAAAAAAAAAAAAAAAAAAAAGAAATGTGCCAGGGGATTCCAATTCAATCCCATCAAGGTGGCATGTACCAATGCCATCTCACTAGTCCAAGTGATCAATTTCAGTTCACAATCGATCATAATGATAGAATTAAGTGTCAAAGGGAATCACATAAACAAGACTGGTGTCTGCTAATACTAACTGATAGAATTAAAAAGGAAAGAATGATCCAACATGGGAAGTGGGATACACAGCAGACTCATAGAATGGCAGATGTCCTAAACAGTACTCTGGCCTCAGAATCAGCCCTTAAGCCATTTGGATCTGACTAAAAAGCCCATGAGAGTATTTTAGGCATGGAAAGTCAAGAAGCTCTGGGAAAAAAAAATTAAATGAAAGATCTCTGTGAGTGAGATCCCAGTGGAAAGAATGGGTCATCAAAGAAGGAGGTACCTTTCTCTGAAGAAAGGAGAGAACTTCCACTTTGACTATGACCCTGTATGAATAAGATCAGAGTCGGCGAAATCAAAAGGCTTCCATAGCCTTGGCAAGTCATGACAAGAGCCTAGGGTGATTACTGAGGCCATAAACAAGAGTGTCAATTTGTTAAGTCAACAACAGGAGTCACTGTGCACTTACTCCCCATGTAGGATCTCTGTCCTTAATGTGTTGCCCAATGTGAAGTAATGCTATAACTAGTACTCAAACAGTATTCTACACTTTATTTTCTGTGTGGGAGCAAACTGCTGAAATCTTTACTTAATATGTGCTAAATTGATCTTCTGTATATAAAGCTAATTGAAAATGAATCTTGATGTGAATGGAATAGGAGAGGGAGCAGGAGATGGGAGGGTTGCGGGCAGGAGGGAAGTTTTTTTGGGGGGAGGGGGGAAGCCATTGTAATCCATAAGCTGTACTTTGGAAATTTATATTTACTAAATAAAAGTTTAAAAAATTTAAAGTTATTAAATGATATGTTTTAAAAAAGATCACAGGTAGGGGTGAGCATTTTATGCAGGGATTGAGACACTGCTTTGGATGCCCAAATCCCACATCAGAGGGCAGGGAGTGAGTCTCAGCTCCACTTGTGATCCAGCTTCCTGCTAACGCATGCTCTATAAAGTAGCAGGTGACGGCTCAAGTGCTTGCATCCCTGACACCCTCATGGGAGACCTGGATTGAGTTCAGGGCTCCTGGCTTCAGCCTGGTCCAACTCTAGCTATTGTGAGCTTTTGGAGAATAAACAAGTAGATTGAAGAATCTCCCTCTCCCATGCCCTCCCCTCCCCTCCTTCCTCCTCCTTTCCTCTCCCCTCCCTCTCTCTTTCAAGTAAGATAAAAATAAATATTTTTAGAAATACATCATCGCTGGCCATGTCAGCAATGCAAATTTGGCATCACGATAGCCCAAAGGCCAGTAACTGTGTACACTGGGAACATCCTCAAGGCAAAAATGGCCGTCAATATGATTTGCAAAAGACAAGCAGGTGTTTGGCAAGCAGGCAACAGGATAGAGGAACAGAAATGGCCGAATAATGGCAAGGAGGTTTCAGTAGTTTTCCAGACCAGGCAATAACAGTCTAAGCATGGGGTTGGGTAGGGAAAGAAAGAAGCATAGACAAAAAGCAACAAAGCCAAATAATAATAGTAATAAGCATAACAGTTCAGCATTCAAAAATCCAAAATTCAAAAACATTTTGAGACCTCTTATGACACTCAAGTGCAAAATTCCACACCTGACCTCATGTGATGGATCACAGGCAAAATATTGGTTCACTAAAAATATTGCGCAAAACAACCTTTAAGCTATGTGTGTGAGTATAAGGTATATATGAAACAAAAGAAGTTTTGTGACTTTAAGATTTATCTTATTTTTATTTGAAAGGCAGAGTGACAGAGGAGAGAGAGAAGGAGCTTCCATCTACTGGTTCATCCCTCTAATGCCCACAATAACCAAGATTGGGCCAGTCAAAAGTCAGCAGCCTGGAACTCCATCCAGGACTCCCATACCGGTGGCAGGGGTCCAAGCACTTGGCCCATCTTCTGCTACTTTCTCCGGGCACATTAGCAAGGAGCTAGATCAGAAGTGTAACATCTGGGACTCGAACAAGAGCACAGATGGGCTGCCAGTGTTGCAAGCAGCTGTGCCATAACATCACCCCTGAATTTGGTGTTTAGACTTGACTGCCATCCTCAAGATATCTCATGTATTTTCAGATATTCAAACATGAAAAGAAAAATCTGAAGTTGGAAATATGTCTGGCCCTAATCACTTTGTACAAGGAATACTCAATGTATACTCGAGTGCTTACAGCTTATGCTGCTCTGTCATACACCGCATTAGTTCGTGAACTCCTTGTACTGCCCCAGGAGGCTGATGTTTCCATCACCCTTATTTTACAGATCAAAACTGACATAGACAGATAAGTGACTTGCCCAGGTCACTAGCATCCAGGGAGCAGCAAGAGAGGATCCACTGCCGGAGTCCACACCACTGACTGCAGAACTGCAGAAGGGACTTCGTGTCCCACTCTAGAGAGAAGCTTGGACCTGGCGCACAGGCAGCGCTAAAAGATTTTAAGTGGTGGGTGGAAAGGTCAAATTTACATTTAGGACAAACACAGAGGGTTTATAAAGTTCAGGGTAGACTAGGAGAGTATGGAGACCTGACTCCTCACCCCACAACACACACACACACACACACACACGCACGCACGCACACGCACGCACGCACACTCCTCCTGGGGCCTGCCACATATGCCAGGGTGACAGAATGGAAAGCAATTCAAAAATCAAGGAAGAAACGGCAGCTCTCAGCAGAACACCTCACAAGGGGCCTGGATTAGAACCAGGGCACCCAATTTAGCAGCTTTGTGACCCTCAGCAAATGACTTCACCTCCTTCAGCCTTGGTTCTTCTGTAAAAGCAGAGAAACAGAAAAAAACAAAGAACCCCTATTCTAAAACCCTTGGGTGTCAGAAGAGCTTTCAGAATTCAGATTACTTACATGTCACATACACCATACCCTGTGTAACATGTTACACACCTTGCTGTATGTAACACGCCAGCCACGTCTGACACAGTCCACACCAATGAGATCTGTTAACGTTTCTTCAGAATACACATGAACATTCACGTCATTTCCACAACTGGAAACAGTATCATATGAATTCAACTTATGTTTTCCTGCCAAAATATATCTGCTCAGATCAGTTTTACATTCAAATGAGTTACAAAACGTTTGAGGTTTTCAAAACTTCTAGGGTTTCAAAATTAAAGATGCGGGATTGTGTCCTCTTATGATATTACTTGTTTCAGGGTTCCATGAGTTAAATGAGATGATCCATGGAAAGCACCCAGAATCTGATAATCATCCCAACTGGCAAAATGTGTGACCCAGGATCTCATGTACAGAGCCCAGAGTCCTCAATGCTGCCATCCCAAAGACATCGCCAACACTGGAGATGTCCTCATTCCCCATTTTGGTCATGAGTTCTGATCTTTGCTGTGGATGCCTTCCACCAACCATAATGGCCTCTTCATTCTTCTTGGGAATCCAAGCAAGTCATCATGCCAGCAGGCCCCTCGTGGAGGCTACATGTTCCCAGGGTGGATGCTACAGACCAGCCCGACCCCTCATGCCTTGACACAGAGGCCTCTACGGCGCCATTCTGTGAGGAGTGGAGCTGGGGCAAGTTGCACCGTAGGGCACCTACCCCTGCAGTGAAGATATGTGTGAAGTCAGCAACCACCATCAGGAAGAGTAAGGATGGGAAAGAAATACCAGGAGAACCACACAAAATCTTAGCTAGGCAGTAGCCAGGGAGGAACCACTCACTGACTGCCCATCAGGAGCCAGGCGCAGCACCGCTACACACCTGCCCAGTCCTTAAGGAGAGCACAGTTTCCACTGCCTCTTCTCCAACCTTCCACTACCTCCTTGCTTCTATCAGAGCCTTGCTAAAAATCACCATCACCAACACCATCACCATCCTTCCACAAATACAGTGCTTAAACTGTGCTTGGGAATCTTATATGCCCTACCTTGCCTCTGCTTCACAACCACATGGGAGTTGATACTATTGAACCCATTTCACAGATGAGGAAACGGACACTCTGGAAACTTTGTTAGTTGGTACTCATGTCTTTGTCCTTCTTTTCTACCAGGCTCTGCTTTCTCTGCCAACCAGACTTCTCACAGCAGACAAGTCTCATATGCTTGTTGCTCTGGTCAGCAGAGACCCAGGAGATGGAAGCATCACCTGATGTGGAACAAAATCTAATGCATCCACTGGCCAAGCAACCAGTGCCATTTCGTGCATTTCACTATGCCAAGTAGGGAGGCCTCCCTGGACCAGCCAGCAGGCCCGAGTTGCACAACACTAGCAGCCACTGGCAGCAAAGAAAAGGAGTTGCTGAATGTTAGCATGTCCCACCAGACTGGCCCAGGGAGGTTTTTTTTTAAAAAAATGTTTATTTATGTTCATATACTTGAAAGATAGAGAGAGAGGAGGGGAGGGGAAAGAGAGAGACAGAGAGAGAGAGAGAGAGAGCGCGCCCCAGCGCACAATCTTCCATCCACAGTTCACTCCCCAAATTCCTACAACAGCAAGACTAGATCAGGTTGAAGCCAGGAACCAAGAACTCCATCTGGGTTTCCCACATGGGCGTCAGGGGCCCAAGCACTTGGTCATCACCTGCTGCTTCCAGGTGTATGAGCAGGGAGCTGGAACAGAAGCAGAGGAGCTGAGACTTAAACCAGGCACTCTGATATGGACACCGATGTCCTAAGCAACAGCTTAACCTGTTGCCACACAACACCTCCCCCAAGGCCCTCAGAGACGTTTAAAATGCAGATTTCCAGGCCCTACCCCCAGAGATGCTAGGACAACCAATCTGAGAGAAAGGCTGGGAATCTGTTCTTGATTATGCTCAGCTGACTCAGGTGCAAAGACAGTATGGGGGACCACTGACCCAGAAATTCAAGAAACATAAATGACAGGCAAATCACTTTATTCACCAAATTCTAATTTCTGGCAGTTTTAAAGATATGTGGCCACACTGGGGACAGAAGAGAAATGACCTTGGAATGTGAACTCAAACAGCAATGGTAACTATTCACTTTGGCTGACCTTTGTACAAGTGACAGCGACTTTGGGAAGAGAGCATAAAATTGTGGAGTGTGAAGCCTAAAATTGGATGGAATGACAGATGAATGCTGCATGTCTCGAAGGCGCTCCCAGGAAGCCTTGCGTGGGGGGCCTGCTGCTCGCTCCGCATTCCCGGGCTCCAGCTCCCCTCCCCCAGCTCTCCCTACGCCCCTGAGTAGAAGTGCTTTCAGCAGCAAGATGACACTTCAAAAATCAAATGGAAGCTGAAAAACTACTTTTCTGGTTAGCATCTGTGTGGCAATATGTTTACTGCCTCAATGCAGCCCTAAGCAACTGCCAAGAAAGCCAAAAAGAGGGCAAGAACTCTCTTCATCTAATTACTTCGGCAGAAGAAAAATGTGTTAATTAACTGACCTTAATAATTCATATATATATATATATATCCGAACCAAGGGATCATTAGACTTGCATGCAAGGCCTGGCATCTGCAGGAAGGATCACTCTGATGGTCTCGGGGATCGCCACGCTCCAGAGCAGGGATCTATTTCTATTTTTGTATTCTCAAGAACAAATCTGCAGCCTCCAAAATGATTGAAGAACCTTTTTGCAAATTACAGGTTTGCTGTAATCCCTTGATTCTTCCAATTTCCTCAGCCCCTCCAGGGGGCAGGAAGTATTTTTAGAATCACAACAACCTAACACATTAATTGGATTTCATTATGCCGGCTGCTGATTGCAACATTATACAGTAGAGGGGAATGTGTCTGTGTGTGTCCTCCACCGACTTCCAAATCAGGGAGAGGAGGGGAAACAGCGAGGCTGGCTTTTCTAGGGAGTTAATAGAATCATTAAAATCACAGTTCCCTATCAAATATGCAACTGCACGGAAAGCAGCCAAGAATCGCGTCTCGGCCTTTTGGCTAAGATCGAGCGGGGAAACCAGCCAAGAAAGTTGCTCACGGGGCCTCAGCTTTTGAAGTCAGCCTAAGGAAGAGGAGGGAGGAGGAGGATGATATTCCTGAAGATAGTGGACCTCCTAGATCCACTGTTCACATTTGTCTTCCTGGGGTCCTGGAGGAGGAGGGTGGAGACCCCCATTCAGTCCACAGACAGGAAGGAGGAAATGAGTCGTGGCGCATTTGCAATGAGACAGTCATTCTCCAAAAGCACGCAGGAAAACAGTGGCACTGGCAGCGTTCACTGAGAAGCATGCTGATGGACGCTGGGAGTCTATTTGATGGAGGACAAGCAAGAATGGTGTACAGAGGATGGCAGAGGGGCTCTGGCCAGTCAGCAAGACAATGTGGTGGCGGTGGTGAGACAAGGCAGCTGGCCATGGTGGGAGGGGAGGGACACCTGCCCTTGGCAGTGTCTCTATCTATCAGCTAAAGCTGTCACTACACTATGTAGGTCACAGCTGAGCCCCAGAACCAGCAGCAGGGCCAGGGGTGTCAGCTACACAGCAAGGGGACCCTTGCCAGAGGCTGAGTTAGAGGTGGAAATGGACCGATTCCTGACCCTAAACCCTGACCCCTGGGTTGAAACACACCTCTCTCTAGTTCTTAAATTGAAGTCTCAATCCCTATCAGCACTCTGAATCTGACCTCATCTGGAATAGATTTGTTACAAATGTAATTAGCTAAGATGATTCCATACTAGAATTGAGTGGGCCAATCATTCAATACCACTGGTTTCTCTATGGGACCAGCATTGTGGTGTAGCAGGTAAAGCCACCACCTGCAACACCATCCCATTTGGGAACCAGTTCAAGTCCCGTCTGCTCCACTTCCAATCCAGCTCCCTGCTAATGACCTGGGAAAAGTGGCAGAAGACAGCTGTACCCACATGAAAAACCTGAAAGCTCCCGACTCCTGGCTCCTGCCTGGCCCAGCCCAGGCCGGTGTGGCCATGTGGGGCCATAGTCTCTCCCTCTTTCCTTGCAACTCTTTCAAATAAATAAACTACTCTTTAAAAAAAAAAAGTGTGACATGGTAGTTAATACAGAATACAAAACAATGTATATGAACAAAACAGACATCTTGTGATATAATTGTTATTTTAGCCCTTGTTTATACTCCTGTGGAAATGTGATCTTCCTATTTTTTATTTTTTGAATATTATGGTTAGTAGTGAATTAAGCCTGTAATTATAGAGTGGATTAAAATTAATTATGTTTTGGCAAAAATTAAAGAAAATAAAAGGAGGCCGGCACCACGGCTCAATAGGCTAATCCTCCGCGTAGCAGTGCCGGCACCCAAGGTTCTAGTCCCGGTGGGCGCGCCGGAGTCTGTCCCAGTTGCCCCTCTTCCAGGCCAGCTCTCTGCTGTAGCCAGGGAGTGCAGTGGAGGATGGCCCAAGTCCTTGGGCCTTGCACCCCATGGGAGACCAGGAGAAGCACCTGGCTCCTGCCATCGGATCAGCACGGTGCGCCGGCCGCAGCGCGCCGGCCGCGGCGGCCATTGGAGGGTGAACCAGCGGCAAAGGAAGACCTTTCTCTCTGTCTCTCTCTCTCACTGTCCACTCTGCCTGTCAAAAAATAAAAAAAAAGAAAAGAAAAGAAGGAGATTAAAGGAGTGACATAGGATTGTAACTATGAGAAACATGAAATCTGTTCTCTCTATATTAATAAAAATTTAAAAACACAACAGTGCCATGTGAAGGAACAGACATGCACACCAGGAAAACGCCTTGTGAAGACTGGAGTTACAGCTACAAGCCAAGATCCACCCTGAAGCTAGGGACACATGCTTTGCCAGCACCCTTAGAGGGCACACGGCCCCAGTGACACCTTGACTTCAGCCTTCCCCCTCCAGAACTGGAGACGAGTTTCTGTAGTTCCCATGTGAGTTTACGGTTCTCTGTGACAGAAGCCCTAGCCCCCTAAGCCACTGGGCCAAGGAAGACCGTCTGAGCAGGAGCCCCTGGCTAATGCTGAGCCTGTTTCTCCACCTGTGCTGTAGAATTGCTGGGCTAAAGCCTATTGGCAGGGTCGTCTCATGGACAGAGAGAGGTGATGCTGGTAATAGGGTCATCTCCATGCCTGGCACACAGTGGATCAGCTGCTGTTACGGGGCTGCAGAACCACACTGGCCGAAGCAGGGGATGCGTTCATCCCTCATGGCCTTTCCCCACCAGGTTTTGCTCTGTGCACAGCAGCAATTATAACGCACATTTCCTGGCATGATGGCTGAAGTCATTTATCTGGACAGCTGAGACACAAAATCATGCCTCCCTTCAAGTCCCACTCCCATGCTGTTGCTTCAGTAAGCCACTCCTGACATCAAATCCTCGCAGACCCTCTCCCTGCACCTCCCTCTCTCCCTGCATCTCCACACATGTCCACCCACACCCTTTGTTCTGTGAGAGATGCCTTCTCCTTCATTCACCTCACTGGCCCAGCTCTCAGTCTTCCTTACTCACAAGGTGCCCCCCTTTCTTACCCAATGCCCATTCTCATCCTACATTCACCTCAAAGACAAGACACCTATCCAAACCCACACACAGCAAGGAAAACAGGAGGCAGGCTGCCACTCATACCTAACCATCACAAATGGCCTTTTAACCCTAACCCACCCTCCGCTGACTAAAATAAGCCTTTAAACACAGACTGAGGGGCTGAAGTTTTGGTACAGTGGGTTAAGCCATCACCCACAACACCAGCATCCCAGGTGGGTGCTAGTTGGATTCCCAATTGCTCCACTTCAGATCTAGCTACCTGCTAACGAGCCTGAGAAAGCAACAGATGGCTCAAGTGCTTGAGCTCCTACCACCCGTGCCAGAGACCCATATGGAGTTCTTGGCTCCTGGCTTCAGCCTGGAAGCTCTCTGTCTGTGTCGTTCCCTCTTTGTAACTTTACCATTCAAATAAATAAATATTTAAAAAAAAAAAAAGAAAGAAAGAAAGAAAAACACGAGACTGAATCACATTGCTCCAACCTCTCCTGATTGCTCCCCCAGGAGCTGCCTCCACATCCTGCACAAGACACAGCACTGCATGACAGCAAACTCTGCATACAGCACAGTTGAAGAGAGAGAGCTGGGGACCAGCGTTGTGGCCTAGCAGGTAAAGCCACCACTTGCAACACCGCTGGCATCCCATACGGGTGCCAGTTTGAGTCCCAATTACTCCACTTTTGATCCAGATCCCTGCTAATGTGGCTGGGAAGCAGTAAGGGACAACCCAAGTGCTAGGGCCCCTGCTCCCTTGTGAGCAACCGGGAAGAGTTCCTGCTCCTGGCTTCGGTCTGGCCCAGGCCTGGCCATTGCAGCCATCTGGGGAGTGAATGAGTGGATGGAGGATCTCTGGCTCTGGCTCTGGCTCTGACTCTCTGTAACTGGGCCTTTCAAATAAAATAAAAGAAATCTTAAAAACTCAAATAAAATCTATTCTAAAGAAGATAGGGAGACAGAGAAATAGTGAAATATCTTGGGGCCCCTGGTCTTCATTGCCCTGCACCAGTGTCTAGCAGACAACCCTGGGAAAGGCAGAGGTAGAGCCCCAATAATTCTTCTGTGACCACATAGAAGAGAAGCCACCACACCCCATAGTCCTGCCCTTCCTCCTCCACCAAGCAAATGGAATCACTGTGAGTCAGCATTGGAGGATTTTCCCCTCCCTTGTTTTAGAAGCAGCACCCAAACGGGGGTGGTGTCAAGTGCAGCAGTGCACAGTGTGTGGCGAGGGAAGCTTTCCTAACTCTTTGCCATCGCCTTCACAGTAGACAGCTCTATTTTTGCCTGCCAGAACCTCTGTTTCTTTTGAGGAATTGTTCCTTCTGTTCCATACAAGGCTCCTGAGGTAATCACACAAAATCCCACACATACAGAAGCAAACATTGACCTTTACTGGGCCACTCATAGTATCTCGTTGTCCAGGCAACAGTGATTTGTGTGAAGCAGGCATGTGACTGAAGGTGCACCAGAGTTTGTCCCTACGTTGACTTAAAGACACAGGGCAAGAGAAGTGCCTCCTGTCCCTGGGCTTGCTAAACTGCAAGGATTTCTCCATGGGGCCTTCACTAACCACCTTCCTCCCACATTAAGAGAGCCTGCCTACAGGAAGAGGACAGCTCCCAGAGGGTGGGGAGAGACGAGAGGCTGACAGAGGCCCTGGCCGAGTCATAGCCATGTCACCAGGGCCCCAGTCAAGCTAAACAACAACCACTTCACTCCAGGTCCTCGGCTTCCCAATTGCAGGAGCCCCTTTTATTTAACACAGTAACAACTGGGGTCCTGCCACGTGCAACCAGAATTGATTGGTTTTGTAGTTGGCGTTGGTTCTACGTTACTGGTTGTTTAATATTCTGATAATCACTGCTGATTTCAGAAGCAAACAATTCCTGACTCAACAGAATGGATAGATGATAGTACTATCCAGACTGAGGGTTGGCATCCTGGGTACCCTGTGGATTCCCTGTGGCTGCCTCTTTGGAATCCTCTTTTCCCAACTCTCCTCCCTCAACAGAAGAGTGAGACAAGAACTGAAAACTCTTGCCCCATCCTGAGATGTAAGAAGAGCAGTACGGGCTGAATTAAGCTCTTTGTTCCCTATCACCTTGACTTGGTCTCTGGCTAGATGTTCCTCCCAAGAAAAGATGTAGGACCACACCAACACATGCCATGAGGATACTGGAGAAGTAACTTGGAAGAGTCAGGTCAAGGAAGATAAAAAAATGACTGTGTAGAAGCACAGAAGTCTCCAAGAAAGAGCAAGCTCTCTGGAAGACAGCACTGTCCACATAAGGACAAATATAGTTTTCCCCTTCTATGGGGGCTGACATAGGAGTGGAGGTTGGGGTGGTCTGATTAACCTAGTGCTATGGATTGACTTGTATCCTTCTCCTGCCAAGCTTCATGCATTGACTCCTAAGCTCTGTTACAGTATTTGATGTTGGGGCCTTTGGGAGGGAATTAGGTTTTAGATGATGTCTTGAGTGTGGGACTTCATAATGGGATGGATGCCCTTATAAGAAGAGATTCCAGAAATCTCTCTCCCTCCATCTCCCCTCTCTCCTTTCCCACCAACTGAGGATACAGTGAGAATATGGTCATCTAAAACCCAGGAAAAGGGCCCTCACCAGAAACCATTCATGCTAGCCTCCTTGACTTTGGACTTCTAGCCTCCACAACCATAAGAAAATAACATTCTATTGTTTAAGCCACCCCATTTATATTTTGTTTTGCCAGCCAAGCTCACTCAGACATCGAAACCAAGAACCTAGCAGAGTGCATAGGGTTTCTGAAGGAATGAAGGAACCTGAAATGTTGAGAGGACAAGCCAAGAAGGAGAAGGTAGGGTATGCTCAGAGAATTTTAATAACCATCCCAGCTTCCCCAGCAATTGATGTCATATCAATGATAGTTGTTGTTGACTCTACAACATCCTTCCAAGCATGCAGGAATTTCTGCCCCAGCAAGATCTTCTGCAACTCCTCAGGAGTCCCCAAAAGCCACGTCCGATTTCCTCACAGAGCTATTAAAAGATGTCCCTAGACACCAGCCTCTGCTATTCCACCTTTCCCTGTGGCCCCTGCACAGTCTGTCCTCCATCCCACTGATTTCATTCCTCAAGGAGTCAACTCTCGGGACTGCACACAGTGTTAATGGCTGTGGGCCTTGATTACAGTCACTTGAGAAAAGTTGAGGGCTCTCCATGAATCTAGGGAGAAGGGCCAAGTGTCCACTCCACAGCTTCTGTACAGATTGGCCCATCCTGTCCCTTGATTGCCACACTCCGGGCCAGGTTGGCTCTTACATCTCAGATAAAAAGTCCCCCTACCTTTGCCCAGAGCAGAGGGCTGCTTGTATTTATACTGAGGAACCCTCCACTGACTCTGCAACTAAAGTCCTGGTCCCAGGGAAGGTGTTGTAGCACAACACCACCACTTGCAATAACCCCATCCCATACTGCAGTGCTGGGTTAAGACCCAGCTGCTCCACTTCTAACACAGTTTCCTCCTGATGTGCCTGAGAAAGCAATGGAAGATGGCCCAAATACTTGGGCCCCTGCCACCCATGTGGGAGATCTGGAAGAAGCTCCTGGCTTCTTCCATCTGGCCTAGAACTGGCTGGAGGGCAATTTGGGGAGTGAACCAGTAGATGGAAGATCTCTGTCTCTGCCTTCCAAATAAATAAATCTTTAAAAAATAAAGATTTGGTTCCATGGGACTCTACTCACTAAGAAGACAATGTCATATAGACAGAGGCAAACAGACATGCCCATGAGAAAGCGACCACTCATCTCCATAGGCCAGATGGAGTTGCACCTCTGTTCTAGTCTAGACCTTATAATACAGCTGCACAGCTACCCATTTGATTCCATTATCTTGAAACTTGTGAAATTTCCATTCAAGTGACTGGGGGAACAGTTGAGTGTGTGTGTGTGTGGGGGGGGGGGGTGCTTGGCAGGGCACAGCACAGATGTGGACAGTAGCAAGTTGCCTGGAGAAAGTGTGTGCAAGAGACTGACCACCGCAATATGGGGATGCCAGCTAATCCCAGGGACCAGATACACCAAGCTGTTGGCCAGGATCAATATGAAAGTTCCCCACCACTCTTCAAATGGCTATACTGGACTTTCCAGGCCTCCTTTAAACAGGCTGCCCACCTCAAGGTTCTGCCAAGGTTATGGAGTGTTTCAAGAAGACATCTATTTTCCCCACTGTGGCAGCCTCTTAGCTGGCCCATGCCTACCAGGGAGGTGCACATTCAACAACAGGAGCATTTTCCATCTCTCATGGGAATGAAAGGAAATGTATTGTTTCTTTCAGGTTCCAACAAGGAAAAGGAAAGAAACTCCCTTGCCTGATGCTCCCGTCTATGGTGCTGCCTCCCTGAGAGTGCCTCTGTGTTTGTCTTCCAGCCCCAGGAACATCTGTTTGGGGCTTTGCAGTGTCCTGTTTCCATCCCTGGCTTTGGCTCTTACTTGCTTTGCAGTTTTGCTGCCATCATCAGGAAGGCTCTGGGCAGAATCAGTGGCAATCCAGTGGCAACAGAAACCAGAGGCTCTAGGGTCTTGGGCAAGTTTTCTTGGTAGGGAAAACACAAGAAGCAGATGCATAACCCAGGGGAGGCTTCTTAGCTCTGCTAATCCCCAAAGCATCTTCACAAAAAAAAAAATTAGAGGCAAATTTAGACTGGTGCTAGGTAAGGGATATTTCAGACTGAAAGATTATGAAACTACTAGGAAAATGGACATCTGCAAGTTACTGAGAGGAGCCAGTCTGAGACATGTTCTCCATGGACTCAGCCAAGATTCAACAGTGTGACAGATACCAAGAGAGATGGCATTACATACTGAAATAGGGGCAAGAATACCCTATGGCAAATAAGCCCCACCAATGTCATTTATTGATCAGAAAATCCTTCACAATGATAAGGGAAATAGAACTTCCTTACAAGGTGATAGAACAGCCCCAACGTGGTGACAGCTGTATCAGTGGAGGCATTATGAAGCGCGGTTCTCCAGCAGTGTCTGGTAGTGGGAGGGACTCTTCGGGGCTCATTTTCTAATCTGAGACTCACCAGGAGGGTCAGTAGTGGTTCCTGATGCTCTGGAACTCTATATGGGCCTTTTTCTGGGATTTTTTGATACAACTGCCCTTGTCCCCTCTGCCTCGCCTCCCCAGCTCCCCAGCCACTGCTGCCATTCTGAGGTCAGTTCACATTGTTGGATCACGGCCAGTATCTCAATCCCAAAAACTGAACTCGTGAACATCCTCCTCTCTTATTGTCCTTCCAGTGCAGGCTACTTCTTGGTTTCATTTCTGAGTATAGCCCCTCTGTTCTCTCAGTCTCCCAGCTGTCAAACCACTGAATTATGTTTATATTAACTGCATCCCTAATCCTATTGTATGGCAAAGAATTAACTTAGCTCAAGGAGAAACCAAGTTTTACCCTTGGCTCCTACAAGTCAGTCTCCAGGCTCTTACAATGCCCTGCCTAAGAAGGCATTTGTTTTTCTGGGGGCTGTGGGCCACACCAGATGATCTAGCAGTATGATTTACAGTGGAGGTTGTGTATCACATGGTATTGGTTTCAACTCCAGAGGGGCTAGAGACCAATGTCAGCCATGCAGGTGGTCAACCACGTCTACATGATCAAGCCCCAGTAGAAACTGGACACCAAGGGGTAGGTTAGCCTCCCTGGTTGCAGTGCCCCCTGTATGTTGTCACACTTCATGGCCAGGAGGGGCTGACACTGTCGATGACTGCACCAGTACAGGACAACAGCAAGCTCTGCATTTGAAACTCCCTAGATTCTACCCCACGTGCATTTTCCCTTGGCTGACTTCCATCTTTATGTTTCCACTATAATAAACCCCAACAGTGAGCTAGCAACTCAGTGAGTCCTGGAAGTTTGTCTAGTAAATTATCAAACCTAAGGGTGGTCTTGCTCCTAGCACTTAAACTTGCAATTAGCGCCAGAAATAAGGGCAGTTTTTGGGGTTGGCACTGTGGCACAGCAGGTTAAGCTACCATCTGCAGTGCTGGCATCACATATGAGTACAGTTAGAGTCCTGACTGTTCTATTTCTTATCCACCTCTTTGCTAATGTAGCTGGAAAAAGCAGCAGAAGATGACCCAAGTGCCTGGGTACCTGCAGCTACATGGCAGACCATATGAAGCTCCTGGGTTCAGCCTGGCCCTGCCATGGTCGTTATGGCCATTTGGAGAGTAAACCAGCAGATGGAAGATTTCCGTCTCTCCCTCTGTCTCTCTGTAATTCTGACTCTCAAATACGTAAATATTTGAAGGAAGGAAGGCAAGAAGGCAAGAAGGCAAGAAGGCAGGAAGGCAGAAAGGCAGGTAGGCAGGTAGGCAGGAATGCAGGGTACAAGCAGCCTTTTGGACAATGCCCTAACTGCACTCCCACCTTCGCCAGAACCTACAACAGAGCTGGCACCTGGGGTTGTTTGATCTGTGACAATCTAAAGGGGAGATTAGGGCAGGAGCTAGACAAGGGTCAAATTTTTAATCCAGCATCTAGGATATAGCAATTGCTTAATAATCCCTTTCTATTTTTTTTTTAAGATTTGCTTATTTATTTGAAAGTCAGAATGACAGAGAGGAGAGACCTAGAGAAAGATCCTCCATCTGCTGGTTCAAACCCTAAATGCCCACAGCAGCAAGGGCTGGACCAGTCCAAAGCCAGATGCTGTCATCAGCAGAAAACTGGATCAGAAGCATAGTGTAGCTGCCAGGCAATTTGATGTTGGATGCCAATTTCCCAAGCAGCAGTTTAACAAACTGTATCACCACACCCAGCCCAATAATTCCTTTTTTTTTAGATTTGTTTATTTGGAAGGCAAGGCAATAGAAAGGGGGAGAGACAGAGAGATCTTCTATCATCTGGTTCACTTCCCAAAAATGCCCCCAAAAGGCAGGGCTGAGCCAAGCAGAAGCCAGAAGCTAGGAACTCCAACCCACATGGATGGTTGGGTCCCAAGTACTTAGGCCATCATCCATTGCTTTCCCAGGGTTCTGCATTATAGAAGCAGAACAGCTAGGACTTGAATTGGCACTCCAATATGGGATAATAACATCACAAACAGCAGCTTAACCCACTTTGTAAACCTACTGGCCCCAACAATTCCTTTGTAAATTAATGAAATAGCCATGTGTTCAGCTAAGGCCAAATAGCAAGTGAAATATGTGGCTCAAACATTTCTGTAAGTTTTCTTTAATAAAACTTGCAGAAATATGCAAGTTAACACTGTGATGGAGAAGCAGGAAAAGAAACCTTATCAGTGAAATTTAACAAAGACAAAGCTCAGCTAGGTGGGTGCTGGTTGATGTGAGTGTTATTTCCTCTTACAGTTACCAGTTTCATATAAGAGATTCTGCCTCATGCTCTGGAGTCAAAAAGCACCAATGGGAAGCTTTAGACCTACATATTCAACTGTCCACTGGACCTCTTCTCTTGTGTAGAGCAGTGGGGACTGTTGTGATTGTTAAGGATGAGATACAAAGTAAAATTTCTGCTATACTTTAAAAAATCACTCTGGTTATGTGCAAAGAACAGATTGGAGGGGACTAAGAGAAGATAATTAGGCAGGAAGTTGAAAACCAGAAGATCTGCTAGCCAGAAGTTGTAAGCCTGTTGAGAGATGGTGGTGATCTGCTGAAGAAATAGATTGGGAATAGAGAGAGGATACGGGTGTAGGGGTGGGAAGTATTATCACGTGGTGCTTATCAGCTTTCCCACCCATAAGCCTCCTCTCTCCAGTGTTCCCTCATCTCAGTGAACAGTTCTCTCATCGGCCCATGATCCCAAACCAGAAAACTGGCTGCCACCCTTGACCCCTCCGTTTCATCCAACTATCACCAACTCCACTTGATTCTTTTTCTAAATATGAGGAATCTGCCCACAAATTTCAAGGAAACAGATTTAAAAAGGTTTTTTTGGTGCAAAAATATTTTGAAACCCATGCATAGTTTTTTTCATACTATACATTTCTTGCAAACTTTTTGAAGTTCCCACCCCTACACCCGTATCCTCTCTCTATTCCCAATCTATTTCTTCAGCAGATCACCACCATCTCTCAACAGGCTTACAACTTCTGGCTAGCAGATCTTCTGGTTTTCAACTTCCTGCCTAATTATCTTCTCTTAGTCCCCTCCAATCTGTTCTTTGCACATAACCAGAGTGATTTTTTAAAGTATAGCAGAAATTTTACTTTGTATCTCATCCTTAACAATCACAACAGTCCCCACTGCTCTACACAACCTCTCTCACAGCCTCACCACCTATCCAGCCTTATCATTCACCACTACCTTCATATCTGCGATGCCCCACCTAATCTGTGCTCTGTCTCCTTCCTCATGACCTTAGGCATCTACCCATCCTACTCCTGCCTGGAAAACCACTGCCTTCTTTGCCTAACTAATTCCTACACAGCCATTATGTCAGCTCAGAGTTCGATTCTTCTGGAAAGTATTCTGTAGCATATTGGGTTTCCCAAAGATGGCCACACTCCCTCTCTCATCCCACATACCCTTTGGAGCCCAGAGCTGCCCATGTAAAGGATGCAGCGATCCAGAGTCTGTCATGTTGTGAGGATGCTCTGGTCACATGGAGAGACCATGTGCAGGTGCTCATGTTGATAGATCTCTGCCCAGGTGCCTGTCAGACATGTGAGTGAAGATACTTCCCATGACTCCAGCCCCCAGCCATTTCAGTCCTCCTAGATGAGGTCCCAGGCACAGTGGATCCCAAATTCTTGGTCCACACTTTTTATAAGGAAAATAAACTGGTAATAATATTATAGCACTAGGTTTTGGAGCAGTCTGTTACCCAGCACCAGAAATTGTTCTACCTTCCTTGAGTACCAAGGTGTGGATTAGGCTCCCATTCACCAGACTTCCACGGCATTTTGGACCTTTCCCATCTTGATTTCCTTTCTAAATTCTTGCAACTCACTCATCCCTACCACCCACTTGATATTACATCTGTGGAAGCAAAAAAAAATTTCATTTTTGTATGTAAATCGGTATCCCCAGCACACCACGCAGCAGGCACTGAATTAAAATCCTCAATAAGGCAGTGCCAGGACAGCACCAGAAGGCTTGCCAAAAGCTCACCACCACAGAGACAACCAGTCCAGAACCTGCCCCCAGCAAATCAGATGTGTTGCCTCCTGGTAGGAAGGCACCTCTCATTAGAGTGGGAGTTAGCAAGGCTGAAGCCCAATCCCCATCGTACAACTGTCTTTCACTGTGTGAATTTTTCATCAAAGGAAGACAAGTGCTGCACAGGAAGAGAGAGCCAGATAGCAGAAAGGTTAAGAGGTCAGGGCTGTGCCTCTAGATGGGGAATTATACTGTGAGTTTAGACCACAAAGGGACTCTGGGAGAGAAACAATGTCTGGCTGACCTTTATCTAAGGCCTGGAATTAATTATTAATCATAGAGCCTGACCCAATCTATTGAGGCTCAAGCAGAATACTGATTTCAAAAGTGGCCTTTACAGTGCTTGAAAGATCTAGGGAGAAGGGTCAGAGTGTCACACAGGGGAAATGATGAAAGGAAGATTAATTTACCAAGTAAGAGAAGAGAAAGGAGTCAAGCTTTTATGCAGAGAAACTAGAAGGAAACATAAAAACGTTAAAAACCAAGGAGTTTCATTTTGTTTCCTGATTGGAATTAGGTATAATGGATTAGAAATGTGTCTTGCCATATGGAAAGTTATTACTGTCGGTACAACAACATTTACATAAATCAGACAAGGGAGGCTGAGTATTGGACTGAAGATTTCTTTAGAAGGAAACTATAAATTCAATTATTTAAAAAAACTATTTTGACAGTAAAGAATGATGCTATGTAACTTTCCTCTCATGTCACCTCCCTGAATTCTTTTTCAAAGCACTTATAAAAAAAGGAAGTAACTAACTGACAAATATAAGAGTGATATAATTTCTACAAGAATCTTTTTTATAATAAAGAGAACTGGGGTCTCATAAAGATTGAAATAGTTCTTTAAAATTGAAAGTAAAAATTTTAGTCATTGTTAAGTATGTAATACATACATAATATAACAGATATATAGGGCTATATAATACAAACTAGTCTCTAAGGGTGTACTTTTGATGTCCAATTTTTTCTGAAAATTAAAAATCTTTGTTTTCTTTTGGACCTGCTTCAAGAATAGCATTAGGAATAATTTTCTGTGTTTGTATCAAGAAGAAAAAAATCTATGCCATCGGTGTATGGTGTTATTACGGTCACTTTCTATTTTAATTCAACTCATCTTAATTAAGTAACTTCCCTCCTCCCAACATTTTCAGACCTATGAGCATGGCAAAATTCTACCACCTAGTGGAAAAATTCTCCACTGTTTAAATACACCTCAGAATTTAGAACACATTAGTTGTTAGTCAGTAGATACACACATACATCACTTTTAAAATGTTCTTTTAAGGGAATGAGCTATTAAAACACATTTAATTAATGGAAAATTGTGTAACTTTCAGTCCCAAAGACTACCGCCATGCTGCCATTTCTGTATAGACAGTAGCGACTAAGCTTTGGGATCTTCTTTCATGTGTCTACTTTTCCGTATTAACTTAGTGTTGATAACATCAAGATCTAGGCATGGGTGGGTGACATCGGCAGGATTTTAATCTCCTGCACGTGGTAAGTGTGATAGATTCACAGCCCTATCTGTCTACGGCAGTCCCTGACACTGGGTCACATCTCTTCTCTTCCCTCAAGTCTCGAACAGGGCCCCCTTCTTTCAGGACATCTGAAGTTGCATTTTTTATACTGAGTAGACAATAATTCTATGTTCATTCATGGGTGTGGATTTTTCAATGCTTTGTTTACTTTGATGACCACATCATAGGCAGTCATCTTAGGGGTCAAAGCCTGCCTTAGAAATGATACAGTAAGGATCTAAGGCAACACAGAAGAGAAGGGAAAGAAAACAGGCTGGAGTCAAAAAGTCAAAAATCACAATAGAATAAAGTGTATAAATAAGTATGCCACAAGAATAATTTAAGTACTATCATGGATTATAGACACATAATGTGTATTATAGTTTCTGATCACTCAGATAAGCTGTAGAAATTCACCATATCATCCATCAAATAATCTTGAGTGCAAAGGCAGAATTCCTGGTTAAATAAAACTCTAATGGGGTAGAATTTCTGATCCTAGCACAAAAATCAAAATCCAAGGGTCAGTTAATATGAAGCCAACAAATGTTGAGAAATAGACACAAAAATCAATCAAGATTCAACTAAAGTTGACTGCTAAAACAATTAAAACTAAAAGAGTACAAAGAAAGTAAATATACTAAACAGATATGGAACAAAATTTGGAAAGAGGGAGTGCCAAGCGTGTTATGTGTTAGGAACCAATTATGTGAAAAGAGTTTGGATGTAATTTGGATCATAACAAGCATTGGAGGGTTGGCAAACCATCCACTGCTCTGCTTGTCCCCTACAACTGTTAGTCCAGCACTGCTTATGCACCACAGTAGTAGAAGTATCTATGACACTGCACTCCATTGTAAGTGCTTTATTTGATGGGAAAGAGATGAAAGTCGGAGGGAACCCAAAGGAAACTAAAATGGCCACAGACATGCAATTTGTGAAGACCATCTACAGGAGGTAAAGTTCGAAAATCCGGGAGCAGGCAATTGGCCTATCAGTTAAGACACCCTTGTCCCATATCAGAGTACTTGGGCTTGAGTCCCATCTCCAATCCCTTCTCCAGCTTCCTGCTAAAGCACACCCCAGAGGACAGCAAGGGATGGTTCAAGTATTTGGGTTCCTGCCTCCCACATGGCTGACCTGGATGGAGTTAAAGGCTCCTGCCTTTTGCTTGGTCCAGCTCTACACATTGTGGCATGTGGGAGTCAACCAATGGATGAGAGTTTTGCCTCTCTGCCCATGTCACCCTCACTCCCTCTGAAATGAATTATTTATTTCAAGGAATAATGTGGAAAATAGGATTAAGAGAGAACAAAGCAAAGAAATAAGGACACATGGATGAAATCTACTCATAAAGCTATGATCTTTCAATTTCCTTTCAGAAAGGATGAGAAGGCAACAAAGTAATTAAACCATGAGAAATCATAACACAGAAACTTCCAGAGTCTTGAGTAAAACATAAGAAGGTGCTGTGATACAAGGAATAGAATCCAGCTTTATGAAGAAGAGAAAGCTTGCTGCCTGGTATTTCTCTTTCTAAACTTCATGAGTCAGGCAGTGAGCTGAACCCTGCAGAAAATGCCAGAAACACACAAACTTCTTGTCTGCAATATTCTTATAGTCTCAAAAGCAGGGTGGTTTCATGGAGCTAAACCTGAGAGATGGCCCAAGATCTTGTGGTTGATTTAATGCTTTTCCTCATCGTCTTGAAATCCTTAGCAATGTATAAACAAAGGGCTTCGTTTTTGTTTCTCACCGGGCCCCGCAAATCACCTAGCTGATTCTTCACTAAACTCAGACTGCAAAAAATTTTACTACTGGGGCCAGCACCGTGGCGCATCAAGTAAAGCCTCCGCCTGCAATCCTAGCATCCCACATGGGCACCAGTTTGATTCCAGGCTGCTCCGCTTCCAATCCAGCACCCTGCTAATGTGCGTGGGAAAGCAGTAGAAGATGGTCCAACTTCTTGGGCCCCTGAAACCATGTGAGAGTCCCAGAAGAAGTTCCTGGATGCCGGCTTCTGTTTCAGATAATCCCAGCCCTGGCTGTTGCAGCCATTCAGGGAATGAACAAGCAGATGGAAGACCTTTCTCTCTCTATTCCTCCCTCTCTAACTGTAGCTCTGCCTTGAAAATAAATAAATAAATCTTTTTTTACAAAACAGTATTTTACTACTATTGGCAAATGTCTTTTTGCCACATCTAAAATCACAACCCTGGAGAGCAGAAAGCCAGAACAAGAACAATCCTATCCCTTCCTTTCTCTCCCAGACCCCCTTTCTGTCTTGCCTTCTGAATGAGATGTCCCCCTACCCTTCCCCCAGTATCTCATGCCAGGACAACAGCCCAAGTGTGAGGAGAATGTGTCCAACAGCAGAGGCTGCCTCATCAGAGTCCACTAAACAATGGATCCTGCACACAGGTCACTGTATGTTAATAAAGTTTTTTGGTCAGTTGACATCTCTAATCTTTCCAGATTTTCTTCTTTTATTTACAATTTCTATTTATATAATGTGAACAAATTTCATGTATTTCATATATACAGGTTTAAGAGCATAGTGATACTTCCCTTCCTCCCACTCATGTTCCTTATCATTTCAATTTTTTTTAAAGATTTTATTGATTTATTTGAGAGGTAGAGTTATAGACAGTGAGAGGAAGAGACAGAGAGAAAGCCCCTCCCTCTGTTGGTTCACTCCCCAAATGGCCACAATGGCCAGAGCTGCGCCAATCTGAAGCCAGGGGCCAGAAGCCTCCTCCCAATCTCCCACGTGGGTGCAGGGGCCCAAGCACCCAGGCCATCTTCTACTGCTTTCCCAGGACACAGCAGAGAGCTGGATTGGAAGAGGAGCAGCCAGGACTAGAACCGGCCCCCATATGGGATGCTATCCTTTCAATTTTCACAATGACATTCTTTCAATTAATTTTATAATGATAAGCTATGTAAAGAATTCAGCAAATAGTAAGAAGAAAAATGCACTGTTCTTCAACAGTAGAGACAAGGGCTATAAACGATAATCAGCTCTCAAAATGTAAATTTCACACATTACATTTTTGTACTCTATTAGTTACCACAGATCAGGGATAACATTTTGAAAGGTAGACTAAGAGGGGGGAGAGAGAGAGAGAAAGAGGGAAGGAGGGGGGCGAGAGGAGAGAGAGAGAGAGAGAGAGAGAGAGAGAGAGAAAACGCTTCCATCCACTGGTTCACTCCCCAAATGGCTGCAACAGTCAGAGCTGAGCCAGGCCGAAGCCAGCAGCCTGGAACATTATCCAGATCTTCCACATGAGCCGCAGGGGTCCAAGTATTTGGGACATCATCTGTTGCTTTCTCGGACACATTACAGGGAACTGGACGCGAAGAGGAAAATCCAGGACTCAAACCAGTGCTCGGATATGGCATGCAGGTGTCTCAGTCACCACAACACACCACAATGCTGGCCCCAATCTTTCCAGATTAAATCACCTTTCTTAATGTGGAATCCATAATCCACACTTGATGAGCAAAGAGATAAATTAGCAAGTAAGAGCAGACCTTCAAGGCCTAGGAGAATTACAGATTTTTTTTAAATCACCAAACAATATTAGTAAGCAGGAAATTGTAGAAAATAAACACACAGATATGGATCCATTACCATTAGGTGTGGTTCTTGCTCTTTTATTCAGACAGGCCTCCACTCTGGCAGATACTCCAAGGCACTGAGGACTCTGGCATGATTGAGACAGGCATGGGCTCTACCCTCATGGTAGAGAAAGCCCAGAGGAAAGGCCAGACGCTATGCTAAACATTTCACAAACACGCACTCTCCTTCCAAGCACATTATGACGTCAATGACTGTCACCCCCATTTTTAGAGAGGAGAAACTCAGATGGAAAGAAGTCGTTTCCTTACAAAAGGCACACAGGTGTGCAGAAACACCTGATTTTAAGCTGATGCCAAGGCTTGCCTGGTACCTAGAAATATTAGGATAGTTCTTCCTGAGGAGATAAAATAAAACTGTTGAGAGGATATGTATGAGAAGACTGGATCTCCAAGGAAACATGGTGAAACAGGTATGCAAAAGGGCTTCCCAGGGCAGGCTGTATGGCTCAGGGGTTAAATCACTGCTTAGGACATCAGCATCCCATAATAGAGTACCTGCCTGGTTAAGTCCCATCCAGCTCCCTGCTAATGTGCCTGGAAAACAGTGAATGATGGCTCAAGTATATGAGTTCCTACCACTCACATGGGAGACCTGGATGGAATTCCTGGCTTCCGGCTTCAGCCCCCAGCTGCTGTGGCCATTTGAGAATAAACCAGTAGATGGAAGAACTGTCTCTCTTTCTCACTTACCGTGTGTGTGTGTGTGTGTGTGTGTGTGAGAGAGAGAGAGAGAGAGAGACTCTGCCTTTCAAATAAATAAAGAAATCTTGAGAAAAATAAAGCATGTAGAAAAAGAAAGCATGGCTCTCCCAAACAGAAGGTGTGGTATGAAATAAAGCTATTACAATGGACATCTCATGCTGCTAGGATCTTCAAAGCGGGATTTGGGAACTATTAAACATTTTTACTAGGTAGAGCAATGGACCCACATATTTAGAAAGATTATTCTAATGACTTTATGGAATGAAGACTTGAAAGAGACAAACCTAGAATCTGGGAGACTCCAGTGGAAGACTATTATAATCACCTGGACAAAACGCAATTTTAAGAGGCATTGAAGAGGCAATTAGAGCAAAAGAGATTCCAGAGGAAAACAGAACAGAAGCCCTGGGGTAATGGAAAGAAAACCAAGAGCTCATCCAGAGGTCAAAGGAGTGAAGGGTCATGAAGGAAATGATCGATGATGTGAAAAACAAGTGGTCCATTTAGAAACATTTGAGAACTGGGTGTTGAATCTCACAATAGGGTCTTCACCCAAGATAGCTTCAGTCCACAGGTGGAGGTAAAGGGCAGACTGTAGCAGGTGTTTGATGTAGGCAGGTATATGGGATAAAATTGATTATGTTTGTGAGCTGGAAGACCATGCCTTCACTAAGCTCCAGTGTGATCTCATGCCCCTACCTGACCACACCTGTGTGTCCACCTGCCAATCAGACTAATTAACCACTCCCCTTTGGAAGTGGCTTAAAGGCCTGAAACACGGTGGGCTGGCCCTTTGGCCCTTTTTGCCATTATGGACCTTTGTTGCCCCATGCCTTCCGGTCTCATGGCCTTCATGCAGCGGTGATAAGCTGTTAATAGTTGCTCAGAACCAAACACTTGCTGCATGTGGCTTTGGGCCTGCTTTCTGCTTGGTAAGGATTCCAACTTAATTTCCAGACTTTCCCTTCTCTCTTAGATTAGATTAACGCCCTCACTCTCCTATGCATTTCTCTCACTGAATAAAAAGCTTAAAACTCATCATGTTGCCTGGTTTATTTGTGCCAGTATTCAGAAGTCTTCTCTGAATATGTGGCAAGAGCCCACATGGCTCATTAATATTTTGGATTATTAATAAGCAGATCAATAACAGGTTGAAGAACGGGTGGGAAATTAAACACTAAGAAGCAGTGAGTGCAACCTACCATTTTGAGGAGTCCAGACACAACAAAGTGTAAGAAAAAGATAGTGGCTGGTAGAAGAGAAAGTTTTATCAGAATGAAGCAGACTTACATGGGTATCAACAGCAAAAGGGGAGCTAGTGGAAAGGAACTAATTGACCAGAAAGGTTATGGTCCCAGGAGATTGGAATCAAGGGTAGAGGGCAGATCTTCAAAGGCAGTTCACCTGGAGCTGAGTGTTGAGGAAAGACTAAAGGCAGAGTTGTGAGAGTATTCAGTTCTACAGAAAGGAGCCCTCCTGGCGGCTTCAGTAGGCTCTCTGAAGATAGCATTACCAACTGTCCCAGTTCACCTGGGATGGAGGCTTCCCAGGACAACGCTCAGCTTATGGTCTGCTCTGGGAGTTGCCCTCCTCCCCCTAAAGCTTTCTGGCTCTGATCCTCTGGGCTGCAAAATCAGGCATTAACCATGCCTTCTTTCTTATCCTGCCATTGTGTGACAGGCTTGTCTTCCAGCTTAAGGGTAAGTCCCCTGAGGAAAGCACACCCACGGGTTAAAGACCCCAGAGCTAAAGAAGTCCTGTTGCTTCATGAGAAATACTCCCCAGCAGGGGCCTTTGAACCAGGAGCAGACAGACCCTTCCAAAGAAATTTCTGAACGCAAAACAGCTATCTGTCCCTCGCTAAGGCCAGCAGGAAACCTCTCCTTGGCCTCAGACTCTGCTTTCCCCTTCTTTCTGCAAATAACAAAAATAACAGTCACTGTCAATAATTGTGTACTTACCAAGTGTTAGGCATCCATTTGTTCAATCTCCACATCAAGCTGGTGAGGCAGCACTATGTCCGCAGTATAGTTAGGCAACCAAGGCTCAGGAAAGGTAGATAACTTAGCCAAGGCAGACAGGTTGTGAACAGCACAGCCAGATTCAAAAGCAGGTGCTTCAAGGCCAAAGTCCACGGTTTTCAGCACCATCAGTCTGTCTTCCGGCCTAGTGACCAGTTTCCCCATGCAACATTCACGGAACCTTCAGTATCTCACACACATCTCTCACCTTTCGTTGAAAATGACATCCTTCCTCCTGAAATAAAAAGCTGCCACCGGATGGCCGCTCTGGCCGGAGCTGTGCTGATCCAAAGCCAGGAGTCAGGAGCTTCTTCTGGGTCTCCCATGCAGGTGTAGGGGCCCAAGCATTTGGGCCATCCTCTACTGCTTTCCCAGGCTATAGCAGAGCTGGATCAGAAGAGGAGCAGCCGGGACACAAACCAGCGTGCATATGGGATGCCAGTGCCGCGGGCAGAGGCTTAGCCTACTTTGCCATAGCACTGGCTCCTTCAGAGGTTGCTAATGTCTTTTGCAATCGCTACCTTTTTCTAGGAAACTATTTTTGTAAGTTTTGTAGGAAACTATTTTTGAGTCCCTAAATGGAATTTACAGTAACTTAGAAGTTAACCCCAACTCATCAATATTTTTTAAAGATCTATTTATTTGAAATAGAGTTACAGAGACAGGTGGAGACAAAGAGAGAGAAAGAGATCTTCCAGGCCGGCGCCATGGCTCACTAAGCTAATCCTCCGCCTTGCGGCGCTGGCACACAGGGTTCTAGTCCCGGTCGGGGCGCCGGATTCTGCCCCGGTTGCCCCCCTTCCAGGCCAGCTCTCTGCTGTGGCCAGGGAGTGCAATGGAGGATGGCCCAAGTCCTTGGGCCCTGCACCCCGTGGGAGACCAGGAGAAGTACCTGGCTCCTGCCTTCGGATCAGCACGGTGCGCCGGCCGCGGCGGCCATTGGAGGGTGAACCAGCGGCAAAGGAAGACCTTTCTCTCTGTCTCTCTCTCTCACTGTCCACTCTGCCTGTCAATAAATAAATAAAAAAGAGAGATCTTCCATCCACTAGTTCATTCCCCAAATGGCCACAACGGCCAGAGCTGAGCTGAACTGAAGCCAGGAGCTCCTTCCAGGTCTCCCACGTGGGCACAGGGGCCCAGATTCTCGGGCCATCTTCCAGTGCTTTCCCAGATGCAATAGCAGGCAGCTGGACTGGAAGTGGAGGAGCCAGGACTGGATCTGGTGCCCATATGGGATGCTGGTGCTGCAGGCTGGAGCTTTAACCTGCTGCACCACAGCGCCGGCCCCCAAACTCATCAATATTAAAGAAATCTGCTAAGTTGGCAGGTAGGGGGAGATGCAGAATAAGAGTGTAATCTGGAAATATTTAAGATTATTTTATGGCATGAAAGCTTAGACATGGTTAGCATTTGAGAAGCCATGATGAAAGTAGTAATCATTTTTTTCTTTTGTTTGGTCTGCTCCATTTGTTCATCAGAAAATAAATGCTCTGCAACTGCAGCATGCCACATTCAGAAAAAACATTCCTGGGGCTGGCGCCACGGCGCACTAGGTTGGTCCTCTGCCTGCAGCGCCAGCATTCCATATGGGCACCGGGTTCTGGTCTCAGTTGCTCCTCTTCCAGTCCAGCTCTCTGCTGTGGCCTGGGAAGGCGGTGGAGGATGGCCCAGGTGCTTGGGCCCCTGCACCTACATGGGAGACCGAGAAAAGACACCTGGCTGCTGGCTTTGGATCGGCATAGCTCCGGCCATTGCAGCCATTTAGGGTGTGAACCATCGGATGGAAGACCTTTCTCTTTGTCTCTCTCACTGTTTGTAACTCTACCTGTCAAATAAATAAATAAAAAATCTTTAAAAAAAATAAAAAACATTCTTTATGGATTAAGCTTATTACAATTTCTGTCTTTGAGGATTCATGCATGAATAATGAATTATGCTTTAAAATTTAAAAGAGATCAAGAGTTAAAGGATGCCAAGAAATAAAGAAAAAGTGGGGTCATGCCATCCTCATCCTAAATTCAGTCCTGACTCTCACAGTCTATTCGCTGTTCACCTATTAGACACATGAGAAGACTTGAGACACTTCAGCCCTACAGGCAGGCTCTATATTTCATACCATGGCTGCTTTCTCTACCCTCACACACCTTCCCAGCATACTGTCCACATTGCTGGCCAAAAAGCAAATGTCTATGGAAAAATGCCCACATGTTCTATTAGCAATATCAACCTTCAAGGGAAAAAAATAGATAATAAGTGAAATAAAAGTAAAAGTTTCCTTTCCTTCTGACCAATTATGTGACTTCTTATAGGTCATGCTTGATATCTCTTAGGTAGTGAGAGAAATTCAGTGAGAGAAATTCAGTGATAACACAAGTTTTGTCCCAATGGACATTTTTGCAAAGAAAGAAAATGCAACTGCAATTTTTATTCTCATCACTGTTGTAAGGGTCATTCTACATTGCATGAGAACTAAGTGAGTCATGGCTTACTCTACTGCTTTGCATTGCTTCTCACATGGGAAGAATAAATCACTTGCCTCTGTTCATGGTCCATTTATATTGCTGACTTCAGTTGATTAATTGCTGAATATTTTGATATTGACTATATTTTAAATTCTACTAGCCCTGAGGAGTAGCATTGTTTCTAAGTCACTTACAGCTGTTACGTCAAAGGGCAAAGACACCTGACCACTCCTAGACTTCATTCTCAATCCTTAGGGAGCATCTGCCCTCTCCTGTTGAGGGACCTACAAAACATCCTCAGTGAGACACTCAGGACAGGATGCCCCTCACAGGAGACTGGATGGATCCTGGCATAGCTGAGGGGAAGGGGCTCAGGTGGAGCTTAAGCCAAGCACAACTGAGGAGGTCAGGACATGGGAGACAGAAGGTAAGGGAACGGGAAATGGGAAAACTAAGACAGGCAAAGGCAGAAGTGGGTGACCACATTCTTTTGAAGATGTTTGTGATTATTTGTGTTGCCTGATATTAAAGTGGTCAGATGGCCCCCTTCTTTCATATCCAACAGACATTCATTTAATCTTTTAGTGACTTGTACATAATACAGAGGCTGAAGGGCTTCCTACCAACTTCCCTGCTCCCACCAGCAATACCATGCTCCACATAACAGAGGAAAATCCTAAAAGTCAGGGAGGTAAAGGAACATGCTCCAGCTGGCACTGTGGCTAGCAAGTTAAGCTGCCACCAGCAGTGCCGGCTTCCCATATGGGCACTGGTTCAAGTCCCAGCTGTTCCATTTCAGATCCAGCTCTTTGCTATTGCACCTGGTAAAGCAGCAGAAGATGGCCCAAATGCTTGCCACCCTGCACCCACCTGGGAGACCTGGAGGAAGCTCCTGGCTCCTAACTTTGGCCTGGCCCAGCCCCAGCCATTGTGTGTATTTGGGGAGTGAAACAGCAGATGGAAGATCTCTCTGTCTCTCCTCTCTCTATTGTAACTCTGCCTTTCAAATAAATAATCTTAAAAGAAAAAAAAAAAAGAAAATGCTCAAGACAACAGGGTTACTTGTATATGGATCCAGAATCCAACTCAGGTTACTCCAAACTCATTATTTGTCCAGGCACTTGACTGACCACCATAACCATCATAGCAGCTGTTTTAGAACAAGAATTGTCAATCCCACCCTCACCTGCTAGGTCAAGACCTCTGAGGGCATGGAGAACTGCTGTCTCCAGATTATGGTTCCAGATCATTACTAAGGTCTTAAATTTGTCTCTTGTATGACTGGATAAGCAGCTGTTTGGAGAGGAGACCACACCTTTCCTCCCCATGGGTCCTCTGCAGTGTCCAGCACAGCACAGCCCCGCCCACACTACTGGACACAGCATGTATTTGTTAAATGCATTCCATTTCTCCAGTATTTTTATCAATTTTTAAAAAATTATTCTCATCTTGATCATAAGTAGCATTTTGGTAATATTTTCAATAATATTTCTCCTATTGTAAAAATTCATTTCAGTAATATTTCCCTATAAAACTTACTGAAATGTTTTTATTTTTACCAAATAAGAGGTTCCAAAGGTTCCAAAGAGAACACTTTCATATTTCTTTTTTACAAGAAAGATATATTTTTATTTATTGGAAAGACAGAGTTACAGAGAGAGAGGAAGAGACAGAGACAAAGAGAGAGATCATCCATCCACTGGTTTACTTCCTAAACGGCCACACCAAGAGCCAGGAACTCCAATGTGGCAAGGCCCCAAGTACTTGGTCCATCTTCCACTGCCTTCCCAGGTGCATTAGCAGGAAGGTGGATCAGAAGTAGAGCAGCCGGGACTCTGACTGGCACTCATGTGGGATGCAGGCATTGCAGGCAGCAGCTTAACCTGCTGCACCACAAAGCTGGCTCCCATCATCGCCATGTTCTGTTGTTATGAAATCTACTTCCTGACTCTGTAGAAAGACAGCTTCCAGTCCTAAGGCTCTTTCTTCTTTTCATAGCCCCTTTTGGACAAAGTCATTCACAGAGGAAACAGATTATCAGACTTTTCTGATGATCTAGTGTCGCTCCCCGTCTTCGTGGAGGAACGACACAGGACCCTGCGCTGTTCTTTTGTCTGCTCGGCCTTCCCCGGGTTTGCTGCTGGTTCTTCCCGGGTTGGCTACCGTCCCTCCACCTCTGTGGAAGGGCGGTTCCCCCTGCCACCTTCCCCACTTCCGCGGGGGAGCGGCACACCGCCGGCCGGCTCTCTCGGGGGCTGCACAGGTGTTCCTTCAGATAGATGTTCCCCTTAGATGTTCCTCGTGCATGCTGTCTCTCTCCTCCTTTATAGTCCTCCTCCACCAATCCCAACTCGGCTGCCCACACGCCGAGCACGCTGCTCTCCTCCAATCAGGAGCAGGATCATCTCCTGGAGGTCATCACTCAAGTTGGCAAGAGGCAGCTGCGGAGAAGCTGTTTTCTCCTCTCCCAGCGCCATATTGTGGGAGAGCAGATGCATAGAATAAGTCTTAATTCCAGTAACTCAGTCCAGTCCGGGTTGCTCCCCACAATTCTAGTTCTTTTGCTAATCCTTCTCTACTAAATATAAATAAAGTCATTATTTTTACTGGAATAAAATTATTTTTTTTTACAGGCAGAGTGGACAGTGAGAGAGAGAGAGAGAGACAGAGAGAAAGGTCTTCCTTTGCTGTTGGTTCACCCTCCAATGGCCGGCGCACCGCGCTGATCCGAAGCCAGGAGCCAGGTGCTTCTCCTGGTCTCCCATGCGGGTGCAGGGCCCAAGCACTTGGGCCATCCTCCACTGCCTTCCCAGGTCACAGCAGAGCGCTGGCCTGGAAGAGGAGCAACTGGGACAGAATCCAGTGCCCCAACCGGGACTAGAACCCAGTGTGCCAGCGCCACTAGGCGGAGGATTAGCCTATTGAGCCGCGGCGCCGGCCAAGGAATAAAATTATTTTATACACCATGGCTCAAGGAGAATTGGTTTTTATTAAAAATTTTCTAAGTAATAAAAATTGATTTTAACATGATGTTTTGTGCAATATTATATACTGAGATATCTCAGTTGGTTCAAATGATAAGCACACCAAAATTCTTCCCATTCCTGTCAGCTGTTGTTAGCAAGACCAAAGCAATTGTTTTGTGCTACTTTTAAACTTCTTGGTTGGCTTTGTTCTTATCCAAGAACCTTACTTTGGATATTGGTGTCCACTGACAGTGTGGATGGATGAGCCTGGCCTATTCCTGGAGCTCAGTGGCCAAGCTAGCAAGCGAGGGCCTCCTCGTGCCAGGTAGCTCCGTGCCCTAGGAGCCAGCAGGAGTGGCAGTGGAGTGTGATGGGCAGGGCTGGATCAGGCTTACCTATACACGGCAACTTGCCCACTATATGGTAGATAAAAGATTTTTCTATGACTCCCATGCTTTCTACATGTATTTATTTATTACTGTATCTTTGTCATGTATTTTGTACCTTGTTTGTTGTGCCAAAACAAAGCATGTTCCAAATACTCCAAAAACAGGATTTTGTACTGTAGCTTAGCAAACACCACAACTCAATCAGATTTTTTTTCCAAAATAATCAGTAGGCTGCTGATGGATTTATATAACTACACATTTCCTTTGTCCCACATCTGAATGTGAGCACCTGCTAAGTAGGATGATTTACAGACTAGGAGCTCAGTAAACATCACTTGAATTAACAATCTGGTCTTTCTCTTTTGACCCTTGGCCCCACTCCACCCACAAAACTACTGCTCACGTTTTCTCTGGTAAGCACCAGATGGCAAACCAGCTCTGAATCCCACTCATCACTGCCCCTAGAGAAATAGGTCGACATCTAATCAGCCCAGAGCAGAAGCGCCGTTATTGAAAACAATGACCACCTGGCTCCCTTCAACACCGAGTGGAGCTCAGTGAATTCCTTGGACATTCATAGGAATTTTCTAAGCTGCATGAGACATAATGAACCACACTGGCATGGTGAACTCATGCTAGTGACAATGTCCCTTTTGTGAGGAAAGTTGTACCTACGCAGCTCAATTCTGTTGCTTTCTGAGGATCCTCCTTCATGCTACCCACCCACCCCTCCCCTGATTAAATCTCACCCTACCAGAAGGTGAGGCTGTGAGAAGTGTTCTCCCCAAACCTGCTTGCCTTGGAGTTGCTTCCTTCCCTGCTTGCCACAGGTGGGCCCAGGCCTGGCTCTCTGCTCAGAAAATCTGCTGCCTTGAAGAAGTGACTTGCTCAGCCCTCAGGTGTTAGCAGTTGCTCTCGCAAAATCACCTCTGTGGTTCTGTTCCGGGTCCAGCAGGTTGAGTCGCTTACGATCTTGTTGATTTTCTTCAGATCATCTATGTCCCTTCCCTCAGCTGTTAATCTTCTCGATGTGTTGCCCGTCCTGTTTCCTGTTTAGACTTCAAAATGGAAAACAGTGTCACCTGGGTTTCCAGTGAGCTCCGCTGGAAAGCAGCAGAGCCCTGGTGCACAGCTGTGCGCGGAAAGCCACCCTTGGCCAATTCCCTGTTCCCAAATCCCCGGGTCCTAGGGGCCAGGAGAGAAACTGGTGAAGATTGAAGCTGCCTATCAAGGGAGCTATTTTTACAACCTCGTAGTGCCAGCCTGGAGTCCCGTTGGCAGCTCCACATGGATTTTGACTGACAAACTGGATCATCGTGAGCAACCAAAGGAAACTGCCAGTGTGTCTGATTATCTCCCCAGAAGTGATTGTGGCAGTGTCTCATTTGTACAGCCATTCTCAGAGAAGGATTTATCCTCATCATTGGGGAAATGACACCCTTTGAGTTCCAGCCTATTTTGACCTAAGTCTGTTGGCTCTGAATTATCAGTCCATAATGAATGTATAATAATTCTCCTCAGACCACTCCTGAGCCAAGAGGCACAATATTTTCCAGAGTCCTCGGCAAAACAGTCAAGTGAGGGAATGGAACATTTGGAGAAGATCCGTTTACCAGAGTTAAAATTTTCAAGAACTGCAGAACAAAATCATTGCTTCCTATTCGAGCTCCTTATCATTTCCATTTCAAGGTTTATCTGAGAACATCTTTCAGGGGCTAGTAGTGTTGATAATAGGCTGGCTACTGGGCTCAGCTGATAAATGAACATGGGACGTTCACACGCCAGTAGTTGCTTCTCCCTGGAGTTAGAAAAGTTATGTTGGTTAAAATATGGTCCAAGATGTGAGTGTTGGAGTCAGCTGCAGTGCTGGGCAGAGAGAACGCTTGCTTCTGGGGAAAGTGTGAAGCTGAAGTCAGCACATCTGAAACAGGTGACATCATCTCTCCCCCAGGAAATGTCTCTCCCACGTGAGTACAATCTCAGAATGTTTGCAGGCAAGAAAGGGCAGAAGAAATGACAGCTTGATGCATTCAGGCAAAAGCGGCCCTCTCCCTCTCAGACTCCTTCTGCCCTTAAATGACCTCAGGAAAAAAAAAATCAAAGTAATTCCTGATGATTGTGTGCAGGGTTCAGTGAGAAAAGTGGCGGGCTCAGTGGGGGGTAGGAACAACATGCAGAAGGGGTAGAAACACCATGCACCTGCCCCTCATCCCAGGCAGGGAGGAAGGTGGCCCGACAGCTCAGAGGACCCCTTGACTGAGCAGCTGGTATGGGAAAGGCTTCACATCCCGATTCCTTTTCTGGGGCCTGGTGTAAGAATTGAATTCTGGGATGATGCACACGTTAGAAAATCTAAGAGGGAGTGAAAAACCTGAATTTAATGGAGCAATGCAATGCATGTAGTAGATGAAGAAAACTTAGGAGTAAATAGACTAAGCTGCTTACCATTGGCAGTTTGGGGGGCCCAGTGGGAAATCAAAGTGTTTTGGAAATGTTTAGCAAACATGCTTGTGACTCCCAGCCCCATGGGCGTATGCAGTGGGCTTGGTCCCAGGAACCCTGTCCCTGGGCCGTAGAGTTTATTAGAGGCATTCTGTGTCTCCCTGTCTCTCAGGGTAAGCATCAGCTGCCAGAAAGCAAGGACACGTTCCAACCGCAAAGCCAAACAATGAGCTACAAAGTGAATGCATGCAAGCGATGAAAACTGTGCCAGTGCTACTTACTTACTTATCAGAAAGATGGCAAAGGAAACCAGCACTGGGCTGACAGCACCATCAGCAGCCCCATGAAGAGCACACTCCAGCTTTCGCTCCCTGAGTTTGAGCCAAACTCTGGGCTTTTCTCTTCTAGAGCAAATAGGAAACAAACAGAACACAATGACATACATGTCGTCAACAGAACTGAACAGTACCAGTACCCTACTGTTGGACATGAGCCACGGACACACCGTTTCCCTCTGACAAGCCTGGAACGTGACTTATGCTTTAGGAATGTCTTTGGGCCAGGAGCAGTTTGTGAACTCTCAACCTTCTTCTACATTGGTGCACAAAGAATAAGCATGGCTAGGCTAATCCTGACACCTGTCTAGAAAGTTCTTTGAAGGCTCTTAGCACTGAAGTAGCAAGGAATGGATTTTTCTTGGGAAAAGGAATGAGGAAGTTGAAGGTTGAACATCTCCCAGAAAATTCCTTTTATTTCAGGAATAATCACTTCTGTCTACATCCATGTAACAAAAGTGGCCCTGCTGTGGTTTGGCTTCTTAAAACTGTTTTCAGGATGGGTGTGCTTTGGAAGCAAGATTCTTTTCAATGTTTTGCCACTGAGCTGGGGCTACAACTATGCGCAAACAATAGTCTGGTTCCCCAAAGTCATGAATTGTCTGACATTACTCACCATTTTGTGAGGTCTTGGGGCCTACTGACACCTAGATTAAAATGAATAAGAAGTAGAGAAATCTGGGGGAGTGGAGTAGATTGAATTACTTTTGGATGCCCCCCTACTTTGAATTGTTCTCACTCACGGTGCTCCTTCATTATGGATAGCTGGGTGACTTACAACCTATGCCTTCTAAGTACATCCCACATCCCCCTTAATAGCGTTTGCTTCCCAACCGAAAAAGTTCAGGCTGACTCAAACACCTATTTTATTGGAACTGACTGCAATAAAGACAAATGAAAACCTGAACCCATTAAATGAAAATAAAAGTAATAATTCAAAAAGGATTTAAAGGGGAAACATAGATATGAAAACCAGGAAAACAAGTTTAGCAGGAATGGATATAAACAAATGACAAGGAGGTAATTAACACCTGTGTTTGGATATTGGTGTGTAAGCTAGAAAGGAGGCTCATACTGAGATGATGAAACTCATTTATAATATTTAGGAGGCAAGATACAGTCTTCAGTGGATTCCCTCTCACCCCTTTTTCTAACCCTTTAATTGGACAATTTGTAAGTAGAAAATGATGATGACTTTTTTTTGTCCAACATAATTTAAATATTTTAAGAACTGGGTGAACACGTTAAGCATGTTTTCAACAATCTGCTATGGAGCAAGACCCCTAGGGGAAGCGGCACCATCAATGACCCGCTGTTCCCACCAGGGAGGCCCACCCCTTTCTAGGCACAGGAAGTCGCAGCATTCTTGAAGATAAGAGTTCAAAGGTGACTTAGGAGCCAAGGAAAGCCATAATACCACCAAGAATTCCGAGAAAAAAAGCAAGAATTGCCCAACAATCGACAGCATTTCCAGTGTCAGGCCATGCCTAATGCCAAGCCGCTGCCCATCACACCCACACATCCCATCGGCCTTTGCTTTTTCCAGGCAGCCTTGAGCAAGGAAGCCCACTAAGCCTTCCACGGCACACATGGGACAGAGGTTCCGTTTGTTTAAGTCGTTTATGGAATCCACAACACAAAGCTCCCTGTCTTCGTAAAGCTCACAAGAACCAGTGTCCTGGGAAGCGTGATTCATTGTCCCTGCAAGAAAACACTGACATGAAAAGTAAGAGGCTGGGTAGGCATCTGGGGAGGGAACCAGTAGAAGAATGATATCTCTGTCTCTGTCTCCCCCTTCCAATTAAATAAAAAATAAAACAGACAAATAAAATAAAACAAAACACTAGAGCCTGATAAAACACAGCCAGCAGCACGCTGACCAGGTAAATAACCAATCACAAACCCTATTTTCAACTGAAGGTCTTGGAAATGTTTGCTTATCCAGAAGAAAATGTTTCCTTCTAGGGACAACTCTGTAATCATCCTTTTTGCTTTGCCTGCCAGGAAGCTCAGGCTTCAACAATAGTCACTCTTGGTGCCCTGCCTGTCTGCATTTGCTCTTTCTCCTCAGAGTTTTCAGTTTTGTCTGTATTTCCCCTGGACTGGTTTGGTGGTTTTTTTTTTTTTTCAATTAATTTTTACTTTTTTTTCTCTTTGATTATATTGTTTATATTCTGGCAAGATGCCTCAAATCTTTTAGGCAAAACTGGATATAAATATATTGAAAGACAAAATTAAGCTTTCAGCCTTTGGGCATAAAGATTCTCAGAGGGAAAAAAAAAAACTTACTGTGTACAATTCTCATTGCCCAAGGCTTTAATTCAAAGCTGTAATTTTTATATTCTCCGTCAGTAGAGTGTCTGAGTCCTTTTTTTTTTTTTTTAAGATTTATTTATTTGAAAGGCAGAGTTAAGGAGAGGCAGAAGCAAAAAGAGAGAGACATCTTCCACCTGCCGGTTCAGTCCCCAAATGGCTGCAAAGGCCAGAGCTGGGCCAATCCAAAGCGAGGTGCCTGGAGCTTCTTTTGGGTGTCCCACATGGGTGTGGGGGCCCAAGGACTTGGGCCATCTTCTGCTGCTTTGCCAGGCACATCAGCAGGAAGCTGGATCAAAGTAGAGCAGCAGGGACGTGAACCGCTGTCCATATGGGATGCTGGCACTGCAGGCAGAGGATTTTACCTGCAGCGCTGATCCCAGTATCTGAGCCCCTATTTCAACAGATGCTGGCTGTGAGTCTCCAAGACAAAATCCTAGCAACCTTCGATGCCATAGAGAGGAACCCTGCTGGACTCCAAGGTCTCTCAGGTCTCTTCCATCTGGGTGTCCCACAGACTGAGGTCATTTGTAACACATTTGTAACATTTCCGGTAATATTCTCTAACAACAACATGACTTTAGGTAAACTGAAAAACACAAATACATTAAAAAGGTTTGTAGGAAGACATGTCTCTGACACAAGAAAGAATGCATGACCATGTAATTATATGCAAAGAGGGTTCTGGAAAAACAATTCTAGCTACTGTAAAAGCCTGAGTCTTTTCATACAACATCTTTTCATGCAACAAGTCTAATATGTTTCTGGACCTAGGAAGGATTTTAGACATGCTCTAGTCTAGCCCCATCCTTTCCACAGATGCAGGAATTGACACTCAGAGAGATAAATGACCAAGATTCGTTTGTTGCAGAGTGAAACTGGCCTGTTGTTCAGAGCTCAGTGGATCCTCCCCAATACTGCCTTTCCTTTCCACACCCCTCCTCATCCTCTTTCAAGACAACTGGAATATCACCTCCCCTGAGCAGAGATAATCTACCTCCTTTGTGTCC
The DNA here is from genome assembly GCF_051225735.1 of Oryctolagus cuniculus. Lineage (NCBI taxonomy): Eukaryota > Metazoa > Chordata > Mammalia > Lagomorpha > Leporidae > Oryctolagus > Oryctolagus cuniculus. The sequence goes on along the minus strand of NC_142869.1, from coordinate 147,397,890 downwards.
TGGCTGGAGCCTGCATGCTCTTCTATCAGAACATTGATGGTATTTTATTACCTTCATTAGCTTACAGATTTGATTTCCCCAATAAACTGCAAACTCCACAGGGCAGGGACCATTTCTGTTCGGCAAATGCTCAGTGCCAGGTTAGGAAGTGTACTTGAGGGCCACTATTATGGCCCAGCCGGTCAAGCTGTGGCCCGCAATGCCAGAGCCCATAAACCCCATATCGTTGCACCGGTTTGAGTCCTAGTTTTTCTGCTTCCTATTCAGCCCCCTGCTAATGTGCCTGAGAAGGCAGCAGGAGATGGCCCAAGCACCTGGAGCCCTGCCACCCGCGTGGGGGACTCAGATGGAGATCCTGGCTCCCGGCTTTGGTCTGACGTAGACTCCACTGTTTTGCATCTGGAGGAATCAGCAGATGGAACATCTTTTTCTCTCTGTTTCCCCGTCTCTCTCCATCACTTTGCCTTTCAAATAAATAAAATAAACCTTTACCAGAAACAGTGAACTTGAACACTTAACGTATTTATTTCAGATTTAAACATCAAAATTTCCCAAAGGATTGGAGTCAGCTAACAAGTACACCAACAGAAATAAGACGGAGGGTAGAAATCCTCATTCGATGGCCATTTGGACTCCTGTGAAGTCAGTGCAATGAATATTTTTCCTGCCTATAGGTGGCGACAGGTGTTTACTTTCTCCCACCATGTTTACAAAATGTCCTCTAATGCCCAGCCATGGAATAGAGAGAAAGATATTTAGAGTTAGGAGAAACCAAAGTCAGGGGGGAAAATGGAGTTGGGGGCACATCTGTAGACTATCTGGGAGAATCACTCATCATGAACTATACAGCTTCCACTGTACTCTAAAAGACTGAAAACACAGAGGTTGAGAGTAGAATAGAGGCTACCAGATGTTAGGGAGGGGAAGGAAGGTGGGGGTAGGGAGAAGTCGGTCAATGGGTAAAGCTGTGGTAAGCAGGAGGATTAATTCTGGTGTTCTCGTCTCACTAGGGTGATCATAGTTAACAGCTGGAAGAGAGGCTTTTGAAGGCTCTCACCGTAAAGAAATGATCAATGTTTAATGTGATGGATGTACTAAAATTACCTTGCTTTGATCACCTCACAGTGTACACATCTATCCAAACATCATGTTGTACCTCATAAGCATGTGCAATTAGTATGTGTCAATCAAGTGTAAAAAAAAAGTATTAAAACCTAGAAATTTTCAGTGATGCTTAAAACAAGCTAGTTCTTATGAAAAATGAGTCCCCAAAACTCTAGCTAACAAAACACAGTGACCTTAACAAGTTATGTTCTTTCAGAGTTAAAACTAAAACAAGTGTTCCAGTTATCCTGAAATTTTATTTCACAAGAACACACAATTCCCTGTGTATTTTAAATATTAGGTAGCATTTTTGATATTAATAGTACTGAATTCCAAATATACTTTATGGAGCATGCCTAAGGGAATGACTTGATGTAACAATAAAAAAGAAGAGGTGGGGTGGGCATTTAGTGCAGTGGATGAAATTCCACTTGGGACCCCCTCTCCATCAGAGTGCCTGGGTTTGAGTCCTGGCTCCACCTATAAGTCCAGCTTCCTCCTAATGCAGACCCTGGGAGGAAATGGGTGAAGGATCAACTACTTGGGCTCCTGCCACCCATATGAGAGACCTTGGCTCCTTGCTTTGGCCTGGCCCAGCCTCAGGAGTTATGGGCATTTGGGAAGTAAACCAGTAGGTGGGAGACCTCTGTCTGTCTTCATATCTCTTCTTTTATAAATAAAATTCAATAAAAAGCAGCACAAGATAGAATAAAAGAGCATTAGAAATCAATCAGTTCTTATCCTTTAAAGCCCAGACGAAGGTCCCAATGTGTTGATACATGGCCACAAATTTCCCAACAGATCTTCTAAGAGTGTTTTCTATTTAGCATCATGTTGTACTTTATTATCTCCAACATTAGCGTTTGACCAGGAATGCAGGTTGTATGTCACCTCGTAGGATTATCATTGCAAACACAGTCCTATTTTAGGCACAGTGACTGACATATGGTACATTTTTGAATTTCTGACTTAATATCTTGTGCCTTAGTTCCCTTTCAGCAATGTAGCTACTGCTGCTTAAACCTCATAGTGGAGCTTAATCAGTGTTTACAAAGTAGAGGACCAGCTAGAGAATCGCAGCCACCAAAAACAAACAAACAAACAAAACAAAGCAAAACCCTCCACATTCCTGGCCTTGCTACCTACTTAAAAGGCAACTCCGATAGAACTAAAACAACCTAGAAAGTGCTAGGAAGTACTCAGTAAAAGCCATGCTCTTAAAGAAAATGTCTTCTTTAGGGTGAAGTCACAATGTAAAATAGACAACATACTGTTTAATGAACTGCAACATGCAAATGGGAAATAAAGAACTAGCAGAGAACACTGAGCTGGGGGTAGTCCATAGCCGCCAAGAGCAGAGAGGTGACTTGCAAATGACTCTCTAGTAGGTGAGTATAAGATCCATGGCCATAAAATTCAGGGTTCACAGCTGTCTTGACACCCAGGGGTTGCTACCTTTGGCATTTCCAAATGAGGGTATCTGAGAACAACCAACAAGGCTGGAGGAGCCAGGGTGCTGGCGGGACACTAACTGAAGCTGGAGCTTCCCATCTCCAGCGTGCAAACTTGCTTTATTCACCACGAAAGGCCAGAGCAGCATCCTTTAAACAGAGCCCTTCCTGGTAGCTTGAGCTGAAACATGTAATTTCACTTTCCTCTGCTTTCGATCATTGCAGCTGACTCTTTTTGCCATGTAAAGAATTCTTCAACCACAAATGTTCTGACAAATAAAGATAACTGCCTATGAAAAATTGCTTTGTGCTTTTTTTTTCTCCCACAGGTGCTTGGTATCAAGCCACAGAAATAACTCGCACCCCGTATTGCTTGCCATGAAATCAGAAGTGTTATAATAGGGCTTGATTCAAAGCTAATAAGAAGCTTTATTGAGTGAGTCATGGTAATTTGTTCTTTAATTCCATTTCAGAGCCGAGGACTCTTCACATCTAGGCAGTAATTTTTAAGATCAAGTCTAGATCATTTCTATCAAAAGTTAAAAGCGCAAAGCACATGCAGAAAAAACCTCCCAGACTCAAGAATCATAATTCTGTCTCGGCAGAATAATAGCATGCAAATAACTTACAAAATGGGAGCTTTGGCTGCCATTACCCAGGAAAACAACAACCAAGTATTCAGGAGCAACCACAACAAAACTTGCTAACTCTGTGGTCTCCCTTTGGCTTTCTTGAGCAGACAATGATCCTAGGAGGACCGAGAGCCCCAGCATGCAGCCAAGAGGCTTAGGATTCCAAATGCCTCCTTTTCTCCTACTGTCTGGTGTGTTTTATGCAACATCATACCAAACCTATGCTTTTAAGAAGAAACAAAAAGGACCCCCATGCTCTGAGTTGGTAACCACGTGGTATTTATTGGACTGCAGTGAATGTGTTGCTCCAGGACCGTGAGCCAACACACTTCAGCACTTCCGCCATGACACACTTCCCTACATAAATGTCCTGTAGCAGCAGGAGTGCCACTGTGACAACTGATGTAGCAAGGACTCCAGACCACCCAGGGAATGCAATCAACAGGGACAGAACGTGGCTATAACATGATAATTAGGATGATGGCAGGAACCTCTCAGATTGCATGGGGAAGGGTGCACTGCATCACATCCATAGTTTTTCCATGGAATGGCTTTATTCTGTTTTCACGCACCCTCTTCTCACACAAGAATGTCAGTGGCTCCCTCACATGCATTGCAAAGGAGCTTCTGCCCTCTAGTGGACAAAAGGGATGCTGCAGTGGTGGAAAGCTCCGCCAGACTCCAGACTCCAGGGCCTAAGACTCCTGGACTTGTGGTCCTTTATAATCCCACCTTCCATTGTTGTGACTAGATGGGCACTATCCATCCTGGAATCGCTTTGCACAGCCCTTAGAAAACACATGCTTCACAAAATCCCCTTCTCACCTGTATTCTGTACACACCTCACTCTGCTTTTAAGAAAAAGGAGTGTCACTTTTTTTAAAAGACTTTTTATTTATTTATTTGAAAGGTAGGTTAACAGACAGTGAGAGAGAGAGAGACAGAGAGAAAGGTCTTCCATCTGATGGTTCACCTCCCCAAATGACCGCAATGGCCAGAGCTACGCCAATCCGAAGCCAGGAGCCAGGTGCCTCCTCCTGGTCTCCCATGCAGATGCGGGGGCCCAAGCACTTGGGCCATCCTCCACTGCCTTCCTGGGCCACAGCAGAGAGCTGGACTGGAAGAGGGGCAACCAGGAATAGAACCCGGTGCCCATATGGGATGCCGGCACTGCAGGCAGAGAATTAACCTAGTGCACCACGGCGCTGGCCCTGGAATGTCACCTTCTTAAGCTTCTCTAACACCCAAGAAACAATTCATGGAGGAAGACTATGTTGTTAGCACTGTCACTGCTCTCCAGAAACATTATATTTGATTTCTATGCCAAATTCCTCTGAAAAATGAAAGACACAATAGCTATTATTTTATCACGCCCAACTACCTGATCCATTTTAATCAAGCTATCCTTTGAAAAAATACTCATTTTTGAGTATTTGCTGTGTTTTACCTCTCTCCTGTATACTTATGACCCTGTGAAGTGTTAATCTCCCCTTTCCCTCTGTGCCCCACCCTGAACCCCGAGAGATAAGGAAAATGGACCTTGACTTGAGTCCAAGCTCTGCCTCTGACCCAGCTTCCTGTTAGTAGGCATCCTGGAAGCAGCAGATGATGACTCCAAAACTTGGGTCCCTACCTTCCGCATGGAAGACCTGGATAGAGTTCCTGACTCCTAGCTTCAGCCTGGCTCAGCCCCTACTGTTGTGTGCATCTGGGAAGTGAACCAGCAGATGGAAGATATCTCTCTCTCTCTCTCTCTCTCTCTCTCTGCCTTTCAAATAAATTGAAATTACAAATATTCAGAAAGAAAATGTTGGCTAAGGCATTTAATTGTCAAAGGGTACATGGGCTGGAAGCAGCAGAGATGAGACTTAAAACCAAACCTTGCAGCCGGCGCCGCGGCTCACTAGGCTAATCCTCCGCCTTGCGGCGCCAGCACACAGGGTTCTAGTCCCGATTGGGGTGCCGGATTCTGTCCCAGTTGCTCCTCTTCCAGGCCAGCTCTCTGCTGTGGCCTGGGAGTGCAGTGGAGGATGGCCCAAGTCCTTGGGTCCTGCACCCCATGGGAGACCAGGAGAAGCACCTGGCTCCTGCCATCGGATCAGCGTGGTGTGCCGGCCGCAGCGTGCCGGCCGCGGCGGCCAATGGAGGGTGAACCAACGGCAAAGGAAAACCTTTCTCTCTGTCTCTCTCTCTCACTGTCCACTCTGCCTGTCAAAAAATAAAAATAAAAAATAAAAATAAAAAAACCAGACCTCGCACCAATGTCTGAATCCCACCACACTTACACCAGTGAAGAGGACAAGACTGGCTTCAGAACGGCTACACTTCTGAAGAACTCTGTAAGAGCAAAGCAAGATGACTCTCTTCATTTTATCTTAATCCATGGCCACATTAACAAGAGTTTTGAGACAAAGAAAATATTCTAATCCAGATTGTTTAATCTGGGAAGAAATGTAAGTGTTTCTTGCTTTTTCTTTATAGTCTTGTGCCTCAAGGTGATTAGGCTCAATACCCAGGAAATTCAGTAAATGCAGGCAAAGATTTAAGTCATGTATGTCGACTGCTTCAAAATCAAAGTTTCAAGAAGCTGGGCAGCGACAATACCAAATCCCTTCAAATGAGCAAGATTAACCAAGAATCAAGCAACTGATCTAACACACAGCATTTTAGCACTTAAAAGTCAAGCATTCTTATACACTGAGTTCCCAGGAATCTTAGCCTAGCAATTACCCATCAATTTCATGAATAGTCCCTCTCTATAAATTCAATATACAGAATCATGCTCTTTTCCCCTCTTCTTCCCAAAACCTCAAAAAAAGGGGCAGAATAGAAATAAACTTGCAAAGCCACAAGAATGAAATAGGAAACCACACTGAAGAGTTCAACAGATGTACTGGGAAGGAGGTGAGAGTGCCTCTAGCCTCAGCAGTACTGTCACTGATGAGTGAGCTGACAGCCATGGAACTCAGGAAGGCTTAGGACCTGGAGGCAGGGGGAAAGTAAGGAACTAAATATAGGCAGGTAATTTAATGTTAGCCAGAAATAAAATTCAATAGAAAGAGTGGGAAATCATGTTAAAGAAATGTTCCAGAAATGAAATGATTAAGAAAAAAATATGTGAAGCTCAATTCAGGCATTCCAATATCCCAAGGGTCAAGAATGTGAGTATTCTCCAGGGAGCAGGCATTTAGCCTAGCAGTTAACAGTCAAACCTGTGTTTGACTTCTGGCTCTGGCTCTGGCTCCTGACACCAGATTCCTGCCAGTGTAGCCCCTGGGATGCTGCAGAGACACCTTAGGTCATTGTGCTTCTGTTACTTGCATAGGAAACCTGGATTGAGTTCTTGGCTCCTGGCTTCAGCTCTGGCTATTGGGTGCATTTGAAGAGTGAACCAGCAGGTGGAAGCATATGCTCACTCTCAAACAGATTTGAAAAAGGCTTTTTTTTTTTTCCTCAGTGCCAAGTCCACCAAAGCACAGTATCTTGCAGTTTTAGAATTCCGGGAACAAAGAGATTCTAAGAGCAAAAGAAAACAAAAGACAAAATACAAAAATTGGACATCTCAACATTCTGCTAAGGATACTGGTAAAAATGCCTTCAGAATTCCTAATTTGAATATAACTACTTGTCAATTAATATTTTTATTGTGAATTTGACTTCCCACTTGTATAAGCAAAATAATTGACCTCTTATGCACCTATTCCCAAGAAACTACCAAAGGAAGCCCTCCACTTTAACAAGAAAATAAACTAATAAACTGTCCAGAAAGCAATTCAAGATCATCCAGAAGGGATCCAATTCAAGAAGAAAACAAACCCTCAACATGATGGTGATGGCTTGGGCCAGCAGCTGTGTACTCGGATGAAAGAGTAGATTGAAATAAAGTATAGAATTAAGTGTTTGACAAATTGATTTGGGATTGTGTGGGAGTGAACATATAAACTCAATCACAGTAACGCAAAGAATGATGCTGACTTAAAAAAAAGCTAGAAACCTGCAATAGCTGTACTCATAAACGCATATCACCTAAAACTTGAAACTAAGTTGCCTGAAAAAACTGAAGGCTGGATGCCACCGGGGATTGGACTGAGGAACAGCAAAGGATGGAGCAAAGGGCTTTTTGCCTCAACGGTCTTTAAGTACCATTAAACCACGTTAATCTTTCACAAAAAAATCATTTTTATTAAAAATGATGGTATAGCTATGTACGCAGTAGGCTCAGCAGTTGGGACACTGCTTAAGGTGCCCACATCCCATACTGCAGGGCCTGGGCTTCAGTCCCAGCTCTGTTCCCAATTCCAGCTTCCTGCTAAGGAAATCCCAGGAGGTGGGCTTAAGGGGTTGAGTCCTTGCCACCTGTGTGGGAGGCCTGAATTAACTTCCTGGCTCCCAGCTTCAGTTTCTGGTCCCTTTCTAGTTGTTACAGGCATTTGGGGATTGAATCAGCAGAAAGATGGGCAATAGTTTTCTCTGTCTCTGTTTCAAATGAATTTTTTGAAACATCATAAAAAATATATATACATATGTGAGATTATAAAATTAGGGATAGAATACTACTGTAATCTCTTCTCCATGGTTCTAATCTACTTGGAATATAAAGTGACAATACATAAACTCAAGTTTTAGATTCCAGATCTGTTTTCCAGTGCGGGAGAACACAAAGGGATGGGACCCAGGAACAATGAATCCATAAACCAGCCAATGTTTTCATCTAGGGAGTCCTGGAGACCTTCCATCCAGGAGTTGTGGGGGAAGTGGGACAGGAAGAAGAGTGGTTTGGAAAAAACTGTGTGGTTTTGGTAGTTCTCTCTCTGTGTACCTACTTCCCCAACCCTCACTGTTTTCCAAAGCAAGCCTATCAAAGAAACAGGTCTATGGATCCGAACCTGCACATGTGACTTGTGTTATATAATTTTAATGTAAAGCTCAACAGTTAAATAGTTAAATGTTAATACATTGCCAAAAAATTTTCAACTTTTCTTAAAAAAAAAAAAAAACCCTTACAAGGACAAGCAACAACAATGCTCTGAAAAGTCAGTAACTTGAATCTCAATTATACTGTGCAACATTTTTTTCATCTATTTTAACATTTTCAAACACATACATAATGTTTTGTCTCCCTGCCTCCCTCCCTGGGTTGGTCATGTTGTACCTCCAAACCATAAATAGTGTTTCTTTTGTTAGAAAAGAAGCATATTCCATGTGAAAAGGTCTTTATTTAAAAGTCAAAAGCATGAGGTCTCATAAGGCAGGGTCGCAGCTCTCAGAAGGTCAGCTACCATCTGGCACGTGCCACTCACCGTGGACTCCGTGGACTCCCAAGGCAGTGGGAAGGGCTGGTGGCATCATTCCTTTTGATGATTCCACTGGCAAAATTATTTTCCATTTCAAAGTAAAAATACAGCAGCTTCTCCAGAGGAACTAGCTCCCCAAAATTTCATAGAGAACTCTTGTTTAAGATATCACATTTGTATATATCATTATCATCAACCTGAATTTTTGATAACCACATGTATAAGAAATGAAACCTCAGCTAATAATTTTTCTTATCATGAAATCATGCAAAATTCTGTGTTTTTGCTCTCTTCATAAGTACATTAGGACAAAACATTATAAACCGTTTATTCCTATTTACTGATTACGTTTACACAGAATATTCAATGATCAAAACTCACCATTTGCAATACTGTATGTTAAATTCTAATATAGGGGCCACCACTGTGGTGCAGCAGGTAAAGTCGCTGCCTGCAGTGCCAGCATCCCATATGGGTACCAGTTCAAGACTCGGCTTTGGATCCAACTCTCTGCTATGGCCTGGAAAAGCAGTAGAAGATGGTACAAGTCCTTGGTCCCCTGGACCCACGTGGGAGACCCGGAAGAGGCTCCTGGCTCCTGGCTTCGGATCGGCCTAGATTCGGCCATTGCGGCCATTTGGGGAGTGAATCAGCAAATAGAAGATCTCTCTCTCTCTCTCTCTCTCTCTGCCTCTGACTCTCTGTAACTCCACCTTTCAAATAAATAAATAAATAACTCTTAAAAAATTATAATATAACTCCTGCTACAAAAATTATCTAAGTTAATCCAAGATAAAAACTGTCTCTAAATTCTAAAAACAGTAGAAATAGCCAAAAAATTAAAAAATATTCAAGTGCTGAAAATCTAGAAGAATTCTCCAACATCTGCTCTCTTATCTCGGCATTTGCTTTGAGCTTTTGTTCAAGCTTTGAAGGCTTCAGAGTTATATAAATGCTGAAATGAAGAAAAAGAAAATATGTGTTTATCAGTCAGATTTAAGATGTTCTTATAAAGTGGGGAGGAGGGTAAAAAGTAAATCAAAAAGAACAAAATGAACTAATTTGACACTATGAATATCTTAAAAGTTTATAAAACACATCGACACACACAAATGAGAGAGAAAATTAATATATAAGGTTAATGATTATTTCACAGTAAGAAAATTATTAATAAAATAAGTAAAACATCAAGAAAATTCCAATAAGTAAAAAGGATATCAACATTTAATCAAATGTAGAAAAAGATAAATCATAAGTAATGTGAACTACAAAGTCCAACTTGTGTGTCAATTGAAATAAAAAAGAGATGGGTGTCACTTTAATACTAATTAAATTAACACATTTAAAAATTATAAGATCCCTTGCTGTCAAATCTGTAAGCTAGAATTTCCCCTCAGCTCTGGAACAAGGCAAGGATATCCACTTTCACTGCTCTTATTTAATGTAGTACTGGAAGCTTTAGTGAAAGTAATTATGGGCCGGCGCTGCGGCTCTCTAGGCTAATCCTCCACCTTGCAGCACCAGCACACCGGGTTCTAGTCCAGGTCGGGGCACCGGATTCTGTCCCAGTTGCCCCTCTTCCAGTCCAGCTCTCTGCTGTGGCCAGGGAGTGCAGTGGAGGATGGCCCAAGTGCTTGGTCCCTGCACCCCATGGGAGACCAGGAGAAGCACCTGGCTCCTGCCATTGGATCAGCGTGGTGCGCCGGCCGCAGAGCGCCAGCCGCAGCGGCCATTGGAGGGTGAACCAACGGCAAAAGGAAGACCTTTCTCTCTGTCTCTCTCTCTCACTGTCCACTCTGTCTGTCAAAAAAAAAATATATTAAAAAAAAGAAAGTAATTAGGGAGGAGAAATAAATAAAGGGCATCAAAACTGGAACAGAAGAAGTCAAATTATACATGTCTGCAGGTGACTGACGTTGAACATGGAAAAACCTAAACACTCCAGAAAAAGAGCTGTTAGAATTGATAAACCAACTCAGTATATGTGCAGGTTACAAAATACAAAAAAAAAAAGGTAGCTTCTTTCTATACTAATGATGAGCTTGAGCTCACAGAAAAAGAAATCCTATTCACAATAGCCACAAAAAAATCATTAAATATTTAGGAATTAACTGAACCAAAGAAGTGAAAGATCTCTACAATGAAAATTATCAAAGACACAAAAAATGGAAAGATATTTCTTGCTCATGGATCAGAAGAATCAGTATCATCAAAATGTCTATACTACCTAAAGCAATTTACAGATTCCCTGTCAAAATACCAATGATATTCTTTACAGGGTTAGAAAAAACAATCCCAAAATTCATATGGAAATACAAAAGATTCCGAATAGCCAAAGCTATCCTGAGCAAGAAAAACAAAACTAGAGTCACCACAATACCTGATTTCAAAGCATACTACAGGGGCCGGCTATGGCCCAGGAGGGCAGTGGAGGATGGCCCAAGTGCTTGGGCCCTGTACCCTCATGGGAGACCAGGAAGAAGCACCTAGCTCCTGGCTTCAGATCAGCACAGCGCCAGCCAGCCATGGCGGCCATTTGGGGAGTGAACCAACGGAAGGAAGACCTTTCTCTCTGTCTCTCTCTCTCTCACTGTCTATAACTCTACCTGTCAAATAAATTTTTAAAAAAGCATACTGCAAAGCTATAGCAATTAACACAGCTTAGTACTAGCATAAAAACCAATACATAGGTCAGTGTAATAGAATAGAGAGCCCAGAAATTAATCCATGTACATACAGCCAGCAGATTTTTAACAAAACTACTCAGACCATAAAGTGGAATAAGGATAATATTTTCAACAAATGGTGCTGGCAAAACTGGATGTATACATGTAGAAAATGAAACTAGATCCATATCTCTCACCATATACAAAAATCAACTCTGGATGAGAGACCTGAGACTATGAAGTTGCTAAAATAAAATGTTGGGGAAACATTCCAAGACACTGGTATGGGGGATGACTTTATGGACAAGCCCCCATAGCACAGGCAACAAAAGTCAAACTAAACAAATGGGACTATATCAAACTCAGAAGCTTTTGCACAGCAAAGGAAATGATCAGAAGAGTGAAGAGACATCCAACAGAACAGGAAAAAATATTTTCAAACCACCTATCTGACAGAGGATTAATATCCCAATTATATCAGCAACTTAAAAAACCCAACAACAGCAAAACAACCAATCCAGTTGAGAAATGGGCAAAGGATTTCAACAGACAACTCTCAAAAAAGAAATACAAATTGTCAATAAATACATGAAAAATGCTTAGCATCACTAACCATCAGGAAATGCAAATCAAAACCATAACGTGATATCACCTCACCCCTGTCAGAATGGCTAAAATCTAAAACACAGAGTGGCAAATGCTGGCAAGGATGTGGAGAAAGGGGAATACTTATATACTGTTGGTGGGAATGTAAATTAGTGTAACCACTGTGGAAAACAGTGTGGAGAGGTGAATTAAGCCAGTCCCAAAGGGACAAATATCATATGTTCTCCCTGATCGGTGACAACTAACTGAGCACCAAAGGGGAAACCTGTTGAAGTGAAATGGACACTATGAGAAACAGTGACTTGATCGGCCCTTGTCCTGACTGTTGATGTACAATGTAATACTTTATCCCTTTTACTATTTTTTTTTTCTAGTACTATTGGTTGAACTCTGTAATTAACACACAATTATTCTTAGGCGTTTAAATTTTAACTGAAAAGTGATCCCTGTTAAATATAAGAGTGGGAATAAGAGAGGGAGGAGATATGCAATTTGGGACATGCTCAATCGGATTGCCCCAAATGGTGGAGTTAGAAATGTGCCAGGGAATTCCAATACAATCCCATCCAGGTGGCATGTACCAATGCCATCTCACTAGTCCAAGTGATCAATTTCTGTTCACAATTGATCACACTGATAGGTCTAAGAGTCAAAGGGATCACACAAACAAGACTAGTGTCTGCTAATACTAACTGATAGAATAAAAAAGGGAGAGAACAATCCAACATGGGAAGCAGGATACACAGCAGACTCATAGAATGGCAGATGTCCTAAATAGCACTCTGGCCTCAGAATCAGCCCTTAAGGCATTTGGATCTGGCTGAAGAGCCCATGAGTGTATTTTAGGCATGGAAAGCCAAGACACTCTGGGGGAAAAAAAAAAAGACCTAAATGAAAGATCTCTGTGAGTGAGTTCCCAGTGGAAAGAACGGGGCCATCAAAGATGGAGGTACCTTTCTCTGAAGGGAGGAGAGAACTTCCACTTTGACTATGACCCTGTCGGAATAAAATCGAAGTCTGCAAACTCAAAAGGCTTCCATAGCCTTGGCAACTCATGACTAGAGCCTAGGGAGATTACTGACACCATAAACAAGAGTGTCAAATTGTTAAGTCAACAACAGCAGTCACTGTGTACTTATTTCTCATGTGGGATCTGTCCTTAATGTGTTGTCCAGTGTGAAGTAATGCTATAACTAGTACTGAAACAGTATTTTACACTTTGTGTTTCTGTGTGGGTACAAACTGATGAAATCTTTACTTAATATATAGTAAATTGATCTTCTGTATATAAAGAGAATTGAAAATGAATCTTGATGTGAATGGAATGGGAGAGGGAGCGGGAGATGGGAGGGGTGTGAGTGGTAGGGAAATTATGGGGGGGGGCATTGTAATCCATAAACTGTACTTTGGAAATTTATATTTACTAAATAAAAGTTAAAACAAATCTGTAAAAAAAAAATAGAAATAGACTTGCCATATGATCCAGCAATCCCAGTACTGGGTATATGTCCCAAGATCTGAACACAATGTATCAGAGATACCTGCACCTGTACCCCCATGTTTATAGCAGCATTGTTCACAATAGCCAAAATTTGGAACCAACAAAGGTGACCTTTATTAGATAAATGGACAATGAAAATGTAGTATATATACATACTGGAATATTATTCAGCTATTAAAAAAGAATGATATTCTACCATTTGCAGCAAAACGGATGCAACTGGAGGACATCATGCTGTGTGAAATAGGCTGGACCCTGAAAGACAAATACCATATGTTCTCCCTTACAGGTGGGAGCTAAAATTTAAAAAACAAACAAGAGAGAGAGAGAGAGAGAGAGAGAGAGAGAGAGAAAGGAAAGAAAAAAAAGAAAGAATCTGTGTGTATCAGTATTGCTGCGAATATATACAGTTTTGTAGAACTTTGTTTTATAACTTTGTCAAACCAGTGGTTAAGAATGTTATACTACTGGTCCCGGCACTGTGGCCTAGTAGGCTAAGTCGGCCTGTGGCTCCGGCATCCCATATGGGCACCAGTTCATATCCTGGCTGGTCCTCTTCCAATCCAGCTCCCTGCTAATGGCCTTGGAAAGCAGTGGAAGATGGCCCAAGTGCTGAGGCCCCTTTACCTATGTGGGAGACCAGGAAGAAGTTCCTGGCTCCTGGCTTCAGATCAGCCCAGCCCTGGCTGTTGCAGTGATTTGGGGAGAGAAGCAGCAGACAGAAGACCTTTCTCTCTGACTCTCCTTCTTTCTGTTTGTAACCCGCTTCTTTTTTTTTTTTTTTTTTTTTTGACAGGCAGAATTAGACAGTGAGAGAGAGAGAGAGAGAGAGACAGAGAGGAAAGTCTTCCTACTGTTGGTTCACCCCGAAAATGGCTGTTATGGCTGGCACACTGTGCCGATCTGAAGCCAGGAGCCAGGTGCTTCTTCCTGGTCTCCCATGCAGGTGCAGGGGCCCAACCACCTGGGCCAACCTCTACTGCACTCCCGGGCCACAGCAGAGAGCTGGACTGGAAGAGGGGCAACCAGGACAGTCCCAACTGGGACTAGAACCCCGGGTGCCGGCACTGCAGGCAGAGGATTAGCCTAGTGAGCTGCAGCGCTGGCCGTGTAACCCCGCCTTTTAAATAAAAATTAAATAATTTTTAAAAAGAATGGTATACTACTATAGTTTTAATGATCTGTGATTACTTTAAAATACATTATAAATGGGTGAAATGGTCATTTTTCCATTCAGTTATTATTTATAGCCATTGTCTATATTCCCACTAAACTGGAGCCTTTTATGCTTTTTACTTGTTAAACTTATTCTGTGACGTATTAAGCCTTTTTACTGTAATGTAATTTTAAAATACGTTATCTCAAAAAGAAAAAGGGTGAGAGGGAAATAGGGGGAGGCAAGGAGGGATGGAAGGTGGAAGGAAATATCATTATGTTCTTAGAATTGTTGAATCTGTTAAAAACTAAGAATTAAAAGAAAAACATTTAAATCTGTATAGCCGCAAGCATTTATTCTCTGTTGGAGACAACAAAAAATGACAGAATAATTTTGGAAGGTAACTGGCAATATATATATCACAAATCCTAATTAGATCCTTAATTCTCACACAGAAATTATTTCTTCAAAAAAAACTTTAAAAAGAAATTTATGTAATGACATTAATATTAACTGAAATTTTAATATCAATATTTACTAAAGTTTTAAAATATTACCATCAAGTATGTGGCCATAAAGCTGATTTTAAATATAAAGTTACATCAGAATAGAATTAAATACTTCACACCCTGTAGGATGGCTATAATTAACAAGTATTGGTGAGTGTGTGGAGAAAATGGAACCTGTGTACACTGTTTGTAGGAAGACATAAAATGATAACAGCTATGGGCAGAAGTTTGTCAGCACCTCAAAAGGATAAATAATTGCCCTATGGCCCAGTAACTCCAGTCCTAGGTATACACCCCCACAACTGAAAAGGCATTCAAACACAAACTTGTAGTGAATGTTCAAAGCAGCACCCTTCACACAATGGCCAAAAGCAGACAGCATCCAAATGCCCATCAGCTGGTAAATGAATAAGCAGAAAATGGCATACTCACATGATGGAGCATTACGCATCCACAAAAAAAGATAGTGGCTAACCAGTGGCAACACTATGCTAAGTGAAAAATGCCAGACACAAAAGGTCGCTTGTTGTATGATTCATTCATATGAAATATATAGAATAGGTAGACCCACAGAGACAGCAGATTAGCAGCTGCCAGTGGCTGGGGTCACAGCAGACAGCGAGAGGTAGCTAGTAAGTGCTACAGGGGTTTCTTTTGAGGTGATAAAAATGTTTTGGAATTAAACAGTCATGAGGGCTACACAACATCATCATTGTAGTATACGCCAATATAATGTATGCTTTAAAATATGCCATGTGAACTACAACTCAATAATAAAAAGTAGGGGCCAGCGCTGTAGCATAGTGGGTTAAAACACTTCAAGCAGCTCTCTCATCCCATATGCTCATCGGTTCAAGTCTGGACTGCTCCACTTCCAATCCAGCTCCCTGCTAACATGCCTGGGAAAGCAGCGGAGGATGGCCAGAGTCTGTGGGTCCCTGAACCTGTGTGGGAGACCCGAATAAAGCTCCTGACCAGCCGCAGCTGATGTGACCATTTGAGCAGTGAGCCAGCAGATGGAATCTCTCAGTCTGTCTCTCCATCTCTCTATGTAACTCTACCTTTTGAATAAAATAAATAAATCTTTAAAAAAAAGCATAATTAAGGATTTATGAAATGTTAAGTGAAAATATTAATTATTGTTTAACTTTATACAATCTAAACAGTTTTCTCACTTGTAAATGAGTGGTGTGCTTCCCTAAGCAAGCTATTATCTGAAACAAAAGAAGCATTTATTTTTAAATATGAAACTCTATAGAACAGAAGAAAACAAAAAATGAAAATAATTTCTATTTTCTAATAATTTCTAATTTCTATACTAGGACTATGGGTAAAATTTTTTATTAACCTCCCCAACAAATGTAGTAAAGTTTCTACACCCTTAGTACAGCTATTCTGTGTAACATCATTAAAAACTACAACTTGGCGGAGCCAAGATGGCGGAATTGTGAGGGCGCGCACCGATAGTCCGGGAAAATTTAGTTTAATAAAAGGGGAGTTACGGTAGCCTCAGAAAAAAGAACCAGGAAAATATTGCAGAGGAAACTCTTCTGGATTGAGTGGCCGTGAATCAGAGGACCTACTGGGAGAACAAGGTCGCCCACTGCGCGGAAGCCGAGCCGCAGGACCGAGCAGCGGGACCGAGCTGCGCAAGCCGCAGGCTCTGCGTGCCAGTGCTCGAAGGGGAGTGCGTGCCACACAGACAACAGCAGGAAGAATTGGGATGTCCAGGGCTCTGAGTCCACACATCGGCGCTGGAAGGGGAGCGGACCTGCGTGGAGAGCGTGGGAGCCCACAGTTCGGGACACCAGCGGCAGACTCAACACACCAGTGCTGGAACGCAAGGTGAGCCGAACCTCAATAGCCCGAGACACCGGCAGGCAAGTGGAGAGAGGAGACTAGAGGGAACGACCCCCGGTGGGGGGGAAACTTCACCAGGCTAACTGGAAGAGAGAGAGAGGAAAAAAAAAAGGTGACTGGTACGGACACGGGTTTCTCTCTCTCCGCTCACCTCTCAAGGGCAAGCAAGACAAAGAGCAGGCGCCATCTTGGACATACGTCATAAGCAGAGCGACCTCAGGTCTGCACCGGCCCTGAGCCTAGCAGAAAAACCTGACTCTGGGCGGGGCAAATTAACAGGAGATTAGGACCTAGTAAATTTGTGGTGCTACTGAACTGAGACTGTGAAAAAAGAGACGGTGGGGGAAAGAACTCACGGAATTCATGTGAGCACTCTCCAGAGACGCTACGATTCTGTAACTTTGGCAACCCAGTGGGAGACTGAAGGAGAATTTGAGCCCACTCTGAGGGCCGAACAGATTCCCTGTGTGGTCCTTGGGAAAGAGCTTCTGATCTCTGGCTCCTGTGGGTATATCATTTGCCTGCTAACTACCTCCAACTTCGTTCAGCTGTGCAGAATAACTTCCCTTTTGAATCAAAAAAAAGAAAGAGAGAGAGAGAGAGAGAGGTTTACCACGCCTAACCTGGGAGTGTCACCTTTGGCACACCAAACAGAGCTCTCAGGCCACACCCATCTCAAGCCCTAAGGCTCCATCAAAAACAGATAGTCCACTTAATCTAGAGTCATAGTATAACAAGAAAAAGCACCACAGTGAAGAAACCAAATATCTCCAATATGCCAAATAACAAACGCAAAAACCAAGGTAATAAAAACAAGGAAGTCACCATGAAGCCCTCAAATGAAAAAGACACCCCAATTCAAGATTATGAGGATGATGACATAGAAGAAATGCAAGAAGCAGATCTCAAAAAATTGATAAGAACATTAAGAAGTTCTCAAAAACAAATTCTGGAACTACACAAATCCTTAATGGACAAGATAGAAAATCTCTCTCGTGAAAATGAAATATTAAGGAGGAATCAAAATGAAACGAAACAACTAGTACAACAGGAAACTGTGATAGTGACTGAAGTGAAGAATTCAATAGATCAAATGAAAAACACAATAGAGAGCCTTACAAACAGAATGGGTGAAGCAGAAGAGAGAATATCGGACTTAGAAGACAGAGAACAGGAAAGGATACAGTCAGACCAAAGAAAAGAAGAGGAAATTAGAAATCTAAAACATATTGTCGGGAATCTTCAGGATACTATTAAAAAACCCAACATTCGGGTTCTAGGAGTTCCTGAAGGCATGGAGAGGGAGAAAGGATTAGAAGGCCTTTTTAGTAATATATTAGCAGAAAATTTCCCAGGTTTGGAGAAGGACAGAGAAATCCTAGTACAGGAAGCTCACAGAACCCCTAATAAACACGACCAAAAGAGATCCTCACCACGACACGTTGTAATTAAACTCTCCACAGTGAAACATAAAGAAAAGATCCTAAAATGTGCAAGAGAGAAACGTCAGATTACTCTCAGAGGATCTCCAATCAGACTCACAGCTGACTTCTCATCAGAAACTCTACAAGCTAGGAGGGAATGGCGAGATATAGCCCAGGTACTAAGAGAGAACAACTGCCAGCCCAGAATATTATATCCTGCAAAGCTATCATTTGTGACTGAAGGTGAAATAAAGACTTTTCATAGCAAACAGAAATTGAAAGAATTTGTTGCCACTCGTCCAGCCCTGCAAAAGATGCTTAAAGATGTGTTACACACAGAAACACAGAAACACGGTCATCAATATGAAAGAAGGTAAAGGAAGGAAACCAAGGAAGGAAAGCTCACAGCAAAAGATCACAGGGAATTCAAAGCATATATTAGAACTTATCTTTGGCAAATGGCAGGGCAAAGTTACCACTTATCATTAGTCACATTGAACGTGAATGGCCTGAACTGTCCAGTTAAAAGACACAAATTGGCTGATTGGGTTAAGGAACAAAACCCATCTATTTGCTGCTTACAAGAAACACATCTTTCCAACAAAGATCCATACAGACTGAAAGTGAAAGGCTGGAAAAAGATATACCATGCCAACAGAAATGAAAAAAGAGCGGGCGTAGCCATCTTAATATCAGACACCATAAACTTTACCACAAAAACTGTTAAGAGAGACAAAGAGGGACACTACATAATGATTAAGGGATCAATTCAACAGGAAGATATAACAATTATCAATGTATATGCACCTAACTACAGGGCACCGGTTTATCTAAAAGATTTGTTAACGGACTTAAAGGGAGACTTAGACCCCAATACAATAGTACTGGGGGACTTCAATACTCCACTCTCAGAAATAGACAGATCAATAGGACAGAAGATCAACAAGGATACAGTAGATTTAAACGACACTATAGCCCAAATGGATCTAACAGATATATACAGAACTTTCAACCCTACAGCTAAAGATTTTACATTCTTCTCAGCAGTACATGGAACCTTCTCTAGGATTGACCACATACTAGGCCATAAAGCAAGTCTCAGCAAATTCAAAAGAATTAGAATCATACCATGCAGCTTCTCAGACCATAGGGGAATGAAGTTGGAAATTAGCAACTCAGGAATCCCTAGAGCATATGCAAACACATGGAGATTGAACAACATGCTCCTGAATGAACAATGGGTCATAGAAGAAATCAAAAGAGAAATCAAAAACTTTCTGGAAGTAAATGAGGATAACAGCACAACATACCAAAACTTATGGGACGCAGCAAAAGCAGTGTTAAGAGGAAAGTTTATATCAATAGGTGCCTACATCAAGAAATTGGAAAGGCACCAAATAGATGAGCTTTCAATTCACCTCAAGGATCTAGAAAACCTACAGAAAACCAGACCCAAATCTAGTAGGAGAAGAGAAATAATTAAAATCAGAGAAGAAATCAACAGGATTGAATCAAGAAAAACATTCCAAAAAATCAGCCAAACGAGGAGCTGGTTTTTTGAAAAAATAAACAAAATTGACACCCCATTGGCCCAACTAACTAAAAAAAGAAGAGAAAAGACCCAAATCAATAAAATCAGAGATGAAAAGGAAACGTAACAACAGACACCACAGAAATTAAAAGAATCATCAGAAATTACTACAAGGACTTGTATGCCAGCAAACAGGGAAACCTATCAGAAATGGATAGATTCCTGGACACATGCAACCTACCTAAATTGAACCAGGAAGACATCGAAAACCTAAACAGACCCATAACTGAGACAGAAATTGAAACAGTAATAAAGGCCCTCCCAACAAAGAAAAGCCCAGGACCAGATGGATTCACTGCTGAATTCTACCAGACATTTAAAGAAGAACTAACTCCAATTCTTCTCAAACTATTCAGAACAATCGAAGAAGAGGGAATCCTCCCAAATTCTTTCTATGAAGCCAGCATCACCTTAATTCCTAAGCCGGAAAAAGATGCAGCACTGAAAGAGAATTACAGACCAATATCCCTGATGAACATAGATGCAAAAATCCTCAATAAAATTCTCGCCAATAGAATGCAACAACACATCAGAAAGATCATCCACCCAGACCAAGTGGGATTTATCCCTGGTATGCAGGGATGGTTTAATGTGTGCAAGACAATCAGTGTGATACACCACATTAACAGACTGCAGAAGAAAAACCATATGATTATCTCAATAGATGCCGAGAAAGCGTTTGATAAAATACAACACCCGTTCATGATGAAAACTCTAAGCAAACTGGGTTTGGAAGGAACATTCCTCAATACAATCAAAGCAATCTATGAAAAACCCACAGCCAACATCCTATTGAATGGGGAAAAGTTGGAAGCATTTCCACTGAGATCTGGGACCAGACAGGGATGTCCACTCTCACCACTGCTATTCAATATAGTTCTGGAGGTTCTAGCCAGAGCTATTAGGCAAGAAAAAGAAATTAAAGGGATACAAATTGGGAAGGAAGAACTCAAACTATCCCTCTTTGCAGATGACATGATTCTTTATTTAGGGGACCCAAAGAACTCTACTAAGAGACTGTTGGAACTCATAGTAGCAGGGTATAAAATCGATGCACAAAAATCAACAGTCTTTGTATACACAGACAATGCCATGGCTGAGGAAGAACTTCTAAGATCAATCCCATTCACAATAGCTACAAAAACAATCAAATACCTTGGAATAAACTTAACCAAGGACGTTAAAGATCTCTACGATGAAAATTACAAAACCTTAAAGAAAGAAATAGAAGAGGATACCAAGAAATGGAAAAATCTTCCATGCTCATGGATTGGAAGAATCAATATCATCAAAATGTCCATTCTCCCAAAAGCAATTTATAGATTCAATGCAATACCAATCAAGATACCGAAGACCTTCTTCTCAGATCTGGAAAAATTGGTGCTGAAATTTATATGGAGGCACAAGAGACCTCGAATAGCTAAAGCAATCTTGTACAACAAAAACAAAGCCGGAGGCATCACAATACCAGATTTCAGGACATACTACAGGGCAGTTGTAATCAAAACAGCATGGTACTGGTACAGAAACAGATGGAAAGACCAATGGAACAGAATAGAAACACCAGAAATCAACCCAAACATCTACAGCCAACTTATATTTGATCAAGGATCTAAAACCAATTCCTGGAGCAAGGACAGTCTATTCAATAAATGGTGCTGGGAAAACTGGATTTCCACGTGCAGAATCATGAAGCAAGACCCCTACCTTACGCCTTACACAAAAATCCACTCAACATGGATTAAAGACCTAAATCTACGACCTGACACCATCAAGTTACTAGAGAACATTGGAGAAACCCTTCAAGATATTGGCACAGGCAAAGAGTTTCTGGAAAAGACCCGGGAGGCACAGGCAGTCAAAGCCAAAATTAACTATTGGGATTGCATCAAATTGAGAAGTTTCTGTACTGCAAAAGAAACAGGAGAGTGAAGAGACAACCGACAGAATGGGAAAAAATATTTGCAAACTATGCAACAGATAAAGGGTTAATAACCAGAATCTACAAAGAGATCAAGAAACTCCACAAAAACAAAACCAACAACCCACTTAAGAGATGGGCCAAGGACCTCAATAGACATTTTTCAAAAGAGGAAATCCAAATGGCCAACAGGCACATGAAAAAATGTTCAAGGTCATTAGCAATCAGGGAAATGCAAATCAAAACCACAATGAGGTTTCACCTCACCCCGGTTAGAATGGCTCACATTCAGAAATCTACCAACAACAGATGCTGGCGAGGATGTGGGGAAAAGGGGACACTAACCCACTGTTGGTGGGAATGCAAACTGGTCAAGCCACTATGGAAGTCAGTCTGGAGATTCCTCAGAAACCTGAAGATAACCCTACCATTCGACCCAGCCATCCCACTCCTTGGAATTTACCCAAAGGAATGTAAATTGGCAAACAAAAAAGCGGTCTGCAGCCTAATGTTTATTGCAGCTCAATTCACAATAGCTAAGACCTGGAACCGACCTAAATGCCCATCAATGGTAGACTGGATAAAGAAATTATGGGATATGTACTCTTTAGAATACTATACCGCAGTAAGAAACAACAAAATCCAGTCATTTGCAACAAAATGGAGGAATCTGGAACACATCATGCTGAGTGAAGTAAGCCAGTCCCAAAGGGACAAATACCATATGTTCTCCCTGATCGGTGACAACTGACTGAACACCAAAAAGGAAACCTCCTGAAGTAAAATGGACACTATGGGAAACGTTCAATTGATCAGCATAGCCCTGACTGTTAATGACCAACTTAATACATTAGCCCTCTTAGTAGTTTTTTTGTCTGTTCTACTTAATATGACTGGTTTAATTCTGTAATTAATACACAGTTATTCTTAAGTGTTGAAAATTAACTGAAATGTGATCCCTTTTAAACATAAGAGTGGGAATAAGAGAGGGAAGAGATGTATAATTTGGGACATGCTCAAGCTGACTTGCCACAAATGGTAGAGTTAGAAACATACCAGGGGATTCCAATTCAATCCCATCAAGGTGGCATGTGCCAATGCCATCTCACTATTCCAAGTGATCAATTTCAGTTCACAATTGATCATAATGAAAGGACTAAGAGTCAAAGGGAGCACATAAACAAGTCTAGTACCTGCTAACACTAACCGATAGAATAAATAAAGGGGAGAGTGATCCAACATGGGAAGTGAGATACTCAGCAGACTCATAGAATGGCAGATGTCCTAAATAGCACTCTGGCCTCAGAATCAGCCCTAAAGGCATTCGGATCTGGCTGAAAAGCCCATGAGAGTATTTCAGGCATGGAAAGCCAAGACACTCTGGCAAAAGATCTCTGCGAGTGAGATCCCAGTGGAAAGAACAGGTCTTCAAAGAAGGAGGTACCTTTCTCTGAAGGGAGGAGAGAACCTCCACTTTGACTATGACCTTGTCTAAACAAGATAAGAATCGGAGAACTCAGAGGGCTTCCATAGCCTTGGAAACTCATGACTGGAGCATAGGGAGACTACTGATGCCATAGACAGGAGTGTCAATTGGTAAAGTCAACAACAGGAGTCACTGTGCACTTACTCCTCATGTAGGATCTCTGTCCTTAATGTGCTGTGTATTGAGATTTAATGCTATAACGAGTACTCAAACAATATATTTCACTTTGTGTTTCTATGGGGGTGCAAACGGTTGAAATCTTTACTTAATGTATACTAAACTGATCCTCTGTAAAAAAAAAAAAAAAAAAAAAAAAGAAATTATCAACTCCCAACTTGACTCTCACTGGGATTAAACATGACAATAGGTCTGATCTGATTTCATCATCATTTAAAAAAAATCATCTATTATTTTTCACTTTATGTTTCTGTGTGGGAGCAAACTGTTGAAATCCTTACTTAATGTATACTAAGCTGATCTTCTGTATATTAAGATAATCGAAAATGAATCTTGATGTGAATGGAAGGGGAGAGGGAGTGGGAAAGGGGAGGGTAGTGGGTGGGAGGGACGGTGTGTGGGGGAAGCCATTGTAATCCATATATCGTACTTTGGAAATTTATATTCATTAAATAAAAGTTAAAAAAAAAACTACAACTTCACATATCAGCAGATACTGCAAAATACCTATCAACAGAGAAAATCAAAGCTTGGGCTTCATTTTTCTTTGAAGCATTTAGTTATACTAAAAACAAAAACAAATACTACCCTTTTAAAATGAGAAATCTTCATCATTTTAAGCATTGCAGTATCAAGCATCACTGGAGGTCCCAGCTCAAACACATTGAGAAGGAATTCATTTGACTTAAATCAACAAAAAAGGTGCTAAGACTCAGTGTAAATATCATCTTTTTTTTTTTTTTTTTTTTTTTTTTTTTACAACAGAGTGAATCTGATGGACAGTGTTCTGTGAAACCTACAAATATGAACTCAGGTCACATTTGTTTCTCAGAATGAGAGCACACTTCTTTCTAACACCTCAAATCCAAGAAAGCAACGTTGATAGGAGGGGGCCAAGATGACAGTATAGCAACAGGACGTTCCAAGTCATGTGGGGCAAAACAGATAATTAGTAAAAGGGATACAAGCCAGTGACAGAGCCATGGCTCTCGTGCAGAGAAGCCCAGGAGTCCAACAGAGACTGGGCAGATCCACCTAAGGGAGCAAGAAAAAAGGGAAGTGGCAGAGGAACAATAGAGACGTGGCTCCTCCACGGTGGAGGAGCCGTGGAGAAGAACAGGGAGACCGATGCCACCCCCACACCCCAGCACACCAGGTGAGACACGAAGTTGCCAGTCCATGGAGCTGTGGATAGCATTGGGCAGAGGAGCCTGACAAACTGCATTTGAAGTCCCAAGCAGGAAGAAAGAGAAAGTATAGGGGAACAAATGGAGAGGTCAGACACACCCCTGTCCATTCATGTCTCCCCACTCCCCCAAACGGACCTGCAGCTGGCTGGGAGAAGCCATATTGTTTACATCATTGAATGTAAGCAGGGGGCTACCATATTTGCCTCCCATGCACACACCCATCAATTATGGGGGCCACATCACAACACCCTCTACCCGGGAACGAGGATTACAACATTTCAAAGTAACTTACTCCCCAACCACGCAAGATTTACAACAATCAGAAGTCCTAAATATCGAAATCTTGAGCTTGTTTCATGTACCAATGAGAAGTAAACCCAGCCCCCAGTAGGCGGGGCTTAGTGCCCCAGAGCTCACCTACCTGCCCCTATCATGATTGAGAAGTGAGCAGGACTCCCAGAGGTGGGACTGTGTGCTTCCACTTGCAACACACAGACACATTAGCAGCTCATAGCAAAGGGAACACACACCACAAACACAAAGACACATACTAAAGAGGAAAGCAACCAGAAATGAAAGAAAGAAAGAAAGAAAGAAAGAAAGAAAGAAAGAAAGAAAGAAAGAAAGAAAGAAAGAAAGAAAGAAAGAGAAAAGAAAAACCTAAATAAGAATCAGGATGACACTATGACCCCCTAAAAGGAACACTACAACTCTTCAATAAGAGAAGTTGAAGAAGAGCCTTGGGTGATCACTGACATCATGTATATGACTGTTAATTGTTAAATAAACAACAGGAGTCACTGTGCACTTACTCCCCATATAGGACCTCTGTCCTTAATGAGTTGTACTATGAGAATTAACTGTAAAACTTGTTCTCAAATGGTACTTTATACTTTGTGTGGGGGTGGGGGGTGAATGGGTGCAAATTGTTGAAATCTTTACTTAGTTAGAGTTGTTTTTTGTATATAAAGTTAATTAAAAACAAATCTTAATGAAGAATGGGATGGGAGAGGGAGTAGGAGGTGGGGTGGGAGTGGACGTGGGAGGGCAGGTATGAGGGAATAAGCACTACATTCCTAAAGCTATACCTATGAAATTTGTATTCATTAAATAAAAGCTTTCTTAAAAAAATGGGGGTGCTGGCTCCGTGGCACAGTAGGTTAATCCTTTGCCTGCAGCTCCGGCAACCCACATGGGCACCAGTGCTAGTACCGGCTTCCCCTATTACAATCCAGCTCTCTGCTATGGCCTGGGAAAACAGTAGAAGATGGTCCAAGTGTCTGGGCCCCTGCACCCACGAGGGAGACCAGGAAGAAGCACCTGGCTCCTGGCTTCGGATCAGCACAGCTCCAGCCATTGTGGCCATCTGGGGAGTGAACCAATGGAAGGAAGACCTTTCTCTCTGTCTCTCCCTCTCACTGTATGTAACTATACCTCTCAAATAAGTAAATAAAATCTTTTTTTGTGAAACTGAATAAAATACATTAATTTATTTTTTTAAGAAAACTTTAATAAATTTTGAAAGTACAACTTTTGAATTATAGTGGTTTTCCCCCCACAACCACTCTCCCACCAGCAAACCATTCCATCTCCCACTCCCTCTTCCATCCCATTCTTCATTAGGACTCATTTTCAATTATTTTTATATACAGAAGACCAACTCTATACTAAGTAAAGATTTCAACAGTTTGCACCCACACAGACACACAAAGTAAAAAGAACTGTTTGAAGACTAGTTTTACCATTAATTCTGATAGTACAACACATTAAGGACAAAGATCCTACATGGGGAGTAAGTGCACAGTGACTCCTGTTGTTGATTAACATTGATACTCTTGTTTCTGACATCAGTAATCACCCAAGGTTCTTGTCATGAGCTGCCTAGGCTATGGAAGCCTCTTGAGTTCACAAATTCTGCCCTTATTTAGACAAGGCTGTAATCAAAGTGGAAGATCTCTCCTCCCTTAAGAGAAAGATACCTCCTTCTTTGATGGCCCATTCTTTCCACTGGGATCTCACTCACAGAAATCTTTCATTTAGGTCATTTTTGCTAAAGTGTCTTGACTTTCCATGCCTGAGAAACTCTCATAGGCTTTTTAGCCAGATCCAAATGCCTTAAGGGCTAATTCTGAGGTAGAGTGCTGTTTAGGGCATTTGTCATTCTATGAGTGCTGTGTATCCCACTTTCCATGTTGGATCATTCTCTCCTTTTTAATTCTATCAATTATTATTAGCAGACACTGGTCTTATTTATGTGATCCCTTTGACACTTAATCCTATCTTTATGACCAGTCATGAACTTAAACTGACCACTTTAACTAGTAAGGTGGTATTGGTACCTGCCAACTTAACAAAAAAAGAAAGAAAGAAAGAAAGAAAGAAAGAAAGAAAGAAAGAAAGAAAGAAAGAAAGAAAGAAAGAAAGAAAGAAAGAAAGAAAGAAGAGAAAAGAAAAGAAAAGAAAGCCATGTTGAGCTATTGGCTTTCATAGAAATATGCCAGTAACATCACACCACACTTATATCATACCCCTCAAAAAATCATTTCAGATCTATTCAATTTTGCTTTCAAGCATAAATCTACTGGCTGGGGCCGCAGCTCAATAGGCTAATCCTCCGCCTGCGGCACCTGCACACTGGGTTCTAGTCCCGGTCAGGGTGCCAGATTCTGTCCCGGTTGTCCCTCTTCCAGGCCAGCTCTCTGCTATGTCCCGGGAGTGCAGTGGAGGGTGGCCGAAGTGCTTGGGCCCTGCACCTCATGGAAGACGAGGAGAAGTACCTGGCTCCTGCCTTTGGGTCAGCACAATGTGCTGGCCGCAGCGGCCATTGGAGGGTGAACCAACGGCAAAGGAAGACCTTTCTCTCTGTCTATCTCACTGTTCACTCTGCCTGTCAAAAAAAAAAAAAAAAAGAATAAATCTACTGTTTCCTAACATATGGAAGTATGTTGGTATTTAATTAACTTCAAAAGTCAATTACATGAATGACATTGAAGACTGCTCCTTAACTTAAAAGCAACACACAGAAAGGATGTCACTCACTTACCTGCAAGTAGTACTGCATCCCTGATTCAGATGTCTCCTTAAAGTTGTCATAGGTGTGTTTTTTGATCCAGCTATCGATATGTATGTGTTCAGGACCAAATTTAACAGTTTCTGTTGGAAAATCCCATTCCTAGTCAATGGAAGAACCAAAATCATCATAGGCACTAAAACAGTCCAAAGACATACAGATGTTGAAATGTGGTTTAACCTGATACTTCCATACCTGCAATGTGAACAGATTATACACTACTGCCCTGTATGTCGTGTTCAACTTGAAGGCACAGCTAAGTATGAATGAATCATTTGGCACAACACAGTGGGTTCAAATTGCAGCTTTGCAATTTACTGTTCTTTATTCCTTAGGTCCCACTTTTCCTTAAAAGGAGATAATTCCATTGTTTTAAAGCTATAATGGAGGTGAAATAAGAAAACTTTATGGTGGCTGATTTAAGGAATACATGAACTTCAACAACATTTTTGTTTTGTTTTGTTTTGTTGCTTATTTATTCACTTGTGTATTTGAAAGGCAGAGGAACAGAGATCTTCTATAAGCTGATTCATTCCCCAAATAGCTGCAGTGGCTAGGGTTGGGCCAGGGCAAAACAAGAAGCCTGGAGCTCCATCTGGATCTCCCTCATGATGGCAGCCACGTTTTGCTACTTTCCCAGGAACATTAACAAAAATCTGGATCTGAAGTGGAGCAGCTGGGATTGAACTTGACATCGCAAGATACAGTTTAGCTGTACCACAAAGCCAGCCCCTCAAGAAATGTTTTGGATAAATAATCCTTTATGTCAGTTGACAAATCTTTGTTGTTTAACAGATTCATCAGTGAAGCAAGATACTAAACAAACAAAACTAGATTCCCATGGAAAGAAAGAAAGGCTCTGAGGAGTCCTGTCTTTGGCAGTGCACTCAAGCAGCGGCTGGAGAACAGTGAGCCTGGTGAAAAAGTAGGGAGGTGAGATGAAGAGAGGCTGGACAAGGGCTAGGAGGGCACAATCAGTACAGGAATGGTTTCCATGGGTAGCCGTGTCTTCAGAGTACAGGTACAGGAGGCCTGTTAATGCCTCCTGGATACGAAACTTCAAGTATGTCTTTCTCAGGTTAATCAGTGCTGAGCGCTAAGGCTGACCTGTGTTGAGGAGCTCATCTGTCAGGGCCTACTGACTTTTATAATCTACTACTCAGAAGGAATGTAGGGGCCAGCATTGTGGCTCTCTTGGCTAATCCTCCACCTGCGGCGCTGGCATCCCATATGGGCACCGGGTTCTAGTCCTGGATGCTCCTCTTCCAGTCCAACTCTCTGCTGTGGTCCAGGAGGGCAGTGGAGGATGGCCCAAGTGCTTGGGCCCCTGCACTCACATGGGAGACCAGGGAGAAGCACCTGGCTCCTGGCTTCGGACTGGTGCAGCTCTGGCCATGGTGGCCATTTGGGGAGTGAACCAACAGAAGGAAGACCTTTCTCTCTGTCTCTCCCTCTCACTGTCTATAACTCTACCTGAAATTAAAAAAATAATAATAAAGACGGAATGCATCAAAGAAGAAAATCTGAAATCAGATCTGATCCAGAAAATAAAAAACTAAACAGAGGAATATTTTACTGTTACTCAAAGAAAGTGGCTTGAACTACCCAACTGTCAAGCTCTCTGGAGTGCCGTAAATCTACAACCCAATACCATCAAATTACTAGAGAGCATTGGGGAAACCCTGCAAGACATTGGCACAGGCACGGAATTCTTGGAAAATACCCCAGAGGCAAGGCAGTCAAAGCCAAAATTAACCAATGGGATTACATCAAATTGAGAAGTTTCTGTACTACAAAAGAAACTCTCAGGAAAGTGAAAAGGCAACTGACAGAATGGGAGAAATTATTTGCAAACTGTGGAACTGATAAAGGATTGATAACCAGAATATATGTAAAGAGATCAAGAAACTCCACAACAACAAAACAAACAACCCAGTTAACAGATGGGCAAAGGACTTAAACAGACATTTTTCAAAAGAGTAAATCAGGGACCGGTGCTATGGCACAGTGGGTTAAAGCTCTGGCCTGAAGTGCCGGCAGCCCCAAGTCCTGGCTGCTCCTCTTCTGATCCAGCTCTCTGCTATGGCCTGGGAAAGCAGTGGAAGATGGCCCGGGTCCTTGAGTCCCTGCACCCACGTAGGAGACCCGGAGGAGGCTCCTGGTTCCTGGCTTTGGATCAGCGCATCTCTGGCTGTTACGGCTGTCTGGGGAATGGACCAGAAGATGAAGGACCTCTCTCTCTATCTACCTCTCTCTGTAACTCTGTCTTTCAAATAAGTAAAATAAATCTTAAAAAAAAAAAGAGTAAATCCAAATGGTTGACACATGAAAAAATGTTCAGGATCATCCAACCTTTTAAATTGGATACATTCTGAACCCAGAAGCCAGTTTGGCTGTCCCTGGTGATAACATTCAGGAGGGTGGCAAGGTGGTCTTTGGGTTGCAGAGACTCTGGCCACAGGAGCTAAGGGTTGATGTCCAGCCCAGTGGAGAGAGCGGGCTCCTCTTTATCCCAGAGAATTCAGACTGGCCAGTATCCTTCAATCTCATTTGCCTCCTCCAACATTCCTGACCCAGCTACTTGTGCTCCCAGTGCAAGTAATCTTGCCTGTATTGTTCCATGTGCACAATGCAGAGAATAGTAGTCTGTGTTAGGTTCTCAGTGTACCTTTTGCTGATTTTTATTTGTAATATACCAAATGTGTGACTTCCCTTCCAAATCCAGGTAAGTCTCCAACCTTTGTGGCCACTTATTTTGTTTGAACACACAGAATCTAAATGTAGGGAGCAAATATAGCATTGCTTCCATACTCATCATACCACTCCTGCCCATCCCCTAATGTTTCTGGAACAATGTGAGTGTCCTGAAATTTCTGTTTTCTTTTCCTTTTTTTTCTAAAGAGTTATTTATTTCAAAGGCAGAGTTACAGAGGAAGAGACAAGAGAAAGAGGTCTTCCATCCATTGATTCACTCCCCAAATAGCCACAACAGCTGAAGCTGGCATGATAATAAGCCAGGAGCCAGGGGCTTCTTTTGGGTCTCCCATGTGGGTGCAGAGGCCCAAACACTTGGGTCATCTTTTACTACTTGTCCAAGGACATTATCAGTGAGCTGTATCAGAAAAGGAGTAGCCGGGACAGAAACAGGTGCCCATAAGGGCTGCCAGCACAACAGGTGCAGAGGCTTAGCCTAATACAACACAGCGCGGGTCCCTCTGCTTTTTCTCATTCTTTCACTTGCATGTGGTCACCACTCAGGCTCAGATCAACCAGACATCTCAGGGAATTTGGTTAGTTTTGGCCACTACCCTGTCACCCTCATGGCGAGGTCGTCCCTTTCTGCCCTCAGCTTGTTGGCTATCTGTGGTTTTGCCTTCCACTGAGAACACAACATTGGATGGGTGCAAACCTCTAAGCATGGCACCAGATGGTGAGCATGAGGCTGGGGTGCAGAACACCTGGGGTGCTAAAGCACCTCCTCAGCAGGTGCATTCACTTGACTGAGGTTTGCACAATTCAGGCCATCATTGGTTTTTAACATGACAAGTAGCTTCTGTTGGGCTTGTGATTGTCAGTTGCAAGGGTGCCAATGGAGGGCAACTGCACCCTTTCCTCTTTAACCCATATGGTGGCATTTTCCCTGAGAACCTTTTCATATTCACTGTCCCTGTTCCTCAGCCTCAGGCTCTGTCTGCACTCCCTCTGTTAGGCTTCACCTTGACCAAGCTGTGGGCCACTGGATGGACTCACTTCCTCTTGGTGGGCAGACTCTTTTGGCCTGCTGTTTAAGCCAGTGAGGACTCTGGAGTGATTGCTCCTTTTGTTAATTTCCTATTCCTTTCTGCCCCTCCAGGATCTGTCTGACACTGCCCGAACCAAAACAACCCCTTGTGGATTGCACCTGCCCCACATTTGGCAGTGGTTGGAATCAGGTGCAGGAGCCACACTTCTGCCTGCTTGTTTCTGTTGCCAGTGAGTATTCCCATGGAATTGTGGTCAAGTTCTTAATGATCTCCCTTCATGAAACAAGTACATTCAGCCTCCCTCATGTTCTCTCAGGGTCACGCTGAATCTGCACTGCTTCAACATAGTGATATGAGCCAGTGCTGGGTTTAAGCATAACCTCTGTCTCCAGGCCTTTGCTTCCCAAATACTCCATGTTGAACTTGGCCAAGTTATTTATCTTAGGCGTTATGTCTTACTCCCCCACTTCATGTTGTGTTGTTATGAAGCAACGTAATTTCCAGTGTGTCTGACTTAAAAGAGCTCAGTATCCTCTTTGATTATTTAATGATAATTCATCTTTTTAATTTGCAGGTGGTTGAACACTAACAAAGTGATCTTGTATGTATTGTTTCACCTGCAGCTGAGCCATTTCTGTGGTCTCACTTTCTAGGGACTGTCACAGATAAGCAAAGTGCCAGTTTTCTTTCTTTCTCAATATCCCCTTTTAATCCAATTTTCCCTTACTAGACACTTTCGGTAGCAAAGTGTGAGGTATATTATCAGTGTATGTCCTAGGCCTATAGCTGTCTCCTGATAGATTCAACTTATTTTTCTGTTCCCCTGTCCCTCTGATATGGAGAGCAACCTTCCTTCATAAAGTGAGCTCCTCAGGCTCCATCATGACTCCCCTCGAAATTCATCAGTTCCACTCATCCACATGGCCATGTCCTCAGTTTCCCACCTACAAAGACTCACTTCTGTTCAGATTTTCTTAAAACTGAGTTTCCAGCCCATCCCATTCATTTCACCTGGATCCTATTCATTCTTCTCCCTGCATCTCTCAATTTCTCTTCCTGGAGCCCCTGGATCTGCTTTCAGCTCTTGTCTGTGGATGCCCTTCTCTGAGAATGAGACCCGTGTGCTCAGAAGGAGGAGGAGCATCCTATGTGCCAGTGACCTTCAGCCTCACCTCTTGTAGAGGGCTCGTGAGAAGTGCACACTGAGAGTCAGAGAAACATCCCACCTGACACCTGCCATGATACCTTGTCCCATTCAGGTCCTCTTCTCTTCCCCTTGCCTCCCTTTCACTTCTCACTGGACTCCCACTGCCCTAGCTGGAGCTCACTGCACTGGTGCTCAGTCACTCTTCCAGCTCACATTCCAGGGATGCTTGATGAAGTAAAAGACTCCAGGCAGACTTTGCAGAGAAGGCTTTGTTGATTTTCACACAAATCACCCTGCACGTTCTCCCCAGTGCAAAGCATATTGTGGAGCACACCAGATATATTTTTTCTTACTCTTTCCAAATTTCTTTTTCCTTTTATTTCCAACACATTGTCACAGTCATCAGAATGCTGTATTCCATATTTCCCAAATCTCTGTTGAACATCATTTGTTCATATAGGACACATACACATGCACACACACACACACACACACACACACACTGGCCCCTAAGAGTATTTCAAGAACTTTCTGGAATGTGATAGTTGTTGTGGCACAGTAGGTAGCATCCTATTTGGAATGCCCAAATGCTGTACTAGAGTGCCTGGATTCAAATCTCTCCTCTGCTTCTGATCCAGATTCCTGTTAATGTGCAACATGTGCCAACTCAGTTACTTGAGTCCCTGCCACCCATATGGGAAACTTAAAGTTACTAGGTCCTAGCTTTGACTTAGCCCATTTCCTGCTGTTGTAGGCATTTGGGGGATAGGGGAGGTGTCAACCAGCAGATTGAAGAGATCTTTCTCTCTCTTTCAATTAAATGAAAATAAATAAATCAAACTTTTTAAAAAGATGTTCGTGGAAAATGGAATTGAAATATGAGTTTATTATGCTTCAAAAATTTTTTGAGATCCAAGCATTGTTGTTCTATAATATGTATTTCCAGGAACTTTCAAAAGACCCCTCCCTTGCCAGAGCTGTGGCTTAGTGGGTAAAGCTGCCACCTGCAGTGCCGGCATTCCATATGAGTGCAGGTTCAAGACCTGGCTGCTCCACCTCCAATCCAGCTCTCTGCTATGGCCTGGGAAAGCAGTGGAAAATGGCCCAAGTCCTTGGGCCCCTGCACCTGCATGGGAGATGCAGAAGAATCTCCTGGCTCCTGGCTTTGGATTGACTCAGCTCAGGCCATTGTAGCCATCTGGGGAGTGAACCAGTGGAAGGAAAACTTTTTCTTTCTTTCTCTCTCATTCTCTCTCTCTCTCTCTCTCTCTCTCTCTCTGCCTCTCTGTAGCTCTGCTTTTCAAATAAATAAATCTTTAAAAAAAAAAAAAAAACCTCTTTCCCAAATGTACTTGTCCCCATGTGTGTCTTCATGAATATCATGTTATATGCCATGTTTATATTCAGTAATAATATGATGTGTAGTATATTTACATGAAGTACTTACTCACACATGTTTTTAAGATGCTCCAACTTTCCTCCTTCCTCTTATCTTTGCTCTCATGGGTTTTCCCCATGACTGATTTGGTTTGATTTTTAGGCAACATCTCCTTCCCAACAGCACAGCTTCTATCTCTTGTGATTAGCCCCTGCCTTAGCCCTATCACTCTGGGAACTATTCATGTTTAATCCAATTATCTTAATTTTTTATTGTAAAACAGCAGGACCTTTGCCTACTGGCAATCTTATCCTGAACGTATATGTAAGAAAGATCAAAAACAAGTGAATATCAAAGCATCTCTATTGGTTTTGC
Organism: Oryctolagus cuniculus; assembly: GCF_051225735.1. Lineage (NCBI taxonomy): Eukaryota > Metazoa > Chordata > Mammalia > Lagomorpha > Leporidae > Oryctolagus > Oryctolagus cuniculus. The sequence goes on along the minus strand of NC_142869.1, from coordinate 147,363,609 downwards.
TTTAACCCTTGGATTTTCTTGTCCAAAAACCACTTCCTTACATGTCTGTGTGGGTGGAATAATGAGTCACAGTAAGAACCTGTGTCCTAGTGGATCCTGATGGCTGTGGTTTCATTTTCAAGGATGCTATGTATGGTCATCTTGGTGAGAGAAATAGTCCCAAGCTGGATGATGATATTCGCGATGGGTCAGCTGCCAACAACAATGCATGCTGTGTCATCAGTCATCTTGATGGCTCCAAATCCTGACAAATAATATTATCAGGAAACAACTGCATTTTACCAAGTGGAGACTAGCCTACAGTGTCCCTGGCATTCAATTTACAGTGCAGAAGTAACCACAGCTGTCACTCTTCGACATTTATCCTGTATTACTCTCTGGGTAACACTCTACCTCAATTTCCTGCTATTGTTTCTCTCCCCTACTTTTCTCACCATCACCTGCTGTCATCGCTATTTGGTCTTACTTCTGTTTTCCAGGGGCTGCCACCTTGCCTGTCACTGCCATCTCCATCTCCTGCTTGCATTCTGAGCTCTGCTCTGTTCTCAAAGCTGCAGTCTTGATTTTCTCTCTCACAGCCATGGGGACACCCAGCCCCAGCATCCTCCTCAGCCAAGGAGCATCACCGAGCTGCTAAACTGCTGCAATTACACACTTCTCTACTGGCTTCTTTGCCCTCCCTTCTTTGCTCCCCATCTCCATTGCCTCCGTCCTCTGGAGCACTGCCTTCATAAATTACTTGCACGTATATCCTCCTCTTGGGTCTGTTTTGGTTAAATAAGTCAACCCCTAACTCTGAACTTGTGCATGTGAATGAGAAGTATTCAAATTTCAGAGAAGTGTCCCAATTACAAAACCTTAACTAGACCCTGCATCATCAGTAACCGATCCCTACTGGTCTAGAGCCCACTTGGTCTTCAGCTCCAATGCACAAGGAGTGTGTGGTAACCACATTTCATGGATATACCCAAGCTGGAACTGTACAGAGCATATTAGATGGTATCAGCAAGGAACACTGGTACAAAAGCACACATGAAAGATGGCACAATGGCACAGTGCACTGAGCCATTGCTTGGGAAACCCATATTCCCCATCAGAATGCCAATTCAAGTCCTGGCTACTCTGCTTCCAACCCAACTTCCTGTAACAGGCCTGGGAAGGCTGTGAATGATGATCCAAGTATGTAGGCCTCTGCCACTCAGTTTTGGCTACTGATTTAGCTTGTCCTGCCTCAGCTGTTGTGGGCATTTGGGCAGTGAACCAGTAGATGGAAGATTATCTCTCTCTCTCTCTCTCTACTTTTCTAATAAACAAAATTTTTTTACAAAAGGCCATATTCTGATGTTCACATAAAATATTATTTTCAAAACTGGACATAAAGGGCAGGGTTTTAAAAATGCATAGACTGTGCAGTATTCAGTAATTACTACTTCTCTCTTGTTTGACTGCCAATACTACTTTCACATGTTCAGGTGAAAATCTAGAAAATGAACACAGTTGAATCTAAGGCCAGAGAATAGAGCAGCTTATTGTGGTGAATCAACTTTGGGCCAAGTCAATGAAGGTCCAAGGAGATAAACAAGGATCCAGGACAATCTTTTCTGCAGGCAGCTCTCACTGAGAAGGAGAATCTCTGCTCTAGGCAGGTCCAAGTGAGGAGAATGATGTCCCTTAGACTGTTAGAAGCAATATGAAAAATTTTAAAAAAGATTTATTTATTTTTTATTTATTTGAAAGACAAAGTTACAGAGAGAGGGTGAGAGAAAGACACACAGATAAAAAGGAGAGGAGGGGAGAGGGATGGGGGAAGGGAAAGGAGAAGGAGGGAGAGAGAGAGAGTACAAAGTCCCCATATCTTACATCACAGGCCAGACTGTCATTTCATGGAGGTGTTCTTCTACCCTCAAACTTCTACCTTTCATACTTTCCCCTCTGTCAACCTGCAGCTCAGCCCCTCAACTGCATAGAATTTCAGTTTAGCTTTGGCCTCTGTCACTATGGAGCAGTCCCTCCAAACTCAGCTGTCAGCAGAAGCTAACCAAAACTCTCATTTGATTTCTCTCTCTTTCTCCCTCCCAGACAGAAAGAACTGCCAGAACTGGTGACCCATGGTAGCTAAAATGACAGGATATCACAAAAACAAGTTTTTCCTGGATGTGAAACATCTGAACAGTAATTCCAGTCAGTTCCCACACAAAATAGCAGAAGTTTTATGAGGACTGAATTGCACTTATCACTCTCTACAATTTCTTATCCAATAGGGTGGGTAGATGGGAGAAATGACAGAACTTGAGACCCCCTTTATAGTCATTCCCTAAGGATACCTAGGTCTGAGACTTTAACTTGGGCTTTTCTCATCATTTAAAGAACAAGACTCAGCAGTAACTGGAGGAGCAAAACACCACAAGCCAATTTTTGCCTCCATGTAGGAAGAGACAGTATCACAGATGCTGATATGTTTAGTCTGAATTGAATTATGAAGCAACTGTCAGACAACTACAGAATACTGACCAGTGAACAATTCAACAGATGTGTCTTCCTAAGACAGAAAGTATCATCACTAACAACAAGAAGGAGAAGAGATATTTTAGGTTCAAAAGCATGAAAAAGTGTGCTGCCATATTGCTTTGGTCCATTTGGAACAAAAGCATCTCCTCAACCTGTTGTTGTCATTGGTGACAACAGTGGAGGCAGTAACTCGTGCTCTGGAGGACATGTCAGTTTCTGGTCCCAGCAAGCTGTCTGGCAATTGCCTAGTGATTCATTCCAGTCTTAACATTTTACCAGGAATACTAGAGAGTTAATGCTGTGTGCTTCCTGTCCCACGTCACCTGAGGCAAAGTGTGCCCAGTGTGTCCCTCAACATTATTGTGATGTTAGAGGAGTGGCTTGGAGGAGTGACTTAAGCAGTCACCTCGATCTGTCCATCATAAAGATACATTGCTTTTTTATTAACAAAAATGTGGAGACTGGCAATTTAATAATGCATAGATACTCTGTCCAATACTAACGTTTCTCTCAAAAGTTTACCATATACTCCTGATCTCTGGATCAGTTCTTATATTCATTTGTGAACACTGGAAATTTTCTCTTTCAGTTCTTCCCATATACTTTTATCTGCTGATATTCTCTTATTCTCTTCCTTAGTCAGATGAATGTCACCTCTGAACATGGTTAACCTGTTGCTGAGGACCCTCTCAGCAGGCTCAGAATGATCAAACACAACAACACCAAAGTGGGTAACTTCCCATCGCTGTTACTGCAGACCTCCAACACATTGTCATAATTTTCAAAGCAATCTTTAAGTTCTTATTGGTCTACCTTGTAAGGCATGCTGCAAAAGGAGACCAGGTGACTGTCAGGGCATCTCACAGTTCTTTCAGGTTCAACATCAGCCTCACAGATTGGTCTGTGTCCCTTCTAGGGAGGAATATTTTATTCACTTTCATCACATTCTTTGGTCCTTCTGAGGCCTCTGCCTTGGAACTGGGGATTCAGGCATAGACTCTGAACGTGGATGTGCAGCTGGAACTTAAGTAACATGAACTGTTATCCCAGTAACAGGAATAGCTCCACAGGGTGAAAGAGTCTTACTGGTCACAGATGCCCAAGCAAATGTCTTCTAGTCTTCCTATAGTGCCTACATTACATCTGTGGGTGCTGGAGAATAACTCTTCTGAGCATTTTTGGTAGTAGTTCCTTACAATACTGGCTCAGACTTTTACTCTTGGATTTCAGAGACAGATTCTTGTTCTGCTTCTGGTTCAGGATCAGGCTCTAGTTCACTAACAGGCTCCTCTAAATGTGCTTCCAAGTCATTGCTGACAGTCTGATCACAGAAAGCTCATGAATCATCGGGGACCACTTCAGGAGCCTGCTCTCTTTCTTCAGGTTTCTCTATGTCATCCTCAGATTATTCCTGAGGATCAGAGACAAAGCCATGAATGACCTCATCTTGGTATCTGAAGGTACAATTGTGAACACAAAACTTCCTTGCAACAGAGCCCTCAGGAGCAAGGACAAATGATTAAGGAATCTCCTTAAAGCTTGGTTGTTGCTAGAGAGCAGTTCCATCACCTGCACCATCACATCATTTTGAAGCAGCATGAGCATCAATATGGCAGACCTTGCTGTGGCAGGTGGGGAAGTTTTGTGACATCATTTTCCCGTGGATTTCTTTTTGTCCATAGACTGTATTTCCTGGCTTTCCTTTGAATCTAAATCCTGTACAGACAGAGTTCTTTCCATAGAAATCTATGTAGCACATCTGGGACCTGGTTTAGTAGTGTGCACTTCTGTGTTACACATTCCCAGCTAACCAGCAGGGGACTAGGTATCTCTACAACCCTTGCTTTGGTCAGTTCAACTTGTTCAGCTGAGAAGAAGAGGAATAGGCTTTGCTCCACAATCCATGCAAAGGCAGAAATACTGCACACAACTATATCTGTCCCCATGTTAGCTTTTCTCAAGGCATCACCATCAAGCTGGTCATAATTTGCCTTTTTCTCTTTAACAACTGCAGACAATTTCAGGGTATGGATAGGCAGTTAGGTATTGAATATACTCCACAACTGCTGGACAGAAAATTACTTCCCATGATCACTGTTACAAATAATATTTTGAGGAATATATTCCCCTGTTCATGTTTCTCCATTACCACTTTTTTAAGTATTTCTCTAGGATGTATTCCAATAAAGGGAATTTGTGGTTCAAAGTGCTCATACTTTCTATTTTTCTAATTCTTTGCCTTGGAATGAATATTCACAAATCCATATCTCCAAGCAGTTATGAGAATATTCTTCCTCCCAATTTCCTTCTGCAATACTGAATAGCATCTCTATCCACCATTTATTTAGACATGTATGAACTCTGTACTCAGAGATTCACTCAAATGAGATAGCCCTCATTCTAGTAACATCACTTGCATCCTGAGAAAGCCAAAATCAATACAATTTGTCTTTATTCTCTTTGTTTATACGACTTATCTCTTCTGCCTGATCTCCTGATCCAATGGCAGCACAAGCTTCTCACTATGTTTGGTGATGCTGCTGAGAGTCGGATGAGCAGTATTTTGGATTTTGTGGATAAGAAGCAGGTTCACAGAAGTGTCTTGGGATTGAGTTAACCTGCATTCTCCTGACACTCCACATGCTAGAGAGTTGGGAAACCACCACCCTCCCTTGTCAAAGAATGAAGTGTCCATGATTGGAACTCTGTAAAACAAAACATGGAAACTTGAAGAATAGGACAGATTACTTTTGCAGGAATGTGACTGGGGTATCTTAATAATCAGGGTTATTCTGTTGCCCTTCTTGATTTGGTTTGTCAATGCTGGTATGTGATCATTACTATGAAGTTTTGTGTGGTCAGCTCATGTCAACAAGCACTAAGAGAAGGTGGCCATAAACACTGTAAACAGATGACTAAATCTCAGTTCATTTTAGCACAGAGTTAAGTAAGTCCGTATCTTGCTTCTTGCAGAGGTTTGCTCAATAATACTAACAAGAAACTCTTTGAACATCTTAAATGCCTGGGACAGGCTCTCAGATCACAAGGGCTGAAGAAGAATCACATAACGGTTTTTTGTTTGTTTGTTTTAGGCCTACAGCATTTGCTCTGACACATGACTCTGAATATAAAAATCAGAAAGCAAGACACAATCAGTTGTATATTCAGTTTTCTATTGTTACAGAAGGAATTATAAACTGCAGCTTGAGACAATACACATGAGTATCTTACAGTTCTGTAGGTGGTGAGGCTGGAGTGCTCTGGCTCCATTTTCTGGTCAAGGCCTCATGGAATTAAATCCATGAATCAACTAGCTGCATTTTCATCTAGAGCCCATGATACCTTTCCACACTGCTGCAGGTATGGACAGCATTCACTTCCTTATGATCTTGGTACTGAGGTCCTTTTTCCTGAACTGACTGTCAGGCAAGGGGCACTCTGCTGTTGGAGGCCACCTGCATTCTTTTTCAGAGACCTTCTCCATTCTGCAACCAGCTCCAGAGCTAGGAGTCATGCTCACATTCTCACTCTCTGATATCATCTCTTCCTACTGGTGACAGAAGGTCCCTGCATTTGAGTGGTTATGTGACTCCACAAGGGGCACCCACAAAATCTCTTGTTAAAGTTACCAAATCCTGGGGCTGGCACTGTGGCTCACTTGGTCAATCCTCCGCCTGCAGCGCCGGCATCCTATATGGGCACCAGGTTCTAGTCCCGGTTGCTCCTCTTCCAGTCCAGCTCTCTGCTGTGGCCCAGGAGGGCAGTGGAGGATGGCCCAAGTGCTTGGGCCCTGCACCCGCATGGAAGACCAGGAGGAAGCATTTGGCTCCTGGCTTTGGATCAGCATAGCTCAGGCCGTAGTGGCCATTTGAGGAGTGAACCAATGGAAGGAAGACCTTTCTCTCTGTCTCTCTCTCTCTCACTGTCTAACTCTGTCAAATAAATTTTAAAAATAATAATAAAGTTACCAAATGCGATAGAACACCACAATTACACAGGTAATTCCTCCTCAGTTTCTAGAGATTTGAGTGGGGTATATTTCTTGTCCACCATAGAAATTCTATTTGTCATATCCCAACCTCTGAACCACAGAGATTCACGTCTACCCCAAGCGCAAAACACATGTGTCCCCTTCTAAGGTTCAGAACTCTGATATATGACAATATCAAGAAAAAAATTTATCATGTAAACCGCATCAGCTCAAGAGTGCAACTTTCAGGCCAGTGTTGTAGTATGTGGGTAAGCAGTTGCCTGAGACTGGCATCCCATATGTGAACGGATTCATATCACAGCAGCTCTGCTTGTGATGCAGTGCCTTGTTAATGGCCTAGGAAAAGTAGTGAAGATGGCCAAAATGCTTGGGTCCCTGGCATCTATGTGGGAGACCTGGATGAAGCTCATGACTACTGGCTTCAGCCTGACCCTGTGCTGTCCATTGCAGCCACCTCAGGAGTGAACCAGTGGATGGAGGATTCTCTCTCTCTCTCTCTCTTTTTCTTTCTCTTTCTCTTTCTCTCTCTCTCTGTGTGTGTGTGTGTGTCCCTCTCTTTGTAACTCTGACTTTCAGATAAATAAATAAGTCTTTAAAAAACTTCAACTTTCCTCTACATTAGGTACAAATGAGGAATATGAGGAAACCCTTTACATCTAGGTACTTGGCAAATCCCCTCCTTTCTATCCCATCCCATGGTACAGTAGCCAAGCTAAAGACACAACTTATCTGCTCCCAAGACATGCTCGTGGGAGAGACATAGGATACCAGTGATAAAGGTTTCAGTTCCACAAATGGGGAAATGGATTATAGGAGGAAGCCGCTGTTCTCAAATATGTTTGAATTCCATTGAGGCAAAGTTGAGCAGGGGTTCCCTGATTAAGTTGCTTGAAGTTCTGCTCACCGAGATGGAAGGATATGCACAGGTGGAACTGGGGAAGAGGGTATTGTTCAGGCAACTGGAGTGAGTCAATATTAGAAGGTAGAATATCATCGGAGAATAGAAAGATACTAGTTAACCCAAGGAAGTGAAGAACAGTGGACTGGGATCACATTTTGGAAGATCGCCACTGTCATCCTAAGGTTTTTTATTTTATTATGTTGGGAAAGAATAGGCATAGCAGATCTCTTTGTCAAAGAAGTAACAGGCTCAGAGGGTGCATTAGGATTTGAGTGTTAACAGCATTGCTTAGTACTCTGCATGATCTTAACTGAGTTGGTTTACCCTCTGTGGCACAGATTTGAACCAGACGTGTGATTTTCAATCTGAATCCATGTCAAGTTTATTTAAAGAAAATATGTAGTATTATTTTTTAAAACCACTGATGATAGGATCTCTAAAGCCTTATTAACATCTGATCGCCCCTAAGTCCACAAAGAGCCAGTAGTAATTATCTATTTACCTTTCATCATGGGTATCCTCAAACTGCCCCTTGTATCTGGGTCAGGACTTTGTTTTTCCCCTCTGCCTTATATGCTCTGGACTTGGACCCACTCATACAAAAACTACACATTACCTTTAGTGGGATGCTAAAGTCACTGCCCAGGAATAAATAACAATGTTCCAGATGATAATGTCCATTACAAAGCAGTAACAGCGAAAACATATTAAGGGGATATCATGGATCACAAACTAATTCTAAACACATCATACATAGTAATGCACTTAATCCCACAAACCTCATGAGATACTTAATCCCTTTTACTCCTTGTGAAAAATGTTCAGGGGCCATCTCAAGAGCCTGCAAATAGTATCTCTAAAGCCAGAGTTTAGAGGAGCTAGGTGGTTGGGTGATATAATCTTATGGAATGGTCATGTATGCAGTCTGTCATTCACCAAAATCTCTAATGTGATACATGGCTGCATTTACTTAAAAATATAGAGGCTTCTACATTTATTTCTCTTGTCATAAGAGCAACAGAAACACATTAAAGACAAAATATGAAGAGCTAGATAATTTATCCAGACCAAGCGCACATTCTGTTCTTTTTACTTATCCCCCCTGCTTGCCTCTGCTGCCCTTCTTTCTAGACCAAGGCCCTGAGGAAACAAATAGCACATAACACACTTCCAACAAGTAGCGTGAAGCAACCATCCAGGCAGGGCTGCACACCAGCAACGATCTGGTCCCCACTCAGTCAAATGCTGGGATAGCTGATCATGAAGTGCAGGCAACAGGCACTGAACTGTTTCCATGGCCACAGTCCTGGCTCAGCTCCTCAGGACCACTGGGTCCCTGCTATCAGGATGTTTTAGAGACAGAGACATCTTCTCTGTAGAACATGTTTTAAGCTCTAAAAAAGGCAAATGGCTTAGTGACAATCATTGGTATTCAATAGAGGTGGGAATTGTGCACAAAGGAGGACCCAGATCTCATATTTCTCTTGCATTTCTCAAGGAAGCTGTGAAATTCTGTCATTGGAGTTATGCTGCATACCAGGAAAGAAAGCTTGCAGATATTTTGTTCTTTGGTCCTAGTACACCATGAAGCACATCTCTGTCCTGCAAAATGCTGTAATGAGTGTTCCTCCCTTTACTCACTGAACCCTCTGCCAGATGCAGAGAAACACAAACATTTTAATATAGTCCAGCATATTACAGGGAGTCCCTCTTCTTTAAGTTTCTCTTCTGTACTTTATAGCTGACAGTTATCCCAAGGATATGATGAGAGCGAAATGTCATCATGTATATGGTGCTTATCAAAATGCCTGGAGTAAAGTGCTCCAGGCTTGTAACTGTTATTATGACTATTTTTATTAGCACTGCCCAAAATTCAACCCTGAGTGTTGACATATTTGACTGGTTCCTGACCTAATTTATGAGCAAAGCAGAGCAGGTCCCCTCCCCATGATCTCCAGAAAACTCTTTGTTGTAGAGCAAGAATCTTTGGTCTAACAGCCTCAGGGGCTGTGCAGAAAAATAGTCCAATTTTCATTTTTTCTTTCTTATCCAGTTCCTTTGACTTCTGTTTGGGGTTAAACATTTGGATCATTAGGACTTCTCAAGTATTCATCTTTCAGATGTAAGAGTGTGAAACTCAGGTATCCTTTCTTTGCAGTATCTGAACCTTTCAAAGTGAACTCAGGCATGAGAAGTATTGTCCCCAGCCCTTCTGGTTAGTGAGCAGTCTCCACGTTGGGACTGCTCTCTTTCCTGTTTCCCATTTCTCCCTGACTTGCAGAGTGATAAAGGCTTTTGCTGGGATCACAGAGATTCAGAAATAGACATGGATGGGGGAGGTTCCAAGATGGTGGAGTAGGGAGGGAGCTTACTGTTCTAGCCCAGGAGAAGATAGTTTAAAAAAAGTGGAGATAGTGTAGTCTCAGGTAAGAGTTAGGGAAAAAATGGCAGAGGAAACTCTACCAAAATTAGAGGGACATGGTGGACCTACATGGAGGGAATGGGCAGCCATGACTTGGGACTCCAACAGCTGAGAGCCTACCCACCAGCACTGGAAAGTGAGGTGAGATAAGACTGAAGTAGCCCAAGACACTGGTGAAAAAGCAGCAGGAAGAGTGAAAAGGAACGAGGCTTGAAGCCCCGTGGGAGAAAGTGCACCAACCTAAGTAGAGGAGTGAAAAAAAAAAAAAAAAGTATGGTAAGGACACATTTCTCTCTCTCTGATCACCTTACAAAGGTGTTCAAACCGATAGAGCAGGAGCCATTATGGACCTACGTAACAGCTGTGCAAGCTCGAATCTGCGTCCAGCAATCAGCTAAGCGGAGACTCCTGACTCTGGTGGAGAGAAGTAACAGGGGATAGGAGCTTGTGATCGTGTGAAGCTTCATAACCAGGACTGTGAAAAAAAAAAAAAAACCTGAGAGTATGTGGGAGAACTCACAGTGTGGCTGAGACTTTGAGCAGTCTCCGTGGAAGACGCCACAAGCTCAGGCGGCCCTGGTTACCTGGTGAGAGACATTGCTGGGGATTCTGAACTTACACTGAGGACTGCACAGAACCTTTGTGAAGTCCTTGGGAAAGAGCAGATGAATATTATACCCACTCACTGAGGCTAGTGCTCAGGAACTCGCCTCCATGGAGAAGAGCTCAGGTGAGCAGAATTAATTCCTTTCTGATTAAAAAAAGAGAGATAAGATGTACTATACCAAACCTGGGTGTGTCACCTTAGGCACACCCTTAACCCTGGAAAACTGAACAGAGCTCTCTGGACACGCCCACTACAAGCGTCTAGAGATTCACTGAAAACAGACAGTCCACTTATCTAAAGAGACAGTACAATGATAAAAGCTGCCACACCAGGGGGAAATAAAAGAAGAAACCAGTGATAATCTTCACAAATGCTGAACAACAAACACAACAATCCAAGAAACAAGAATAAGGAAGACAACATGACACTACCAAAAGAACACAACACTTCAATACAAGATTATGGAGATGATGAGATAGAAGAAATGCAAGAAATGGAACTCAAAATGTTGCTCATAAGTTTAAGTAGAAGTAACCAAAAGCAAATGCATGAGCTACTGAAATCCATGCAAGACATGAAAGAAAATCTCTCTCATGACATTGAAATCTTTTTTAAACTTTTATTTAATAAATATAAATTTCCAAAATACAGCTTTTGGATTACAGTTGCTGCCCCCCATAACTTCCCTCCCACCCACAACTCTCCCATCTCCTGCTCCCTCTCCCGTTCCATTCACATCAAGATTCATTTTCAATTATCTTTATATACAGAAGATCAATTTAGTATAAATTAAGTAAAGATTTCATCAGTTTGCACCCACACAAAAACACGAAGTGAAAAGTACTTTTTGAGTACTAGTTATATCGTTAATTCACATAGTACAACACATTAAGGACAGAGATCCTACATGGGGAGTAAGTGCACAGTGACTCCTGTTGTTGACTTAACAATTGACACTCTTGTTTATGGCCTCAGTAATCACCCTAGGCTCTTGTCATGAGTTGCCAAGGCTATGGAAGCCTTTTGAGTTCGCTGACTCCAATCTTTTTTAGACAAGGTCATAGTCAAAGTGGAAGTTCTCTCCTCCCTTCAGAGAAAGGTACTTCCTTCTTTGATGGCCCGTTCTTTCCACTGGGATCTCACTCTCAGAGATCTTTCATTTAGGTTTTGTTTTTGTTTTTTTGTTTTTGTTTTTTTGTTTTGTTTTGTTTTTGCCAGAGTGTCTTGGTTTTCCATGCCTAAAATACTCTCATGGGCTTTTTAGCCAGATCCGAATGCCATAAGGGCTGATTCTGAGGCCAGAGTGCTGTTTAGGAAAGAAAAGGAAAGAATTTGTCAAGACTCGCCAGTCCTACAAAAGATGCTTAAAGATGTGTTACACACAGAAACACAGAAACATGGTCATCAATATGAAGGAAGGTAAAGGAAGAAAATCTCTGAGTAAAAGATCACAAGGAGTTCAAAGTATATATTAGAAATATCTTTGGGAAAATGGCATGGCAAAGACACTATCAATAATCACATTGAATGTAAATGGCCTCAACCCTCCAGTTAAAAAGCACAGACTGGTTGAATAGATTAAAAAACAAAACCCATCTATTTGCTGCTTACAAGAAACACATCAAAGGTGCAGGCAGAATGAAAGTGAAGTGTTGGAAAAAGATATTCCATGCCAACAGAAACCAAAAGAGAGCTGGCATAGCCATCTTAATATCAGACAAAATAGACTTTAACATAAAAACTGATAAAAGAGACAAGGGCACTGTATAATCATTAAGAGATAAATAAAACAGGAAAATGTAACTATTATAAACGTATATGCACCTAATTACAGGGCACCTGGCTATTGAAAAGAAATATTAAGGGATTTCAAGGGAGACTAAGACGCCAATACAATAGTATTGGGGGACATCAATACTCCACTTTCAGCAATGGACAGATCAAACAGACAGAAAATCAACAAGGAAACAGCAGATTTAATCGCTACTACAGATCAAATGGGCCTAACAGATATCTACAGAACTTTTCATCCTACAGTTGCAGAATGCACATTCTTCTCAGCAGTGCATGGAAGTTTCTCTAGAATTGACCACATACTAGGCCATAAAGCAACTCTCAGCAAATTCAAAAAAATCAAAATCATACCATGCATCTTCTCAGACCACAATGGAATGAAGCTGGAAATAAACAACTCAGGAATCTCTAGAGCATATGCAAATACATGGAGACTGAACAACATGCTCCTGAATGAACACTGGGTCATAGGAGAAATCAAAAATTTTCTGGAAACAAATGAAGATGACAACACAATATATTAAAACTTATGGGATACAGTAAAAGCAATGTTAAGAGGAAAGTTTATAGCAATAGGGGCCTACATCAAGAAATTGGAAAGGCACCAAATAAATGAGCTATCAATACATCTCCAGGATCTAGAAAAACTACAGCAAACCAAACCCAAAACTAGTAGGATAAAAGAAATAATTAAAATTAGAGAAGAAATCAACAAAATTGAATCCAAAAAATTACAAAAGATCAGCAAAATGAAGAGTTGGTTTTTTTTTTAAAAATAAACAAAATTGACACACCGTTGACCCAACTAACCAAAAAAAGGTTAGAGAAAAGACCCAAATCAATAAAATTAGAGATGAAAAAGGGAATGTAACAATAGACAACAGAAATAAAGAGCCATCAGAAACTACTACAAAGAGTTGTGAGACAACCAACTGGGAAATCTATCAGAAATGGATGGATTCCTAAACACATACAACCTATCTAAATTGAACTCTGAAGACATATAGAACCTAAACAGACCCATAACCAAGTCAGAAATTGAATCAGTAGTACCGGCCCTCCCAACAAAGAAAAGCCCAGGACTGGATGACTTCACTGCTGAATTCTATCAGACATTTAAAGAACAACTAACTCCAATTCTTCTGAAACTATTCAAAACAATTGAAAGAGAAGGAATCCTCCTAAATTCTTTCTATGAAGCCAACATCACCTTAATTCCTAAACCTGAAAATGATGCAGCAGAAAAAGGGAATTACAGACCTATTTCCCTGATGAACATAGACAGGAAAATCCTCAATACACAAAATTCAACAGCCTTTGTATACACAGGCAATGCCACGGCTGAGAAAGAACTTTTAAAATCAATTCCATTAACAATAGCTATAAAAATAATCAAATACTTTGAAATAAACTTAACGAAGGATGTCAAAGATCTCTACGATGAGAATTACAAAACTTTAAAGAAATAAATAGAAGAAGATACAAAAAGAATGGGAAAATCTTCCATGTTTATGGATTGGAAGAATCAATATCATCAAAATGTCCATAATTCCAAAAGCAATTTATAGATTCAATGCAATACCAATCAAAACCAAAGACATTCTTCTCAGATCTAGAAAAAAATTATGCTGGAGTTCATACGGAGGCACAGGAGACCTCAAATAGTTAAAGCAATTTTATACAACAAAAACAAATCAGGGGCATCACAATACCAGTTTTCAAGACATGCTACAGGGCAGTTATAATCAAAACATCCTGGTACTGTTACAAAAACAGATAGATAGACCAATTGAACAAAATAGAAACACCAGAAATCAATCCAAACATCTACAGCCAACTTATATTTGATCAAGGAGCTAAAACCAATTCCTGGAGCAAGGACAGTCTAGTCAACAAATGGTGCTGGGAAAACTGGATTTCCACATGCAGAACTCTGAAGCAATATCCCTACCCTACACCTTACACCAAAATCCACTCAACATAGATTAAAGATCTAAATCTATGACCCAATACCATCAAATTATTAGAGAACATCAGAGAAATGTTGCAAGATATTGGCACGGGCAAAGACTTCTTGGGAAAGATCCCAGAGGCATAGGCAGCCAAAGCCAAAGTTAACAACTGGGATTACATCAAATTGAGAAGTTTCTTTTTTTTTTTTTTTTTTTTGACAGGCAGAGTGGACAGTGAGAGAGAGAGACAGAGAGAAAGGTCTTCCTTTTTTGACATTGGTTCAACCTCCAATGGCCACCACGGCTGGCACGCTGCGGCCAGCGCACCACGCTAATCTGGTAGCAGGAGCCAGGTACTTATCCTGGTCTCCCATGGGTGCAGGGCCCAAGTACTTGGGCCATCCTCCACTGCACTCCCTGGCCACAGCAGAGAGCTGGCCTGGAAGAGGGGCAATTGGGACAGAATCCGGCGCCCCGACCGGGACTAGAACCTGGTGTGCTGGCGCCTCAAGGCAGAGGATTAGCCTAGTGAGCCGTGGCACCGGCCTTCAAATTGAGAAGTTTCTGTACAGCAAAACAAACAGTCAGGAAAATGAAGAGGCAACTGACAGAGTGGGAGAATATTTTGCAAACTATGGAACTGATAAAGTTTTAATAACCATAATCTAGAAAGAGATCAAGAAACTCCACAACAATAAAACAAACAACCCACTTAAAAGATAGGCAAAGGACTTAAACACACATCTCAAAAGAGGAAACTGAAATGGCCAATAGACACATGAAAAAATGTTCAGGATCACTAGTTGTCAGGGAAATGCAAATCAAAACCACAATGAGGTTTCACCCCACCCTAGTTAGAATGGCTTTCATACAGAAATCAACAAAGAAGAAATGCTGGTGAGGATGTGGGGGGGAAAAGTCACACTAATCCAATGTTTGTGGGAATGCAAACTGGTAAAGCCACTATGGAAGACAGTTTGGAGATACCTTGGGAATCTGAATACAGCCCTGCCATACAACCCAGCCATCCCACTCCTCAGAAGTTACCAAAGGGAAATTAAATTGCCAAATAAAAGAGCTCTATGCACCTCCAATGTTATTGCAGCTCAATTCACAATAACTAAGATATGGAATCAACCTAAATGCCCATCAATGGAAGACTGGATAAAGAAATTACGGATGTGTACTCTATGGAATACTACACAGTGGTAAAAAAAAAATGTAATCTGGTCATTTGCCTCAAAATGGAGGAATCTGGAAAGCATTATGCTGAGTGAAATAAGCCATTCTCAAAGGGACAAATATCATATGTTCTCCATGATCTGGGACAACTAACTGATCACCTAAAAGGAAATGTGTAGAAGTGAAACCAACACTATGAGAAGCAAAGACTTGAAAAGCCCTCATCCTGACTGTCAAGGAACAGCCTACTATTTTATTCTTTTGAGTATTTTCTTTTTCTACTCAATACTATTGGATGAACTCTTTACTTAACACAGAATTATTCTTAGGTGTTTAAATCCAGCTAAAAATTGATCCCTGTTAAAAATAAGAGTGGGAATAAGAGAGGGAGGGATGTACAGTTTGGCACAGGTTCCTTTGGACTTACCCTTAAAGGTAAACCTAAAAACTTGCCATGGGACTCCAAATCCCATTAAGTTGGCAGGTACCAATGCCATCTTACTAGTTATAAATTGATCATTTTAAATGCATAACTGATCATAACGATAGGAATAAGTGTCAAAATGATCACATAAATAAGACCAAGTGCCTGATAATAACAATAATAGATAGAATTAAAAAGGAGAGAGTGATCCAACATGGGAAGCAGGCCACAGAGCAGGCTCAGAATAACAAATGCCCTAAACAGCACTCTGGCCTCACAATCAACCCACAAGGCACTCAGATCTGGCTAAAAATCCCATGAGAGCATTTCAGGCATGGAAAGCCAAGACACCGTGGCAAAAAATGACCTACATGAAATATCTCTGTGGGTAAATTCCGAGGAGTGGGATGGCTGGGTCATATGGTAGGGCTATATTCAGATTCCTGAGGTCAGCAGACAGGAAGGCAGGTGGGAGGGACAAGTGTGAGCAGAATGAGTGCACAGAGGGTCCTAGTGTACAGCTGAGCACTGACTGGCCTCTCCAGAGAGATGGGGTTTGTTGGGCCCAGGTCCTGGTTTATAACACTCTTCTGGTTTGGGTGCTTAAAGATTCAATAATGATCATATTCCAAATCAAGGCAAACATTCATCAAACCTGTGGCATTTGCTGTCTTCAAAAGCAATTTTTTAAATGTGATGCTTGCTTAATTAATAGTAGCCTCAAACTGGAAACAACTCAAATGAAATACTATACAAGTAAAAGGAACAAACCACTCTTACATACAGCAACATGGATGAGTTCACAGAGACAATGATAAGAGAAAGGCACTAATGACAGAAGTGTCCCTCAAGGGTATGTTGGCAGATTTCAAAATGTGTACTTCCCCTGCTCCTCTGGAGAACTATGAGAGGATATCTCTCATATTTCACTATGAAAATTTCCTTGTACTCTTCGAGTTAAAAATTCAATAAATGGGTTGGCTCCCCTCTCCCTCTAAGACTGGACAGCCATTGGAACTTTTAACTCTAAAATTTATCCACAAAACACTAATAATGCCAGGCACTGTCAAAAACACAGAACAACAGCAACTTTCTTTGACTGTGGAAGTGAGAAATAGCACAGACACTTTGGAAGACACTTTGGTAGTTTCTAACAAAGCTAAACAGAGACTTATCATATAACCAATCCATTACTGTCCTAGGTTTACACAAATAATAGGAAACCTTACATTCATTTGAGAACCTGTGCATGAATATTTATGAGTTTTATTCATAAAAGTCAAGAACTGAAAGTGACAAAGATTTCCTCACTGAGTGAATGGACAAACTGTGGTACATCTAATACCATGGAGTAATATTCAGAGCTAAAAAGAAGTGAGCTACTGATCCATTAGATGATGCTAGAAACTGCTGAAAATCTATATGACATGTGATTCCAACTATATGACATCCTAGAAAAGTCAAAACTACATAGATAGTGAAAAGATCAGTGATGACTTAGCTTGAAGGGGCTCATAGGACATGAATGGATGAGATACAGGCATTCTTTAAATGGTAAAACCATTCTGTGTGATATTGAAATAGGATTATGACATTTGTCAAAATCCACAGAACTGCACTACACAAGGAATGAACCCTAATGCAAACTATGGCAGCTAATTAATAATAATGTATCAGTATTGGTTCATCAATTATAAAAATGTACCATGCTCATGGAAGATACTAACACGGGGTGGGGGGAAGTGTTGGGGGGCAAGAGATAGGTGGGAATGCTATGTACTACCTGCTCAGTTCATCTGTAAACCTATAACTAGTCTGAAAAGAAATTCTATTGATATTTTTAAAGTGAGGATGTGACAACTCGTAATCCCAATGTAGCAGGAATCGTGTATCAAGACAAGACACCAAGGTCCTCTTAACAGGAAGTAATTTCATTATGCTAGCATAAGACCAGGGTGTAATTTCTTATCCAAAATCCTGAGCCCCAAACAAAGAAGGGGTTTCTCTTATATATGGTTTTAGCCTCTTTGTCTCCCTTATATGGTTACCTACTTACATTTGATTGGATATTCTAATGTGACATGGCAGCCACAGGATTGATATAATACTGGAACAAAATTTTTTTTCACACACATACTGAACCACGAACTGTCTGACAAGGGTTAACATCATTGCTGTGGGCCGGCGCCGCAGCTCAATAAGCTAATCCTCCGCCTGTGGAGCCGGCACACTGGGTTCTAGTGCCAGTTGGGGAGCCAGATTCTGTCCCAGTCACTCCTCTTCCTGTCCAGCTCCCTGCTGTGGCCCGGGAGTGCAGTGGAGGATTTCCCAAGTCCTTGGGACCTGCACCCGCATGGGAGACCAGGATAAGCACCTGGCTCCTGCCTTCGGATCAGCACGTTGCACCGGCCACAGCGCACCGGCTGCAACAGCCACTGGGGGGTGAACCAACAGCAAAGGAAGACCTTTCTCTCTGTCTCTCTCTCTCACTGTCCACTCTGCCTGTCCAAAAAAAAAAAAATCATTTCTGTGTACTAACAAGCAGAACCTGACAAAGTTACATATAAGCAGGTAGGGACTACAGTTGAAGCATTCATAGGCAAGCAGATAACGACCACATTTCACTCCCAGGACAGATGCCTCCTTTTTTCTTCTTCTGACCTTAGGAAAGTCTCTATCACAACTTTAATTATGTCAGTTAGAAACAAATCTAATTAGAAGAAAAAGCCTCTGCCACAACAGTATTGGTGGTGGCATACTGGAATAATATGGTTAATACAACATATTGACCTGCACCAACCTGTAATCAGCGTAGTTGATCAGGTCCATGCATTTGCCTTCACCTGCAGACACTGGGAGTGCCTCCAGAGAGCAGGTGGTAGATCAGTTGGGTAAGAACAGCCTCACCACAAGACAGTGCAGGCAGACCAGGGGCATATGCTAAGTACAGGCAGAAACCACTGAACTGTTAGGGCACTGTGCAAACTTGCAACCACTGAGACTTCACAGCCACCCAACAACACCCACACATCAATGCAGAAGGAAATTGGGAGGAGCTGAGGGCAGAAAGTTGAGCTCCTTGCCTGAAAAATAAAATAGCCTCAGAGACTTGTGTAATGTTGGGAAAGAATCAGGAGCCAGAAAAAACTTAAATAACAACTAGAATACCCTATGACTAGAATATCCCAAGGACTGAGCCAACAACCTTTTCCATTAACAACCACACACCAACCAAACATATCAGAGGGTATATACTATAAAGCTGCAGATTGTGCCCAAGGGGTGAAAAGATGCTCCTAAACCTTTTATTCTCACTTGAAAACACATTCACAATCATCTTGCTCTGGTCACATCTTTGGATAAGTTTGGTTATTGACATGAATGAGTGAGGGAACTGCACACCCAAACACCAGCTCACAAATTTATCCACCTACTTCTAGTAGCCAGCATGCAACATGTGATGGCTTTCACTCCTCAAAACAAAGCCATCCATTTGCAATTCTCTGTGCTTCATCCTCATTGTCACCCCCAAGTTATCCAGAACCTAGACAGCAGACACTTAGTAACTTGAACTGGCTTTTATATACCCTGCTGCTTCTTCTCAGTTATTCCACAAGTGAGTTTCATTAGCCAAGGACCTAGAATCTGCTTCTTATGCAGTCCCCTTACAGAGCCAGACCTGACACCTGATGGTACATGTTAAATCCTCAGTGGAAGAAAGTATTTGCTACAAGGGCCTGAGGTACCAAGAATTCCATTGCCTCATGTAAACGTCTAGCCCTAGAGGATCCCAGTTGGGAGGATGAGAAAGACGTGCAAAAGTGAATGTTCTTTCCAACCTTCATACTGGCAGTTGAAGCAAGTTTCCCATGATGGAAATTTTAAGGGCATCATCTGAACCCATATAGCCCACCCTATTTAGGACAGTGCAGCTAGTAAAGCCACAGGGAACCAGTAGCTGGGAAGGGAGTACAGTGTGTAAGTCAAAGAGAAGAAAATGGCATAAGTATGGCAGTAGGGAGAGAATAGAGAAAATTCGAGAGAGAAGGAGGAAAAAATTGAAATGGGAGAAGGAAAGAGAAAGACACAGAGGCAGCCAAGAAGGAAAAGGTCTAGGAGGGATTATTATCACCAGATTAAGTCAGATAACTTACTCCTGACCACTGCTCTTCAGACCTTTCATTGCACACCGTGGTCATGGTGGGATAAGTTGAGGTCACGGTCCCTTGGTTCATATTTGAATTTTAACATTGAGAGGACCCTCTGTCCCTAACTGCTAACTGCAGTGATGCTGTGTGGATTTGTCCTTTGGATCAGGAAGCTCTTCAAGCCCTTCCCTAATTAGACAACAAAGCTCTTAGTGCATTGCAAGCAGACAGCGATTACAAAGGATGCCCCCCCCCCCACCGTGTTAAGGCCAAGGACCCACTGCTCAGGCTTCAGAGACTGCCAAGAGGCAAGGATCTCCTGGTGATCAGGAAGATCTCCTGATCTGGTGAGTGCCCAGGTCCCTGAGAACCTTCTTTTGTGTCTAAATGGGGCATGTGGCTAGTTTTTCTCTAGACATGTTCTAGCCAAACAACTCTGAAAAATTTAAAGGGGGTATGGCACTTCTAAATTAATTCTATGAGTCCAGTACTATCTTGATCCAAAAACCACACAATGACATAACAAAAAAGGAAGTTTCAGACCAATATCCCTGACAAACATAGATGCAAAAATTCTCAACAAAATTCTAGAAAATCAAATCCAATATCACATCTAAAATAATTCTTTTCATTTTTTAAAAAAGATTTATTTATTTACTAGAAAGGCAGAGTTACAGAAAGAGGATAAGAAGAGACAGAGAGAGACAGAGATCTTTCATCCACTGGTTTACCCCCTAAATGGTTGCAAGAGCCAGAACTAGGCCAGGCTGAAGCCAGGAGCCAGGAGCTTCCCTAAGGTCTCCCACTTGGATGCATGGGCCCAAGTACTTGGGCAATGTTCCACTGCTTTCCTAGGTCACATTATCAGAGAACTGGATTGGAAGTAGAACAGCTGGGATTGAACTGGTGCACATATGGCATGCTGGCGTCACAGGCAGCAGATTTACCCAATATGCCACAACACCAGCCACTCAAAAAAAATTTAAAGGAAAAAACAAAAATCATATATCTTGATCAAGTGGGATTTATCCCAGTATTGCAGGGATCATTCAAAATCCACTAATCAGTGAACATAATATATCACATCAACAGAACCAATGAGAAAAATCATGCAATCATCTCAGTTAAAGCAGAAAAAGCATTCAAGAAACCAAATGTCCATTTATGATAAAACTTTGAAGAAACTTAGTGTTAGAAATTGCTTAATAAGGCTGTATAAGAAAAACTCACAGCCAACAACATATTGAATGGGGAGAAGCTGAAAACATTTCCTCTAAGAACTAGAAACAGACAAAGATGCCACTCTCATGGCTCTTACTCAATAGAGTACTTCAAATTTTAGAGTAATTGAGAAAGAGAAATAAATAAAGGGCACACAGATAAGAAAGGGGAAAGTCAAATAGTCTGTGTATGCAAATACACTATTTTACATACAGAGAAACCTAAAAACTCTACGAAGATACTAACAACCAATAATAAACAACTGTAATAAAGGAACATCATACAAAACCAACATGCAAAAAAATCATGTTTATTCATCAATGATAAATTTCTTGAGAAAGAGATTACATAAACAATCCCATTTGCAAAAGCTACAAAATATATTGTGTAACAAATTTAAACAAGGGTGTAAAATATCTCTACAATGAAAATTACAAGACTAATGAAAGACAGACACACACCAATACGGTGTGTTTATGGCTCAAAAGAATTAATATTATGAAAATATCTGTACCACCTAGCCATTTACAGACTCAAGGCAAGTGCCATCAAACTACCAATAGCATTCTTCATGGGACTAGAAAACACAATCCTAAAATTCATAGGGAAGTACAGATGACGCAGAACCGTTTTGACCCTTGTAAGAGGGCAGATTCGTTTTCAAAATTCCCGTAAGTATTTTATTAATATAAATCTCCAAGGCTCAGGCCGGATTTTTCAATATATGATTTAAAGCAGAGGGAACGAGGATAAGGGAGAGTCTGGCTAAGAGAGAATGTGAACCACAAACTCATTGTAAAAAGACTGGTAGGACTCAAAACTCAGAGCCCCTGGCGGGCTTTGAACTATCAACTTTCAGTAAGCAAATGAGGGAACTGATGATTTCCCAGCCGACACAGACCTTGAGCCTCCATCACCTTCTCTTGCCCCCAAGCTGCAGCACCCCGGGGGCCCTGTGCCTCCTCCAACCTTGCAGCTCCAGAAGACATGAAGGACAAGGATCATAGGAACACGTCTCCAGCTCCTGTAAGGTTGTGGGGAGCAACTGGGAGCAACTCAGACTAGACTATGTTACTGGAATTAAGACTTATTCTATGCATCTGCTCTCCCACAATATGGCGCTGGGAGAGGAGGAAACAGCTTCTGCACAGCTGCCTCCAGTTCAACCAATAAACAGCAGGACCTGCTCCTGATTGGAGGAGAGCAGCGTACTCGGCGTGTGGGTAGCAGAGTTGGGATTGGTGGAAGAGGACTATAAAGGAGGAGAGAGACAACATGCACCAGGAACATCTATCCGAATAATACCTGAGCAGCCCCCGAGAGAGCCAGCCGGCGGTGTGCTGCTCCCCCGCGGAAGTGGGGAAAGTGGCAGGGGGAACCGCCCTTCCACGGAGGTGGAAGGGACGGTAGCCAACCCAGGAAGAACCAGCAGCAAACCCGGGGAGGGCCGAGCAGACAAAAGAACAGCGCAGGGTCCTGTGTCGTTCCTCCACGAAGACGGGGAGCGACATAAGGTGAAATCAAAACCTGGCTGATCTCCATGAGCGAGCAAGCTGAAGGACTCTCGTATGCCCAGTCCAGAAGGAAACGCTTCATTCCTTTAAGGGACTAGACAAATGAAGACAGCATTTTATACCACCCAAGTCAATGCATAGTACTCTAAAACCCATTTCCCAGGCAGTGCAACAGAGGCTGTGTAACAGGTGTGCACCCCGTCGGCCTGGCTGAATGCGCTGGGGCCTTGGCATCTCCTTCCAGCTCCCTCGCACCATGACCACCACCCTTCCTTACCTCGCTCTTCCCTGGGAGCTGCTGGGCGCTGCTCCCGACGTCCTCCTCCCGATGAGCATCAGCCCTGAGGCCGTGGTAACAGCGGTTTGCCTTCTGGAAACGCTGTTGCTTAGTGCCATCCTGCCAAACCATCTCCCTTTCCTGAGCCCTGCTGCGGCGGTCAGCTTTTCCCTTGAAGTGGTGTCTTCTGCAGTGGGCCTCAAGGGGCCCCAGGCCACCATTGCCGTCCATGGCATCAATGCGCAGGGGCTTCAGCCACCCGAGGGGCGAGGGGCGAGGGGCGAGAGCACCCGGGCGAGGGCTGCATGGGGCTTACTTTGAGGGAAGGAAAGCGTGCCGATGACGCGGGCAATGGGCATGGCTTCTGTCGTCATGGCCGTTTCCCAGTTTGAGGGCTGCTGTGGAGGCCCCGGCTGGGAATGGGCCCTCGGACTTCTGGTACTCCGGAGACAAGTCCCTGTCCGCCTGCTGATTCGGGCACCAGTTTGCTCTTCGCACAGGGCCCTGTGACGCAAGCGTGAGGGATCCTGGAGACCTGGGTGTGCTGTGTCAGGAACGGGAGGCTGAGCCTGGGTCACGGGTGACGTGTATTCTCGCGGACAAGGATACACACCTTGGAAGGCTGCTACTCCAAGGTAAGGCTAGCGTGGGTGTTGCACATATCCCTGCCAGTTTCCCCATTGTATAAATGGTGACCGAATAACGAGTTTATTACGATACTGCACATGGAGACGCAACGCGATGAGGCGGGATGAGGAGACAGGAAGTGACGAGTGGGGCAGGCCCAGGAGGCCGGAAGTGACGTGTGGGGCGGGCAGAGGAGACAGGACTTGACGGGACATGTGGTGGCAGGCAGAGAAGGCGGGACTGGAAGTAATGTGGCTGGCTGAGGAGATGGGATATAACATGACAAGACATTCGGAGCAGAGATCTGACGTGGGGACTGAGACAGGAGTGAGGTACGGGCAGAGGAGAGGAGAGTGAAGGGACATGCGGGCTGAGAAGAGGTGAGACGTGGAGGGTGACCACCTAGGAGAGGAGAGGAGACGAGACGAGACGGTGGCTTGGGAGTGAACACGCAGGGTAACTAACTGGTATGGGAACGCATGAAGCAGTGGTGGTGCCGGGAGCTGGGGTGGAGGCTCCCTCACGGCAGTGTTGGCGCTGGTTTCTGCGTGGTAGACGTGAGCAGAGTGCTGACCATGCGCGGCTCTGTGGCATGGGCATGGTCACCATGGCAGTAGCACCAGTGTCAGAGGTGCTGGGGTGGAAGTGGGTCGGTGATGGCTCTACCGTGGACTTTGGGCAGCTCCATCCCCTGGGGTAAGCATTAGTGGAGACCGCAGAAGTCCTCAGTGGCGAAAGCTCACCTCCTCTTCCCCGTGGGTGGAGGCCTTAGTCCAGGGTATCCTTCTTGGTGCCCACCTGTGCCAGTCTTGGGGCCAAGCTGCATCAGTAAAATACATTCTATTCTGCACTTTAAAAAAAATTCTTATCACTGACTGGTTTCTTCCTTTTCTTTGCTAAGCTGAGCTTCCATGAGGCCTTTTTTTCTAAAGATTTATTTTATTTATATGAGAGTTACAGAGAGAGGTGGAGACAGAGAGAGAGGGTCTTCCACCCACTGGTTCACTCCCCAGATGGCCACAATGGCCAGAGCTGCGCCAATCCGAAGCCAGGAGCTTCTTCCAGGTCTCCCATGCTGGAGCAGGGGCCCAAGGACTTGGGCCATCTTCTACTGCTTTCCCAGGCCATAGCAGAGTTGGATCAGAAGAGGAGCAGCCGGGACTGGAACCAGCAACCATATGGGATGCTGGAGCTTCAGGCCAGGGCTTTAACCTGCTGTGCCACAGCGCCGGCTCCAGGCGCCCTTTCTTTGTTCTGGTTATCCTGATCCTCCCTTCCACATTGACTACTCACTCCAGTTTCTGGCACAGCTCCTCAGGCTGCTGCAGACTCCAGAGGAGAAGCAACCTGTCGCTCCCCGTCTTCGTGGAGGAACGACACAGGACCCTGCGCTGTTCTTTTGTCTGCTCGGCCTTCCCCGGGTTTGCTGCTGGTTCTTCCCGGGTTGGCTACCGACCCTTCCACCTCCGTGGAAGGGCAGTTCCCCCTGCCACATTCCCCACTTCCGCGGGGGAGCGGCACACCGCCGACCGGCTCTCTCGGGGGCTGCACAGGTGTTCCTTCAGATAGATGTTCCCCTTAGATGTTCCTGGTGCGTACCGTCTCTCTCCTCCTTTATAGTCCTCCTCCGCCAATCCTAACTCGGCTGCCCACACGCCGAGTACGCTGCTCTCCTCCAATCAGGAGCAGGATCAGCTCCTGGAGGTCATCACTCAAGTTGGCAAGAGGCAGCTGCGGAGAAGCTGTTTTCTCCTCTCCCAGCGCCATATTGTGGGAGAGCAGATGCATAGAATAAGTCTTAATTCCAGTAACTCAGTCCAGTCCGGGTTGCTCCCCACACAACCTTGGCTGATTGGAGGGTGCTTTATTTCTGCTTCTCATTGGTGCTTAATTGCTGTTGCTGTCAGATATTGTTTTATTCTTTGCAGATACTGTGTGTGCACATCGGTATGTGTGTGTGAGTGAATGGGTATGTGCATGTTTGTGTGAGCACATGCATGTGAGTATGTGTATGCATGCGTGTGTGTGCATACATTCCATGAGTTTGTGTTTACAATGACTTTTGGGAACACATTAGAATGAGGACGTGAGAACCTGAGGCTGTAGGTTCTGCCCCCTCTCTGGCTATCTCTTCTCTCCAAGTTTGCAGGACTCTGTTAGAGTCCACCAACCCCTCTCCTCTGCTTTGTGGCCTAACTTCCAAATGTGCCTGAGACACCTGGAACACTCCTGCAGCCCTGCCCTCCAGTGACAGCCCTCAGTTTGGAATACCTAGAGTGATGGGAAATGCTCTTCTCCACCAGGCTTACCAGGATTCCTTCTTGCTAAGGTTTCATAAATCAAAGCACTTCTGTCATCTCCTGGAAAGAATTCATGTCTGGGTTCAAGGCTGTAGAATGCCAAGGTTTCCTGCATCCTCAGAGGCACCACTGTCAGGGCAGAGACGTCAGGTCAGGTCTGTGGTTGCCAGCACAGTGTACACTAGGAGCCTCTTCCAATATCAGCAGTCACTGATCTGGTTGGGACCAAGGGTCAGCTTTTATTCCTCCTCTGTCTTGTATTTTTCCCATGTGTGCTATGCACTTAGTGATCCTCACACCTCATTGAGCAGTGTAGATTGACATAACCCTGCATACTACGTGGTATAACATGTACTGGCATAAATGATCAAGTTTCTTTAGCTGTGTAAAACGGTATGCAGAGAGGTACATAGGACATAAATGTTCCCCCTAACAAATTACAAGTTCATGTATCCTCCACTGAAGCTATCTCATGTCATTCCCTGCCTTTTCATTTGTCACGATCTGATCTTCACAATATTCACTTCTTTTTATAGATTATAATATCCTGCTTCTTGTATGCTCTGAACAGGTCTTGGTTTTAATCTGTAATCACTCAGGATTTATTTTCCTATACTTGGTTGCTTACTTCATTAAAACTTACTGATTTGGTAGTCATCAGTCACTTATTCTCAGTGCCAATGGGAAAAAAATCATAATTTGTCCTTATATTCTTTTTTTTTAAGATTTGTTTATTTCTCTGAAAGTTGGAATTACACAGAGAGAGGAGAGGCAGAGAAAGAGAGGGAGGTCTTCCATCCGCTGGTTCACTCCCTAATTGGCCGCAACGGCTGGAGCTGAGCCGATCCAGAGCCAGGAGCCTTTTGCGGGTCTCCCACGAGGGGGCAGGGGGCCCAAGGACCCGGGCCATAGCAGAGAGCTGGATTGGAAGAGGAGCAGCCGGGTCCAGAACCGGCGCCCATATGGGATGCCAGCACTTCAGGCTAGGGTGTTAACTAGCACTGGCCCCTGTCCTTATATTCTTTAGTGATGCACATTTGAGTTGTTTTCAATTTGTGCAGCTGTCCTGGGATATCCATGTCTCTGAGTTTACAAGAAGGAGCAGAAATACAGAATTCTGTGCTATGCTAATCCAAGCCTTTATGGGGAAAAAAAAAAAAAAACTCAAAGCAAAATATGCAGATTGTGCAACTTATATGAAAATCATCAAACGAAAGTGCGTGCACAGGATGTAGAGGCCCAGGGTTATAGGTCAAGCACTAATCCTTGTAATGTCTGTTGTATCCTCCCTGCTCTATTCAAGTTTAACATGTACACAAATCACATCCAAAATGACCTGAGGCCGCTGGATTCTGACTCAGCAGACATATCCGCCAATTCCGTGAGGAGTCCTGGCCTGTGCTTCTTTTTCATGTTAAAGACACTTGGGCTGTGGATTCTCAAAATAGCAAGAGAAAATGTTTAGAAATAAAGATCTGAGGAGGTGGCAGTGGGAGGGGACAATCTTGATCTTGGTGAAGGGCTTGGACCTAAGACTGGGGAGACCCAGTGAAAAGGGAAAGGATCCCCAGAATCAGGGATGGGGAGGAGGGGTGAGAGGCTGGCTGTGGGAAAGAAGGCTGCAGGATGAGAGCCCCACGGCAGGTGTGTGAGCAGAATGGAACGAGCGGGTAGTTCCAGAGAGGCTTCCATTGTGCAAGCAGGGGGAGAGCACTACCTCTCTTCAGCTCTTCCCACTCCTCCTCCTGCCCCTGCCTCATGCTGCTGCTCCCATACTCTGACTCCCTGTGCTCTCCTCTGCCCCCTCCATCTTAAGAGGCACGCAAAGTACTCTCTGTGACCTGAAGATTTATGTCCTCCTAAAGTGAGATGTGGAAACTCCAACACCTAAGATAATGGAATCTCATATGGAATCTCTTTAAGAAAATCTGTAAGGCAAGGCCTCTGTGAATGAGGTTAGTGTCCTTATCAAAAAGGCAATAAGAGCAGCCTTACCCTTCATTGCTATTATTCTATTGTTACATGTGTTTCATTTTACAAATCATGAGCTAGTTTGTATAAGATTCTGTGTGAATTTTCATCCTGGAGTATTGGAAGATGTGGCTGCCCTGTGTTCTCACCTGTGTTGTTTCTGGTGAGAAATCTGATGCCATGTTTGGCTTTGTCTCTGGGTAGCTAATATGGGTTTCTCCTCCAGCTGCTTGTCAGCGTTTCTCTTTTCTGCTGTTGAACAGTTTCTGCGGGGCCCTTGTGTCATGTCTTCCTGTTTCTGTGCTTGGATATAGAAAGTTTTATGGAACCATGAACTCAGAATTCAGTTGAGGTTTGCTCAATGTCTGGTCACTGCTTTTTCAGAGTCTTTCTACTCGTGCTCTCTTCCCCTTGGTGGACTCTGATTAGCAGCTGCAGTTGACCCACAGCTTGAGGATGTTACTTCCTGCTTTTTTCAAAACTTCATTATTTTTTTCTCTCCATGTTTTTCTTTGGGTAATTTCTTTACTGTATGTTCACAAATTACTACTCTTTTCTTTGCAATTTCTAATCTGCTGTTACCACCAAATAGTACATTTCTTTTCACTCATGGTAGTTCTCATTTCTTAAAGTTACATTGGGCCCTTTCTCTCTTCCTTTTGTCTTCTTGATTTTTGGAACATATGAAATGCAGTTTAACAATGTCCACATGCTGGACAGGTGCCATCTGATGCTCTCCATGACTCTCTCTCTCTCTCTCTCAGTCCGTTTTCCTCTTACTGGTTGTTCCCCTGTGGACTCCACACAAGGAGTCCAGAATCCAGGGAAGAAGCTGCTGGCTAAAGAAAGGGATAGCAAATGTGGTGCTTGTTTGAAGGATATTTTGTTTTTCTTAGCTGTTGGACTGGGTTAGACTTTGGGACTGGCAGAAGGGAGTGGAGAAGGACAGGTTGCTTACATATTCAGAACAGAGAGCAAGGAGTGAAGTAACAAGACCCTTGACAGGTAGCCCTGGAGGGTGATTATCATCAAAGAATATTAGAGGCACCTGGAAGTAAACTAAGCCCCAAGTTGACTCCCAGGGAGAACCACCTACCTACTTAGACTCCCTTCTCTCTGTCTCTCTGTCTCTGTCTCTCTCTCTAATTCTCTGTCTTGGATTAGAATAGTAGTTTAGCTGATTTTATCTGAAATATACTTTACTAAATACATATTTCATAGAATCAATAAAAACTAGAGAACCATTAATTGAGAAAAGGAAGAGTGCTACAGTCCAAATAGAGCAGGAGACATCCTCTGGGAAGGTCTCAGTGACAGACACTGGCACTGGCAGAGGTCACACCACTGGCCCTTTAAACTAGACACCACCAATGGCACAAGGTTTGCTGCCCTGGACACTGCTAAGGATCTTGAGATGGGGATATCATTGGGTTGCAAAATGAACTTCTCCATTTCCTACTCCTTATATTGCTCAATCCACATCAAAAGGTGGTGTCATTGTTTCTGAATGACCATTCCTTAAGATTCTGCCTGTATCTTAACTCCTAGAGAAGTTGGGAATGAAAGTGTGGGATCCTAAAGGTTTCAGAATGCAGGAAATTCCTCATAGGTTGGAAGGGAGTTCCATGCCCTGATATGACAGTGAACCTTCAGATGTGGCAACTGTAGCCAGACTTATGGAGAAAATTATAAGTACAAGGTTGATGCTCCCTCAGCCCAACCCCAAACGTACCTATGTGAACAACCAGCACATCCTCCCACAATACCAAACATTGGTGTGGTACCTTGAACACAGAGTAAGAGTCAGAGTCAGGACTTAAACTCCTTGTATGAGGATAATCGGTACAACATCCAAAATTTCTCCTCTTTACAATGAGAATTGAAAACTCGCAAAGTTTACATTCCTTAGTAAAAGAGTGATTGTTCTGAAGCTACAATAACAAATCACTAGCAAAAATGGTTTAAAGTCAACTCAATCCATAAGTCACCACTGTGTGAATGTCCTGTTGTTATTCTGACAGATTCTCAGCAACACAAGATCCAATTCCTATTGTGTTTGGAATTGACTTCCAACTCAAAGATCTGTCCTTGTAATTGTCATTGCTCTTGGTTGTTTCATTTTATCCTCACACATGCCTCAGTTTTTATTTTGTTTCTTTCATAGAACTTATGGTTCTGTAATTGTCTTACTTTACTAATTATCTATTTGTAGAATATTCATCTTCTCCACTAGTATTGAAAATTTATCACACCCTCAGTAGAAAGAGGGAGGTGAGTGTTGTGCTATGTGTCCTGTTTGCTTAGAACTCTCCACCTGACCCATCTCTTGAGTCCACTGACCTGGAAATGTAACTGACTCTCACCTCCAGGACCATTTCTGGGTCCTGAGCAAAAAGCCAGACTCCCTGGTCCCGAGAGAGGAGCTCAGTGACCCTCCACTGCCAGGCAGAATGAATCAGAATGAATTTGGTTTGAGGTCTGACTGAGTAGAGAACCACATGAATGTGTGAGCTTCTGCATGGACGTGTATCCTTTGTCATTTGGGTTGGATCAGAGTGGCATGAAGAAGGCATAGAAGGGGACAGAGGGTGTGAGTGTGTAGTGCAGGAAGGAATCCCTGCTGTGCTGATTTATCTTGCCTTGCTTTCTTGCATCTCCCAACAGCAGAGTGTCCTGTAAGTTCCTTCTTTGTTTCTTCTTCCTCAGACAGGAGCTTGGGAAGCCTGTGCCAATGCTCTTCTCCAAAGCCTACAAGGAGTTGTATCCCTTTCCACCAGGCTTAGTCACTGTAACCCAGTCTGTCTGGCTCTGTTCTGATACCTCCTTGCCCTGTCCTGCCAAGAGTGTGTTTTTTGACCCCTTCTGCAAAGGCAGGAAGGCACACCTGACAGAAGACAGGCCATCTGCTCACCTGATCCTAAGTGGAAGAAGGCTCCTAGGAGCTCTTCCTCTAGAAGTCCCTACCAGCAACTGAGTGGCAGCTTCCAAAACAGGATCCTCACAGAATCTGTCTTACATGCAGAGTTTTGGTCCAAGGTCACAAAAACTCCTTTACTTTCAAACCCAGCATTAAT
Source organism: Oryctolagus cuniculus (assembly GCF_051225735.1). Classification (NCBI taxonomy): domain Eukaryota; kingdom Metazoa; phylum Chordata; class Mammalia; order Lagomorpha; family Leporidae; genus Oryctolagus; species Oryctolagus cuniculus. The sequence goes on along the minus strand of NC_142869.1, from coordinate 147,332,696 downwards.
ATGGACCCTGTTTTTGGCTTCTTAGCTCCCAGCCTGAACAAGAGCCTGAAACTGTTTGGATGTAGAAGGAGGGACCTTTAGTCCCCCATGACACATCGCCAGGTAGGGAAAGAAAAAGGTACTAAGACAAGAGAACCCCATTCCCTTGTTCACTCCCCAAATGCCTGGAATGGTCAAGTTATGCTGGGCTGGATCCAAGAGTTAGGAATGCAAACCAGGTCTCCCATTTATGTGGCAGCCATCACTGCTACCTCCTAGGGTCTGCATTATCAGGAAGTTGGAATCAAGAGCTGGAGCCCAGTATCAAACCCAGGTACTCCAGTGTGGGATGCAGATGTCTTAACTGCTAAACTAAATGCCCACTCTCAGGAATTATTTCTAGAGATGGAAAATTTGTGTCATGAAAGGTTTTTAAAATTATCATATAAATCTATTCTGGAGATTATTAATAGGTTTATAATTACTGTTTTTCATTGAGAATTTGGGACAATTTAGATTTGAATTACAACAATGCTATTAAATGAAATTCCTTCAATTTTCTTTTAATGCTTTCATATTTTTGTCCATGCCTAAGATAATGTTCTATGACATCATTTGCTCACCAGTCTGTCAGAGTTAAAGCAACAAAATACCAATAAAAGTGTGATATATATGATGAATATGTATTGAACTCAAAATCAGTTTCCAAAGTTTCTGCTTGATGTTTACTTCATTAATAAAAGGTCAAAAGAAAATTATGGTTAGACCAAGAGCTATGAAAAATAGCAAAGAAGCTATAAAATTTTGGACATCAATTAATTCAGTGACTGTCTAAAAGAATATTTAAATTCAGTTAATAAAGAACATTCCAAGGGTCAAAGAACAATTATATATGGTAGGGTCTGAAATTTTTTATGCTTAAGTTTGCTTTAATACTCTAACTTTTATTTTCTATGGCTTCAAAAATAGCAGTTTTTCTGAAACTGATTCCATTTCTATCAACATTTTATTCCCATCACAATAAAGGTTTATACCATTTTCATGATCTGCTCTACCGACTTCTAGCAACCATCAAGGCACCTCCTTACTAGTGCATATAATTCAATAACTCTAGGCAAGTTAAGTGCACTAAACACTTAGGTTTCCCTTAGAATGCAATGACCCTCACTATTACTTTTATTGGATCCATTTATATGCCATTATTGCAGTGATTAATTGTCCATTACTTCCTTTTTATTCAGTTAAGAAATGTTTTCCCAGCTGTTCAAATATTTTATAAGCTGTAAGGAGAATATAGGCTCATAAATTACTTACTCCTGATGATTACTACATTGGGCTAATTCAAATATTCCACTATGCTTAACTACTGCCATTTTACAAGTGATAAAATAATGCCCAAGGGATGGCCTTTGAATTTGGCCATGGCCTTTGAGCTTCTCTACAAGGGTAGATTAAAACAGAGTTTGGAAAGAACTGTGCTAGGACCACCGCCTTCCTGTGGACATGGCAGGATAGTCTTGAGGAGCAGTTCATCCTTCCACACAGCAACAAGGGATCTGGATCACTGAGTGTGTGAGGCAGAGAATGAAACCTGCTTTGTTGTGTGGACAGACTGTCTCTATGAACCTAGATCTCAGGATCAAGCTGTGAAATCACATAGCAACCCAAGGTTTATCTGGGAAGCAGATTGGATTGCAGGGAGCCATGACATTTTAGCTGGTTCACGTCCCTACACACTTGGGTGAATCACTGAGAACCTTGCATTTGTCTCTAAATATATATGGGTTGTCATTTGCAAAGCTTCCTCCCCAAGTCTCTTGGTTAACCTCATTGCTGAATCTCTCAAAGGGACCAGATTTTGTAGAGCTAGGCTGTCTCTCTCCCTCTCTCTCAGCACATCTCCACATTCTCACTCCTTAGTACACATTACTGATTAAAACCCTACTGTGTATTTTTCTAGCCTTCTGCTCTCTGACCCAGAGGTGGGAAGCTTTTTTTATGACAAGGACCATTTGGCTATTTATAAAATCATTAACGAGCCATATAAAATTATGAGCTTAAAAATTAGTTTGCTATAGGTTTATTGAATTTTGATTCCCAGTGTGGTGGCAGGAACAGACCAAATGATTTTGTGGGTCTTATAGGACCCACAGACCAGAAGTTCCCACCCCTACTAGTTGAAGACTTTCCATACCCTTCTTCTTCCTTCTACTATTAACTGACAACCTTGATTGGCGGGCATGCTCTCATTTCTTTCATGAATCTATAAGCATGTCTTTGTCTCTACCCATGCCGTTCCTTTGAAAGACTAAAGTCTCCACAACATCTTTAGGATTTCATTTATCCTTCACCTGTCAGTAACTTCTATTTCTCTAATCTGACTGCTATTATTTTTTTAAAAGATTCACTTATTTGAAAGGTAGAATATCAGAGAGAGGGAAAGACAGGGACACATGCACACACACAGAAAGAGAGAGAGAGAAAATGAGAATGAGAAATCTCCCATCTACCAGTTCACTCCCCAAATGGCTGCAACAACCAGATCTGGGCCAGGCTGAAGCCAGGAGCTAGGAACTCCATCCAGGTCACCCATGAGTGTGGCATGGGCCCAAGCAATTGATGTTAAGATCTTTTAGGCTGTCAAGGGCACAAATAATTAATTTCAAACCTGATAGAGTCATACACAAGTAGATAACCTAGACTTTGGTGTTATTTCCCACCCACATGGGAGACCTGGATAGATTTCTAGGCTCCTGGTTTTGGCCTGGCCCAACATTGACCTTTGGGGCCATTTGGGGAGTGAACCAGCAGATGGAAGATCTCTCTGTGTCTCTCCCTCTCTTTCTGTCACTATGCCTCTCATCCTCTCCCCTCTCCCCTCTACCTTGAGGGAGAGACAGAGGGAAAGGGGGACTAACAGAGACAGAGAATACCTTCCATCTACTGGTTCACTCCTCAAATGCCTGCAACAGCTAGGGCTGGGCCAGGCTAAAGCCAGGAGCCAAGAACTCCATCTGGGTCTCCCAAGTGGGTGGTAGTATCCCAAGTACTTGGTCCATCATCTGTTGCCTCCTGGGTGCAATAGCAGGAAGCTGAACTGGAAGCACAAAGAAGCCAAGACTGACCAACCGCTGTGCTGTGGGATGCAGGTGTCCCAAGGAGCTGCTTAACTCACTCTAGCACAACACCCACCCCAGGGAACTATCATTTTAAACATTGCTTCATTTGTTCTTTCTGGGATTGTGAGGGAAATTTGTTATACCTTATCACCATATCCAGTTTCACTTTTCTATTCCTCTGATTTAAAATGTTTGTGTCTCTGTTCTCAACTGGGAATATTTTGTTCTGACATACACTATGGTTCACTAACTTTCTTTTTATTTGTGTCTACTCTAATATTACTTTGATGCACTGAATTTAAAAACTATAGTTCTTATTCTGTTTTGTATTCATTTTCAAAATAATTCAATTGAAATTTGTTTCTTTTCTGTTTTCAGCAAATATCTTCAAGCCTGTCACTTTCTTCTTTAAATATAGTTGACACAAATGTTTTACATTTTGGATCTGATAAGTCCAGTATCTTAAGCTTTTAAGAGTTGTTTCTGCTGCTGCTGCTCTTATTGTTGTTTTTGCTGTTTCTCACGCCTGGGGCCCAATTTGGGCTGTTCTTGTACTGTACTTTAAAAGCGATTTAAATAAATCATTTGAAGCATACAATGTAGTGAATAAGACAGTTCCTTCATTTGCTTTTGCCATATATGTAAAGTCATTATCAACTTTGGATAACTTTCAACTATGGCCACAGATTTTTCTAGAAAGGAGATTTTTACTAGATGATATTTTTGTGTTATATATTCTACATTATAATCTTTTAAGACTCATATTTCTAAGAAGAACTTTTCTTTGAGTTGTACAATACACAATGGTTGGCATGAGCTACCCATGACTTATGCTTTTCAATGATTTTCTTAATATTACAATGCTCACTTTGTATCACTAAGCCACACAAAACAGTTAATTGTTTTTCAAAAACTAAAGTTGAAACTATTTTTGTCTAATTCAAATTATATACTATCCCATTAAGAAGAGAATTCCAGTGTAATTCTTTAAAAAGTTAAACAATGAAGAAACTAATATCCCAAATTGTACTGACGATGCACATTCTGATAAATGTACTTTATTTTTTAAACCATTTGTTACATGTAAATAGCCATCTGACTGGATTTTTATTCTTGCAAACAAGAATAGCTGATGATGGGCATATCATGAAAGCATTGGAAGTGGAAATATTGCCTACTGTTCTGAGTCAAATTCCTCCTGAGAGTAGATGTGATCCCACTTTCAATTATAAGTTTAAAAATCAGAGAGAAAAGTACCAACACTAACAAGTATTATTCTTTTCAATAATTTATATCCTTGACACAATTTAACCACCAGTGAAAAGTAACAAAGTGTTTTGTCTGGCTTTCAACTTTAGCTGATGGCTTCTAAAATAGATTTCTAGGGAGTGGATGGGTGGGAGAGAGGAGTGGATGCTGTCTTTGAAGGGTGGGAGGCTAATTAATGAGAAAGTCTAATGCATGAGGATACACCAGGAGCCATTGTTAAATCTGTCTGCTCCCACTGCAGTTCCATAAAGGAGATGAAGAATTCAAGACAAGATTTGACCAGGTAAGGAACTAACTTAACTGTATTCATTCTCTTAAGGGTCTAGTCAGTAACACAACTCCAGAAGAGGGTCCTAAGTTCTTGTTATTCAGACTACGGTCTGAGGCTAATACAGCTTACTAGAAATGCAGGTTCAAGGGCTCCATCTCAGATCTACTGATTCAGGAGTCATACTTTAACAAGAACCCCTAATTCAGACTTACCTCAAATAGAGTTTTAAAAGCACTGGTATAAGGAAATTCAGACAGAGAGAGAAAGAGATCTTCCATCTGCTGGTTCATTCCCCAGATGGCTGCAATGGCCATGGCTGAGCTATGCCACAGCCAGGAGCCAGGAGCTTCATCTGGGTCTCCCACGTGGGTAGCAGGGCACAAGCACTTGATCCATCTTCTGCTGCTCTCCCAGGTACATTTGCAGGGAGCTGGATTGGAAGTAGAGCATCTGGGACTTGAACAGGCAACCATATGGGATGCTGGTGTTATAGACAGCAGCTTAACTCACTGTGCCACAGCGCTGGCCCTAAAGGGGCTTTATTTTAGGTTTTTGCTCCTCACAGGCATAGGAATTTTAAGTGAAGACATTTACATAGGTGCACAAACAAGAACAGGATTCATCTAACAATGAGAGAGAAACCACACATACATGAGTGTGGGGCACCCCACAAGGAGATATACCTGTCATGAGTGGGCCGGAGGATTGCCCAAGGTAGGGAAAGAACCTGCCCGGTACCTCCAACCATGGTGTGTGGCAAACGAGAGCTCTTCAGTTCTATCTCTTAGAAGGGAGGCAATGGTACTTTAGCATGTGGGAAGCCATCTGGGACTTGTGTGAGATAAATAGACAGGAAGTCCGTTTAAGTATGCTGAGCTGGAAGTCACAAGCCGCCATGTAATTCTATCCTTCTACCTATCGATAATAGCACCCCTTTTCCTGTGATGCATATGCTTCATCCAGTCCTGGGTGGGGTGAGGGTGTGGGTGGGGGAGACACCAGAAAAATACGGATATTGAGCTCCATGTGGACTTTGTGAAGGTGCTATATGAATTCCTAGCTGGCTTCATGCTGGCAAGGCACCACTCCCTACTTCATAAATGAGAGCAGCAACTGGGAGGGGTCCTCTCTTCTGCCACAGACCATGGCTGGAGGGGCTTCCAAGTGTTCTGTCTGTCTCCCCTCCCCTACCTTTATCCTTTTGAACAAATCCTCTGGCCCACTGCCTACTCATGACAGGTCTTCTTGTGGGGCAACCCATGCTTGTACGTGTGTGTATATTTACATTCTCTTCATTTAAGTGAGTTATCACTTTGTGCCCCTTATTTGTATTAGCACTTAGCATATTTGTCTTTGCATGTGACAAGAGTCTGGAGTGAAAACAAAGTGAATCCCCCCTTGCCCACATCAGGAAGTTTATGACACCTCCCTAGACTTCACATGCTGTTTAATATCCATGTATCCTCATGGTGTTTCCCCCTTCTTGGTACCGGACTAGACACAGGGGTATCTTGGGAAGATGAGGATCTTTGATTGACAGATAAAGAGACAACCTGCAGGGCTGTGAGGATTCCAGCTCACTCAGACCTAGCTAGCTGCCTACCTATCTACATTACATCAGTAAGAGGTGCCTTGAAGAAGTTCATAAAAAATGCATATGATGGAAAATCTGTTCACAGATTTCAAAGATTTTTACACCAAAATAAACTTACCTTTTAGTTCTGTTTGTTCATGAACTTTCTGAAGGATGCTTGTATTTTTAACAAGTATTTTAAAGTCCTTGTCTAGAAAGTACAATGTCAGCTTCCTTGGGGACAGTTTGGAGTGGCTGCTTGCCTCGCTATGTATGGACCATACTTTCCGGATCATTCATTTATTTTGTGATTTTTTTTTTGTTAAAAACAACATTTAAATAAAATATTGTAGAAATTCTGTAAATTAGATCTCCCTTTGAGTTTATGATTTCTGCTGGGTTTTGTGATAGTTAATTTCCTGGGCTAATTCGTTGTCATGTGTAACCACTGGAGTCCCAGCAATGGCCAAGGCACTGTGTGTGTTGGGACATGCTTTAAAACTTCTCCTTAGGCCTCACTTCCAGCTTGTGCAGTGCCTCCAGCGGTGAGAGACTGGGGACTTCTGTGGTGTTTCCTGGTAACACATACACCCTGCATATGCATGCGGTCTTCCGTGTTCCTGAGAACAGCTCCCCAAAGGCCTATCACCTTGCTCTTGCTTTTAGGTTTTGTTGTTGTTGTTGTTAGCCTCTTATTAGCCCTAACTAACAGTGATTAATATGCAACATAAATGAATCTCAAAGCATTAGCTCAAGTTAAGAAAAAAAAATCTTAACACAAATAGCATACAAATAACTCTGTTTATATGGAGAACATGGAGATGATTCCGTTCATGTGAAATTCTCAAATAAGCAAAATTCCATTTTCCACAAACTGAAAAATATATTCATATTGATGTGGAAAATGAATACATTAACTTTGGATCCAGGTTTTTGTCCCCTGCAAACATAGAAATAGTAAGTGGAGAGTGGTATTGTGTGTAAATAGGAACAGAGTTTATTTGCCAGTGAGGAAATAAATGTTCATTCATGCATGAGTATGGGCGGCTCCACACAGAGAAATACACAACAGGAGTGGCCAAAGAGTTGGCCATAAACTAGGGAGAAAAGAAAAACCAAAAGCAGTATCTCTAATTGGAAAAGTCCATCAGAGCTCAGAAGGGCAGGAGAATGGAAAGCTCTATATGAATGCAGAAAAAACTAGGGGCAGTATCTCTTAGGCCCCTTTCCACCTCTTCTTATAAAGGAAGGGGGTGGTACCCTAATTTGATATGCAAATAGGGGGCTCTTAGCATGTGCCCTGCTCTTGGGTATGACAGGTCCATCCAGGAAAGGTGGGTGTAACAAATCCACAGTTAAAGAGACTGCCTCCTTTTGCAGGCTTATAAGAGTTCCAGCTCACCTAAACTTTAACTTCCTGCCCATTTATCTCACATCAATATGATAAACTAAATGTGAAAATCTAATACCAGTGGCTCTCCAGTGGTAATATGTGTGAAATATGCATGAAATATGCTATGACAATGATGAAAAAAAGAGAAATCAGTAAAAAGCAAGATTCCAACACACATGATAAAGGTGACCCAATGGTAGCTGTTTCAAATATGCTTGCTCCTCTTTCCCATCCTCCCCTCCCAGACTTCACCCGATTCCCAGAGATCGAAGCCCCAGGGTTTGGGTTTCCTGTAAAAGTTTCTCTCAAGGTACAGCCCTTTCCACCACCAGTCCTTCCCTCAGCTCGGGCTATTTCTGCAGGCTCCCAGGCTCCCTCAGATGTCACAAGCAATGTATCTTTCATTAAACCACCCGTGTGCCTTGTCAAATAAAAAACAAATTTAGACTTAGTAAGGAGAGGGAACTTATTTTTTTAAGATTTATTTATTTATTTGTGAGGCAAAGTTGCAGACAGAGTGAGAGAAAGAGAGAGAGGTCTTCCATCCACTGGTTCACTCCCCAAATGTCTGGAGTTAGGCTGATCTGAAGCCAGGAGCCAGGATCTTCTTCCAGGTATCCCACGTGGAAATAGGGACACAAGGACTTGGGCCATCTTCCACTGCTTTCCCAGATCATTAGCAGGGAGCTGGATCAGAAGTGGGACAGCCAGGACTTGAACCGGCGTCCATATGGGATGCCAGCAATGCAGGTGGAGGCTTAACATACTCTACCTCAGTGCCAGCCCTGAGAGAACTTAATGGAAAAGATTTTTGCAGGAAGGAAGAGCTCTGACTAGATGATATGCAAGCTTCCAAAGGGTTAGGCCAACAGGGATTTTCTTTCATAAAGGGAAATAAATACGGCAGGAATCGGTGTGGGGAAATGAAAGGTTGGCTTGACTTACAGGACAGCAGAGATGTCTTATCCCAAGGCCACGCCCTGAGGCCTGTTAGAGGGGCTCTGAGCTGGCTCAGGCTGAGGGTGAGTCACCATTCAGGAGGCTAGAGCAAGGAGAGAAATTGTAACACGTTTAAAGAACAGTCATGTTATTACCATGGGTCAGTGGAGATTAGCAGTTTGGTTCATCATTTATGAAGGAAAGAATGGCAATGCAGAGGATATATACTTCTTTATCATAAATAAACAAGGGAGGCATTTGTCAGTCTTGTTTATTTGTTCTTTTAAATGTATTAATTTATTTGAGAGGCACAGAGACAGAAAAAGAGACAAGGAAGAAGGGATGGAGAGCCCCCATCTGCTGGTTCACTGTCCAAATGCCCACAAGGTTCCTTAGCTGAAACCAAAGCCAGGAGCCAAGAACTCGATCTGTGTCTCCCACATGGGTGCCAGCACTCAGTCACTTGACCCACCACCAGCTGCCTTTCAGGGTGCACATGGTCAGGAAGCTGGAGTCAGGAGCTGAAGCCAGGGATCTCAGTCAGATACCAATGTGGGTCATGGATATCTTTAACAGTATCTTAACCAGTAGGCCAAGTGCACAACCCACATAGGTGTGATTTATGGCAGTGGTGGTCATTGGAGCATGCTATCTCCTAGACACAAAGAGGAGAAGAATTTCCTTGACCAACACTGTTTTCTAGTGTCACAGGACTTGGGTTAAGTTCAACGTTGCCACACTTCATGATTATACATACATGTCTTGGTATGAATATTCAGCATATGTGTGTCTCACTCATTAAACTATGTCATAGAACATACCACCCAGTCTGTTTTGATCATGCCAGCATAACTGTGGAGCTAGATATTCTGGGTGCTAACTTGTAGTCATAGAATACAGCTGATCATGATAACCTACAATGGAAAGAATGAATACCTGAATTTTGAGCAGTCAGTAGGAATTTTGCTTCTCAGTTTTGACATCCATAAGTGATGGATTTAGATAGCTAGCTTCCTATATTGAAACAGTATATTAGTTTCATAAAATGGTATGCATACACAGCACAGTATGGGGACAGAATTTATTTCACAGAGCTTTTAATATTGAGGGTAAGATGACATTTACGCCGGCGCCGCGGCTCACTAGGCTAATCCTCCGCCTTGCGGCGCCAGCACACCGGGTTCTAGTCCCGGTCGGGGCACCAGATTCTGTCCCGGTTGCCCCACTTCCAGGCCAGCTCTCTGCTGTGGCCAGGGAGTGCAGTGGAGGATGGCCCAAGTGCTTGGGCCCTGCACCCCATGGGAGACCAGGAGAAGTACCTGGCTCCTGCCATCGGATCAGCGCGGTGCACCGGCCGCGGCGGCCATTGGAGGGTGAACCAACGGCAAAGGAAGACCTTTCTCTCTGTCTCTCTCTCTCACTGTCCACTCTGCCTGTCAAAAAAAAAAAAAAAAAAAGATGAAATTTAACTGAGTATCTTCTCTGGAGAATTTCATGCTTTATCAAAGTAAATTCATAATGATAAATACAGCATTTTAATTTTTTTAAAGATTTATTTACTTATTTGAAAGTTACACAGAGAGAGGACAGGCAGAGAGAGAGAGAGGTCTTCTACCCGATGGTTCACTCCCCAATTGGCCGTAATGGCCGGAGCTGCACTGATCTGAAGCCAGGAGCCAGGATCTTCTGGGTCTCCCACGCGGGTGCAGGGTCCCAAGGACTTGGGCCATCGTCTACTGCTTTCCCAAGCCATAGAAGAGAACTGGATCAGAAGTGAAGCAGCCGGGAATCGAACTGGTGCCCATATGGGATGCCAGCACTTCAGGCCAGGGCGTTAACCCACTGTGCCACAGCACCGGCCCCAGCATTTTAATTTTTGAAAAATAAAACATTTTCATTTAATTGCTTTCTCATCCATCATCCTGAAAACCAGAACAAGCACCATGTCAGTTTTGTGATCACACTGAAGTGGGCGAGGTGGGGACTAGTTTTTTATTCCATGTCCTTGCCTTCTGCTTAGAGAAGCATTCTAAGAACAGACACATATAGGTGCACGAAGTAAAAAAGTTTATTCAAAAGGTGAGAAAGCACACACACACACACATACATATACACAGGGCCACAATTGAGGGGTAGAGTGGGCCAAAGGGGGAAAGGGGTGGGGGAAGGGAAGTAGAGGGAAGAGGTCAGCACCTCCTTCATTCTTGATCTCCATTGAAAGAGGGAAGAGCACGTCCCAGCACCTTCTTTAATAAGGTATGGTGGTCACCTGGCAGTTTTATGATACCACCATAAAATTCCACACAGAGCTTAATATGCATATTTACATGGCAACTTCTCCTCAGGTCCCAGATAAAAAAGATAAAAAACAAGGCATCCTGGGTAAAAAGATGCTCTAATAGACATCAAGTAGAATTACATAGGGATAGAATCACATGGGGTGGGAGCTTGTGGTTTGTGACCTGCAGCTCTGCCAGCTACCTTATCCCATGTCAACATCTCTACAATGTGCGAGGATGCTCAAACACTGTTTTTCCACTTTGGATGTCATCTCACTTCTACCAGTCATCTTTTATTTTCTTTAATTTGTGTTCATTTATCTGAGATGAAGAGTTCCCATCCACTGGTTAATTACCCAAATACCTGCATTGGCTGGGGCTGGGAGGACATTGAGGCTGGAAGCTGGGAGCTCAATTCAGGTCTCTCACATGGGAGCAGGAACCCAATCACTTGAACCATCACCACTGCCTCTCAGGGTCTGTGTAAGCAGGAAAATGCAGTCAGAAGTGGGAACCAGTGTGACTTCAATGTAAGACATTAGCATTTTAGCCAGCAACTTACCACTGGGCTATCTTCCCCCACCTCCCTTTAAGAAATCAGACAACCCTGCATTGGCATTGTGGATAAACCACCATGTATCACACTAGCATACCATATCAGCATACTAGCTGATATGTCCTGGCTTCCAGGACTTCAATCCAGCTTCCTGCTAATGTGCCTGGGAAAGCAACAGAAAATGGCCCAAGCACTTGGGCTCCTGCTGCCTATGTTGGAGACCTGGATGGAGTTCCTGGCTCCTGGCTCCAGCCTGGTTCAACCCTGTTGGGCTCATTTTGGGAATGAACCAGTGGATGGAAGAAAGATCTCTCTCTTTCCCTCTCTCCCTCTCTCTTTTTCTCTCTCTCCCTCTGTCCTTCCCTCCCTCTCCTATCACTCTGGCTTTCAAATAATAAATCTTGTTTAAAAAAAAAAAGGAAAGAAATCAAGTAATCCAAAGACACAGCTTACTTCTGATTCTCTTAGAATTTCAGAGCCCAATACATAACCAATAAAATACTCTCACTTCATTTGATGAACTGTCATTTAGGAATTGTCAGTGTGTTATTCTTCCTCAAGGCATTCCTTGAAGCGTAGTAAGTCATTAAAACTCTGTACAATAACACATTATCTGAGTAGAGAGAGCTTTTCCACAGTAGAGAAAAAGAGGAGGAAGGCTTGATCCAATTATGGCATCAAGGAGGTAAGCCTAGTGGGAGGTCATGCTTTAACTACACTGCATATTTCATTAGCATCTTAAGTCTCCTCCCAGGGATGTGTTTCTTACTCTTATAATGAAGTAGAAACTCCTGCTGGTAAACATTGGTTTTTGTTTGCCTGCCCAATATAAGGTCAGGCTGCTTAATTATTAATGGTCAGGACTTATGTCTTACCAAGTGATGGTGGTGACACCATTATTGCTTGCCACAGAGCAGGTACCCACCTGGGCCAGATGATTTACCTGTCTAGTCTCACTGAGCCAGCCAACCCTCTGTCCCACTTTAGTTTCACTGCACATGTTCCACTGTTGCTCTCTCCGGCCTCACCTGATGGCCAAGCCCATGGGGCTTGTCAAGCCTGAACTGTGAATCTGTATAACTGGTAAGGGACAAAGTAGCTAGCAGAGCAGGAGACCACAAACCACAAGCTTCCCACCCCCACTCCATGTAATGCTCTTCTACTTGTTCATCAGAACACCCTCTTTCATGGGGTGCCTTGTTTTCAAGGGGAAAAACCACCATGTAAAGATGCATATTCAGTTCTACATGGAATTTTATGGAGATTTCATAAAACTCCCAGGTGACCACACTACCTCTTAAAAGAGGGTTTTGGGAGATGCTTGTCCCTCTTTTATGGGAGACCAAGACTAAAAGAGGTGCTGGGGGTGCTCCATTCCTCCTATTTCCCCTCCACCACCCCTTTTTTTCCATCTGCACTCCTCATCTATGCCAAGAGTGTTTTGTTGTTTTCTCAGCTTTTAAATAAATATTAATGATGTGGGACAAGTCAGGAGGATAGATAAATAAAGTTCATGAGCTTGAAGCCACACCTCTCCCACCCCATATAATCCTTTCCACCCACCTATCAATCAGAGGACCCCTCCCCCGAATGTCCCTCCCCTTACCTGGGACCTTGGGGCAGTAGTATGTAACCACTCCCCTTTTCTAATCTCATAGGAAGCCTGGTAAAGGGGAGGGGACTCAGGGCAAGCAAGGTATGGAAATTCCTCTTTAACTTCCCTGGCCCACTCTCCCTAAATAAAGCCTTCATGTGCTGGTGTATTCTCTTACTTTGTAAGTAAACCTTATCATGCTGCACGTGATGTTAGTTCCTGTACTAAGAATTTTTTTCTAAGTAAAAGGCAAAAGTCTGGAGTAGAAATTTAGGCCCAACCTATCCCACAACATTACCACTTTGTGCATTGTGTACGTGCCGGTGCTTAGAATGCTTCTCTGAGTAGAATAATTCTCTGAGTGGAATAATTAAACCCACCTCCACCACTGGTAAACCATGAGCCAAAGTCAACTTCTTTCCCCCATGAGTAGTTTCTCTCCGATGATTAAGCAATGGGAAGCTAAAACAGCTTATTCTGATGAAAATGGAAGACATGTGACTTCCTTTTAGAGGATAATTTGAAGAAACTTCAGGTTCTCTTTTAGTAAAAGAGGGTCGCAATAATGTTAGAAGAGAAATGGCAATCTCACATTTCACGTAGGGCCACTGAGAATTTCAGCAAGATAATTAAGTCCAGGATACATCTACTATTTTAGATACTTGAGAAACCAATTAATGTGAAACCTGGGGTCATTCTTCTTGTTTCCCAGGCTTGGGAACTTTGTTCATCCTACTCCCCAGCAGCAGGAGCAGCGCACTGCAACTTACAAGGAGAATTTTTAAAGCTCAGGAGGGAAGCTGGAGGTCAGGTTAGTGCTGTTGAGTAAATCATCCTTTGTCAACATGTTTCCTCTGAAGACTATGGAGTGTCTGTAGGGGACATCTGAAAACAATAACGTTCAGCAGTAGCAGGAAAGTCACATCAGGAGGCTCAACCCTTGATCATGAGCCAACTGGATAGGCAACATCTGAAAGAGGCTTTTCATAAAAATCTTTGCAGTTTTTCCTTAGCAAGATTAAAATTTCTCTCAGTAGCACGCACTGATTAAGCATGTCTAAAGGTTTCTTTTTTATATATGCACATACTCAAATTTGAGTTTCTTTTGTATCCTTTAACTCTCAAAGCACACAAAAATATGACCACAGTTGCAATTTAAATTTGATGAAGAGAAAAGGCCCTGTTTATTATGTCAGGACTTTGTCAATCTTTTCCATTTAGCGTTGTCAATCTTTTCCTGTGTGTGCTTCCTTATCTCCAGAGAGGGATGAGGCAAGTTGTGAGAAAGTAAGCACTTAGCACTGAATGATGAAGAAGTGAAAGACATCTTGTTCCCCTGCAGCAGAATGCAAATGCATTCCTAGTGGAAATCATGGTTTTCAATCTCAGAGTACCTTATGAATTTGTAAAAATGACATCTCTAGCATGTCAATATTTGAACTGATTTAAGTATATTTTATAATAACCTATTTACTAGAAGCACAGTCATTTAACTGGTAGCATGTAACACAGAAATCTTAATGTTTTAAATTTAATTTTTTAATCTTTCTGATATAATAAAAGATCTTTATAAATTATTGCTTCCATTTGACTGTAATCTTCAGTGGATGTTGTTCAGAGAGTAGAATTAAAATCAAAGCCAAGCATAAAATAGAAAAGTGCACCCCCGTTCAGCTCACCCTAGACTCAAAGCTAGAGCATAATTTTTCCTGAACAAAACAAGACATTTTCTTTAAAAAAAAAAAGATTTATTTATTTATTTGAAAGTCAGAGTTACAGAAAGTCAGAGAGAAAGAGAGAGGGTCTTCCATCCACTGGTTTACTCCCCAAATAGTTGCAACGTCCAGAGCTGGGTCAATCTGAAGCCAGGAGCCACAAGCTTCCTCCAGTTCTCCCATGTGGGTACAGGGGCCCAAGGTCTTAGGCCATCTTCTACTATGGCTTTCCCAGGCCAAAGCAGAGAGCTGGATCAGAAGTGGAACAGCCAGAACTTGAACAGACCTATATGGGATGCCGGCACTGCAGGTGGTGGCTTTACCTGCTCCCTACACCACAGTGCTAGCCCCAAAGACTTTTTCAAAGTAACCATTCATCTCCCTGGGCTGGAGCAAAGAGTTCACTGAATCAGTGACTTGATACAAGGATTCTCTTGTGTCACTTGATAGAATAGTTTGCTAGAAACCATGTAAAATACTAACACATTTTCCTAATTTTTTTTTAACTTTTATTTAATGAATATAAATTTCCAAAGTACAGCTTATGGATTACAATGGCTTCCCCCCCATAACATCCCTCCAACCCGCAACCCTCCCCTTTCCCACTCCCTCTCCCCTTCCATTCACATCATGATTCATTTTCGATTCTCTTTATATACAGAGGATCAGTTTAGCATACATTAAGTAAAGATTTCAACAGTTTGCTCCCACACAGAAACATAAAGTGAAAAATACTGTTTGAGTACTAGTTATAGCATTAAATCTCAATTTTTAAAAAATTACTATTTGTTTTCCAGCTTAAAGTTCTGGAGACTATATAGTGAGAGACCTGTTACTAAATACTTTATCTTCCTAATATTTTAGATCACTTTTTCTAAAGAGTTGGTTATCTTGAGTGTTTTCAGTTATGATCACAATTTATTTTCCTACTGTTAGGTAACTACTCCTTGAAAACATATATGATAATGGAAGTGGGCAGAATACTGAGGGTTGTTGTATAGCCTACAATCTAACATAAACAAACAGTCAATGGTTTTAACTTAAAGCAGAAAGGAATTTATTTGGTCCAGCCAAGCCAAGAACAAGGTTGTCTCGTGACCAAAATCCAGACCCCCTGAGTAAAGGAGGGTTACATGTTTGATACCATTAAGTTTAGGAGAATCACACATATTCATTAAATTTTAAGGAAATGATTGGTAGGGTTATGCATATTCACAAGAAGGTGGGCAGACATAGCCATAAGTTATTCCATGTGTTACATCATCCATGCTCAATTAGGGGTGGATATTTAACACTACAAAGAGGGAGGTTTTGGCTTTTTAAAAGACATCTATTTATTTGAAAGGCAAGCAACAGTGGGAGAGGGAGGGAGAGAAAGAGGGAGAGAGAGAGAAAGTGAGAGCACTAGCTCTTTCATCACTGGTTTACTCTTCAAATCCCTTCAACAGCCAGGGCTAGGCTGAGTCAATGTCAGAAGCCAGGAACTGCATCCAGATCTCCCACATGTATGGCATCATCCATTGCCTTCCAGGCTCATTAGCAGGGAGCTGGACTGGAAGCAGAGTAGCAAGGACTGGAACAAGCACTCTATTTTGGGATGCTGGCATCACCGACATCAGTTGAACCTGCTGTACCACAATGATGGTCCCAAGGTTTTGGCTATTTATGTTAGAAATGTGATGGTGA
Organism: Oryctolagus cuniculus; assembly: GCF_051225735.1. Lineage (NCBI taxonomy): Eukaryota > Metazoa > Chordata > Mammalia > Lagomorpha > Leporidae > Oryctolagus > Oryctolagus cuniculus. The sequence goes on along the minus strand of NC_142869.1, from coordinate 147,316,323 downwards.
CAAAGCCACTGCTAATGATGAGTAGAATTCTTGACCTAGCCTCTCCTGGAACCCCAAGGTTTCTTATGAATGGATGTTTACCACTGAAACAGGTCATCCAATCAGTTGTAACCCAGGTCCACCTGCAAGAACATCTGATTGACTTTAACTAGGATTAAAATGATACAGAACAGCGGCCAGCACTGTGGTATAGTAGGTTAAGCCTTTGGGCACTAGTTCAAGTCTCGGTAACTCCACTTCTAATCCGACTCCCTACTAATGGCCTGGGAAAACAGAACATGATACAAGTGCTTGGGCCCCTGCACCCATGTGGGAGACCCAGAAGCTCCCGGCTACTGGTTTCCGATTGGCCCAGCTTCAGCCATTGCAGCCATCTGGGGAGTGAACCAGATGATGGAAGACTACTCTCTCTGTCTCTCCCCCTCTCTGTCTATAACTCCACCTCTCAAATAAATAAATACATCTTTTAAAAATGCTATAAAACAATACTCAAAACTGGTTGGAGGAGTTGCTATAGAATCCCTAAAACTGGATCTTCTTGTCCAAAGAGCAGAAAGCGAGTTGGACATTGAGGTGATGGAAGAAAGGAGGTATTACTGAAAATTTCAGAGCAAGGAGACAGGTGGCTGTCACTTAAGTTCCTGTGCCCCCAAGGGGTTATGGGATAAGGTTTGTACAAACTGAGGTGCATTTTCAGCTCGTGTTCCTGGTTGGTCTGCAGTGATCATGGGTCTCCCTCAATTGGTCAGTAATGTCATGTCTTTCAGGAAATTTTGATGATGGTAAAATGGGCTCCAGTCAGTCTACGGGCTACATCCAGGTGGTAGTTGCCTTTTGCTCAGGTCCTGGGGTTCCTGGAAATGAACTTCTTCTGTGTGTCTCTCTGTCTCTCAGATAAATTAATTAAAATATTTTTAAAAATCTGGTGTCAATCTGGATCACTAAATAAACAAAACAGAGCAGGATCATTTTCTTTGGGGAGTGTTAATAATGTTGCTTTCCTCTTCTACAACATTACTTAGTTGTTACCTTAAGAATATAATTTCACTTGCTCAAGACTCATATAAAACACTGACAATTTCTATGTATAGTAATTTGTTGGGGCATTATTAATTATGTCTCTTGAAAAGCTACCCAGAGACTTCTTTCTCATTCTGTCATGTATTTTGGGAGAAAAGTTGAGTTTATTATCATTGCCCTTTTTTTGTTTCAAGGACAGATTACATCTGATAGGTTTCAAATGATATATGGAATTTTCTATTTTTATTCTAATTACCTTTTTAACGATGTTTAATGCTGTCACACAGCACCATGAGGCCATTAAGTACTGTACACAGAGGACACAGCTGTTAAAGACTGCTTCAAATAGGGAATGTGCAGTACTGCAGACAGCAATGTTTGTTTCCTACTCTGAAGGGATTTTCAAGGCAGCAGTACTCAGAGGAACTGGGTCTATGATTTGCTGAGATTACCTCAAAGACTTTTTCTGTTTTATCTTTGCATTATTTGCTAGGCAGCCTTCAAGCAACAAATTTACATGAGAAAACCATAGAGTACGGACTTTTAATTAAAACTTCACACTCACAACGCATGAAGAATAAATTTAAATATTTAATTGACACACAATTTTAAAATGAAAATGAGAGAGGAGGGACAAGAGACTACATTATTGCATGACTCTCATTTTAACTGTGAGAGGTACACTGAGGCTTCATTGTCCAGGGACCTTTCCTGGCCTACAGACTATTGAATTTCTCCTGCCAATGAATCGTTCCTCCTTTGTATGTTGCAGGTAGGTACCAAAGAGTCAAGTCAAGTAACACTGAAGTCATCATCTCCTCGTTATCTTGTGTTTCCTCTTGGTGAAACCACGCTCCTGTGCAATTACTTGATTACATGTGGTAGACACCACCAGATCCCAACCTCCCTCCCTTAGCTTCAAGTTTCTACCGTATTTTTGATTGCAAATCAACCTCCTACTAAATTAACTTACTGAATTGAAGGGGTAGTGCAGCTATCACCAACTCATGAGGTCATTTTTCTCCAATAATTAACATCTTGACTCAAAGGATTTCTTTTAGTAGGATATCCCAGGCCAGAGCAAGAACTACCACCTGCATGTAGCCCCCAAACCGACTGAAGCCCACTTTTCCATCATAAAGAGTACAGCATCACTGTCAATCAGTGTAAGCCATGAGCACCACAGATCAACCAGACCTTGGACATGAGCAGAACACACACCTCTCAAGCAATCCAAAAGAAACTTCACTGCTAACCCCCAGTGGAATCCATCAATTATGTGATAGATACTTGGCTCCCTCCTCTGCATGTTGCAATAAATACACCTTTCTTCTACCATTTATGTCAATGATTGACTTTTGGGCCATTGGATGAGTGGATCCAGTTTGGGGGTGGTATTGCAACTGCTCCAGTTAGTTTTGGAGTTGTTCTATATTAGATAAAGTACGATGATATCTATTTACTTACCAAAACTTGATTCCTGCCTTCTCTTATGCCCTCTCCTAGCATAAGAATAATCCAGTGTCATTCATGAAAATGGCTTGGTACCATGTTCTGCTTGACCAAAGTCAATACTTAGTGGCTTAGTTAGAATTTCCTTTTCCACACTTTGACCAAGAAATTTAGAAGGACACAAAAAGTGTGGAGTCAATTCAATTCCAAATACAATAATAGAGATCCATGAATATTTGCTATAGAGGGGACAATAAGAACATGTGACTGCCAGAGTTGCATTGAAATCAGAATGGTGTTGCAGTATCAAATGACAAATCAATGTAACAGTTCTTGCCTCATCAATGGGAGTTGGGTACATAGATTTTTCTGGGTCCCAGTGAGACCTGATCACATTACATAATTCCTGTTTTTAATATTCCCACATTTCTTTAGGAGATCATCCTAAATTGTGAAGAGTAAAGGAATGTTATGTAGGCAGTGTTATTAAGGCTATCAGAATGAAGACTTAGGTTTGAGTCTTGACTCTGCCATTTACCATCTGTATGGCCTTGGACAGATCATTTTATTCTCTCTGTACTTTAGTTTCCTTAAGTATAAAATGAAAACAATGATAGGGTTTATGTCAGGGAAGCTTCCTGTTTGTCTGACTGGCCCATTTTGTTTTCCCATAATGTGTATCTTATGTTGTTCTTTTGATTTCCATGAGTTTTAAAATATAAGTAGTAATTGTATATGATTTGCATGCATTTGGTGAGATATATTTTGTGCACTAGCTTCTTGATTATCCTTGTCTTGTCTGTAGGTAACAATTGTTCTGATCAGTTGATGAACCACTCTGATGTTCATGCAGGAGATTGTTATGTTTCTCTGAAATAAAACAAAATGTGGGAATGCTGTATTTACTTCCCAATTTCCATGACTTATTTTTCTAGGTGCAGATTTCTTTTTTTAAGATTTATTTATGTATTTGAAAGAGTTACACAGATAGAGGAGAGGCAGAGAGAGAGAGAGGTCTTCCATCCGATGGTTCACTCCCCAGTTGACCACAACGGCCGGAGCTGCACCGATCTGAAGACAGGAGCCAGGAGTTTCCTCAGGTCTCCACCGTGGGTGCAGGGATCCAAGGACTTGGGCTATCTTCTACTGCTTTCCCAGGCCATAGCAGAGAGCTGGATTGGAAGTGGAGCAACCGGGTCTTGAATCCGTGCCTATATGAGATGCTGGCGCTGCAGGTGGTAGCTTTACCTGCTACACCACAGCATCAGCCCCTAGATGTAGATTTCAAAGTAAATAAAAGTAAATAGTTTTTTTGTAGGATGATCACATCTGAACCAACCTACAAAATGAAGAAAGTTGTTTGGGATAATTTTCCCAAAGATTATTTATATATGTTTTCAGTAAAGAGATAATACAGCAACATTTTCAGTTTGGTACCATAAATGCTAACTTTATTTTCTACTGTCACATAAAAGATGTATTGCAGATCTTCCTTTGATCATGTCATTAATGAGCTTGAAATTGATTGCTCAAAATCAATTTCATGTTCCTTTCACTGGTACTCTAAAGCCAGCTCAGAATGTCTCTTGCAAAAACCAGCATTAGAGTTACAGGAAACTGTGAGCTAGTTGATATCATGTTGATGCCTTGCAAGGAAATCAGACAATGCCACAAATCAGGGTTTCTTTCTCTATTCAGAGGGTTACTTTTTAAAAAATACTTAGAAGTATCATTGATATTATTCTTCTATCATCCTGTGCTTTGCTCACTTTAAAATGAAATAACTCTTTTAAACCCCAAATCAATGCATGTAGTCAGTTGGCTGCAATATTCCTTCCATGGCAAATGTAAAGAGATTTATGAGAGAAGCCTGGCATCTCTGTCCTTTGCAGAACACAGGAACATAAATCCTGTCTGTCCGGAATAGAGGCAGAGTAGAGAATGTTGCCCTGTCTTCCTTATCCCATCTGTCATCATAGGTAAAATTTCAACTAAATCTTTCTGGATATCTGAATGGAATATTTATAAAGCTTTATATTACAGGCTGTACTCAGCAATTTCTGCCTCAGAAGAAGTAGATTTTCATCCTAGAAAACAAAACAAGAATGAGCTCTACAGGACTATGAATAGAAATCACAGAGAGCTTTTTTTGTAAAACATTTATTGATTTATTTTCAAAACAGAGTCTCAGGGAGAGACAGAGAGAGAGAAAGAAAATAGGTGATTTATTCAATCCAGATCTCCCCCATAGGTGGTAAGGGCCCAAGCACTTGTGTCATCTTCTGTTGCTTTCCCAGGTGCATTTGCAGGGAACTGGATTAGAAGAGATGCATTTGGGATCCACGGTGTTGGTTTAACCTGCTGCACCACAACACAGGCCCCACAGAGAACTTTTGGGTTATCTTGGCAAATACGCATTTCAAAAAACCATTAGCTGTTAATACCAAACAAATTGCCTTTGAAAGTCATTACTTTGGAAGTAATATTCAGGTGTTCATAAAAAATATACAAGAGCTAGTGTTGTGGCATAATACATTAAGCTGCCACCTTATAGCACTGATATCCCATGTAGGTGCCAGTTTGATTCTCCATCCAGCTCCCTGCTAATGTTTCTGGGAAAGCAACAGAGGATGACCCAAGTGCATGGGACCCTGCATCCATGTGGGAGACCCAGAAGAAGCTCCTAGCTCCTGGCTTCAGCCTGACCCAATCCTGGTCTTTGTGGCCATCTGGGGAGTGAACCGGTAGATGAAAGATTCTCTCTCTCTCTTTTTCTCTGTTTCTCCTCTTTTTCTTTAACTCTGCCTTTCAAATAAATAAAATAAATCTTTAAAAATTGCATGGGCATATTTTCTTTATGTTTAATAGCGAGAAAAATATGTTTAATAGCGAGAATAATAGCAAGAGAGATAAATGAAATTCTTGTACCCTCCCAGCATTCTCTTTATATCTGTAGAATTCCCAAAATAACTTTCTCACTTGTGGATTAAGAAATAAAATTGGGGGACTGGTGCTGTAGCATAGTAGGCTAAGCCTCTGCCTTTAGCACTGACATCCCATATGGTCTTCGGTTTGTGTCCCAGCTGTCCTCTTCCAGTCTAGTTCTCTGCTGTGGCCTAGGGAAGCTGTAGATGATGCCCCAAGTGCTTGGGCCCCTGCACCCATGTGGGAGACCTGGAAGAAGCTCCCGGTTACTGACTTTGAATCAGCTCAGCTCTAGCCATTGCAGCCATCTGGGGAGTGAACCAGTGGATGAAAGATTTTTCTCTCTGTCTCTCCTTCTCTCTGTCTGTAACTCCACCTTTCAAATAAATAAATAAAAATAAGAATAAAAAATAAGTGAAATTGGGAGACTGATGTTGCGGCATAGCAGGTAGAGCCACCTATTGCTGCACTGATGTCACATGTGGGATCCAGTTCATTTCCTGACTACTTCACTTCCCATCCAGCTCCCTGCTGATGGCCTGGGAAAGCAGTGGAATACAGCCCAAGTATTTGGACCCTCCACCCACATGGGAGACTTGGAGGGGACTCCTGGCTCCTGGCTTCAGCCTGGCCCAGTGTTGGCCATTGTGGCCATCTGGGGAGTGAACCAGAAGTTGGAAGATCTTTCTCTCACTCTCTCTCTCGCTCTCTTTCTCTAACTCTGACTTTCAAATAAATAAATCTTTTTTAAAAAGTGATAAAGTTGTTACTAATTTAGAATTTCTACCAAACCTGTGCTGGTAGTATTTATCACAATGAAAAAAGCAGAAATTGTGGTTAACAGGTAACAAGTGTTATGTACATAAGATAGAATATCCACCCAAGTGAGTTATGGTTTGAAAGAGAAAAGTCCTCTTAGTCTTATTTATGTGTGTTTGTTGTAATAACCATTGTGAATAGTGCATTTTTTACACTTGAAGTAGTAACACATGATCACAGACATGAGCAATGAAAGCTTGCAATAAATTTTCAAATTGAAATGATAAGGAGTCATTGGGTACATCTTAGGTATTAACCCCAAGAAACAACAATTATGTTCCCATTTTTTCTTGTCTTTTATTGAGACTTAATTGACATGCAATACAACATGCCACCTTTAAGTTGAACTCCATGCGTTTGAGGAAGTTCCAAAAAGTTCATGGAAATGCACATTATGAAGAGATCACAGATGGATTTTTAAACTTGTGATATTCCAGAGTGTGCTGAAGTCTTTCCATCACTCTCGTTTGCATTTCCCTGATGACCAATGAGGTTGGGCATCTCTTCTTGCTCTTATTGTATATCTTCCCTTTTGCCCCTAGATTTTCTTCTGTAGTTTTATATCAAGTGTTAGTACTTAAGCTGGAAGAAAATGAAACTCACTAGATTAGTTTCATCAAAAAGGCATTTCAAGGGCCGGTGCTGTGGCGCAGCGGGTTAAGTCGCCGCCTGCAGTGCCGGCATCCCATATGGGCGCCAGTTCGAGACCCGGCTGCTCCACTCCAGTCCAGCTCTCTGCTATGGCCTGGGAAAGCAGTATATGATGGCCGAAGTCCTTGGGCACCTGCACCCACGTGGGAGACCCGGAAGAAGCTCCTGGCTCCAGATTGGCTCAACTCCGGCCATTGCGGCCATCTGGGGAGTGAACCAGCAGATGGAGGACCCCTCTCTCTTTCTCTTTCTGCCTCTTCTTCTCTCTCTTTGTAACTCTGACTTTCAAATAAATAAATAAATCTTTTTAAAAAAAAAAAGGCATTTCACTGGGAAAAATACCAAAGAAATTAAAGTTGTACAATCAGGCCTTGAGCAATGAAGAAACCAGAACAACTCCATGTTCCCATCTATGCACACATAGATTTTTTTAAGATTCATTTATCTATTTTGAAAGGCAGAGTTATAGAAAGAAAAGGAAAGACAGGGAGATCTATCTTCCATATGCTGATTCAGTCCCCAAATGGCCCAGGGCTGGGCCAGGCCAAAACCAGTAGCCAGGAGCTTCATCTGGGTTTCCCAAATGAGTGGCAGAGGCCCAAACACTTGGACCATCTTCTGCTGGTTTCCCAGGCAACTAGCAGGGAACTGGATTGAAGTGGAGCAACCAGGGCATGAACTGGTACCCATATAGGATGCCAGCATTGCAGGTGGTGGCTTTACCCACTACACCTCAACACCAGCCCCACAGATATTTTTCATTGCAGAGCTTACACTGAAGTGATTTGGTTATCAACCATTATGAGTGAATCACAGTTTCAAAATTTGAATTTCTAGAAGAATCTTATTTTTCATTTTGGAGTAGGATCCTCTTTAGAACGTCTTATTTCATAAAGGCTTTCCTCTTAAATTATGAGGAAGATTCATGTTTGTCTGCCATGTTGTACAGTTCCTTCCCATTAGCCAGATCTTTATGTGAAAGGTTCTAAATGCACAAGGAAGGGTTACAGCCTGCCCAGATGCACCTCTCTGATGATATCAGACTATCAAGGGGCGTGTTCCCAAGTACGGCAGGTGGGGAGAGAAGGCAAAGGGACATTACAGAATGCAGTGGACGTGGTGCAGAACAGTGGGCGTGGTGCATGATTGAGCCACAGAAAATGGGCACTGGGCACCCAGACTCTGCTTATTAGGGGCACACAAGCTGTGTACACAAGAGAGTTTGCAGGTAGATGGTTGGGACTTGAACAGTCTCTTATGAAGTTAATGACCTTATTTTCTGGGTCAACAATTCTTAAATAAGGAGGAAAGGCTCCAAGAACGAAGGAAAACCTGACCTTACCCAGGCAACGTGGAGTAGAGCGTTCAGCAAAGATTCAGTCCACAAAGATATGGTGGCCTTTGCTTGTACAATTTTGCACATAATTTCTAATAAATTCTAACCATCCGAGAGTATGGAGAGGAAAGCCAGGACATTACATTAATATCAAGATTGCCAATTTTTGAGAAAGCTGCTTTAGAAGAAAGAGTTTAAGTAATTAAGAACAGAAGGGTTAATGTGATACTTAATGCTGTTTACTCTGCAGAGAAGAAAGCAGAGGCTGGAGAATGCACTTCAGAACTTTACTGATTTGGTGTTGGCTTTTACTTGTGTGGGAGAGTGCTTCACCATAACAAAGGAAAAGAATGCTTGTGTCCACTCACTAATACTTTATCCTATTTAACATTCGCTTTAGTATTTCATTGACTGTAAATTATGTACTTTTTGATGAAATACTGTCACTGATAATGTCATCTGCATAAAAGATTATTTATTTAGTTAGTTATTTATTTGAAAGGCATAGATACAGAGAGAGCAGGAGAGTGAGAGAGAAAGAAAAGGAAAGAAAGAGAGAGAGATCTTCTATCCACTGATTCACTCCAAATGGCTACAACAGGCAGGGCTGAACCAGGCTGAAGCCGGGAGCCAGCAGTTCCATCTTGGTCTCCCATGTGGGTGGCGGGAGTACAAGCACTTGGGCCGCCTTCCACTGCTTTTCCCAGGCACGTTATCAGGGAGCAGTATTGGAAGTGGACTAGCCAGGACTCAAACTATCACTCTAATATGAGATGTGGACATTGCAAGCAGCACTTAACCTGTTGTACCACAGTGCCAGCCCCATTGGTATAATTAATTTGGGATATAATCGCTCTGGAATTCCATATCCTCTGTTGTGAAACATTGCTATATTCATGAAAATAAGTAAGTCAATCATAAATATATAAATAATTACACAAAATTATAATGAATTGTAGAAAATGAGTTTTTGCCTAAGTGAAATCCAGAAAAGCAATGTTTATTATTTACTTTCCTACCTACTTACACCTAAAATAACTATGTTCAAATATATAAACATTTCTAATCAGCCTACTAAGCTCACATTGAAAACTTACCTGCAGAGAAAGTGAAGACTCTGAGAATCATCGTATTATAGGAGCAAGCATGGTGAGATACCAGCTCCAAGTACAGCCCTGCTATTTACTCTCTGTTGGAGTTTTAGAAAGTTACCTGACATCTTTGAGCTGGTTTTTTTTTTTTTTTGGTATCTATAAAATGGAATGGTAATAGTACTCACCACATAAGTCTGTGAGGATTAAAAATTAGTACAAATGAGGTACTTAGAGATAAACATGTAAAAAAAAAACTAAATAATCTAAGTTCAGCAATTTGATGTTGGGGACAAATTAATTCTACCTACCAGTGTACTGTGATGGCTTTCTGAAACAGATGGGTATGCATTGTGGTATAATGCATTAAGTCACCACTTGGGAGGTCTGTATCCCATGTTGGAGTACCTGGGTCCAAGTCCCATCTCGGCTCCCAATCCAGTTCCCTGCTTATACACACCTGGGAGACAACGGATGATGGCCTACTTACTTAGATCCCTGACACCCATGTGGAAGACCAGGATACAGTTTCAGGTTCCTGGCTTCAGTCAGGCCCAATCCAAGTTGTTGCAAATATTTGGGGAGTGAACCAAAAAATAGTAGACACCTCTCTCTGTCTCTGTCTCTGCCTTCCAAATAAATAAAAATGAATCAATAAACTAAACTGAAAAAAAAAAAAAGAAGAACAGAGACATGGGATAACTCTGGCCTCTGAGCAGCCTACGATTTGCCTAGTCAAAACCCCATGCTGTTTCCTGCCTGTGCCACATGTCCTCTCACAAGAACAGTGGTCCTGGTCCAGACAATGCTCAGTTCCCTCCCTCACTCCAGGTGCCTTCCACTCTTCCATCTGGAACACTTCTGCTCATACCACAAGACTCACTCAGCTGCACAGCAGCTCTGTGACTATCAGAACTTGGTGACCTTTCCCAATCCATTTCTATCTTAGCATTTTGTAAGGAACCTCTACAAATAGAAGCCATCCTTTTGGCCTGTCTCAGCATGTAGATTTTTCTATATCCTCTACTAGTTAACCAGGCACTTCTAGGACAAACATTCATCTTTCTCATGTTCTTGTCCTGATAACCAGTACTTAAAATACTTTGTGCATTAGAGGAAAAATTTGGATAACTGAGAAATGAAGTAGTCCATCACTCAATCCAATTACTCTTTTTAGGGAGATGCTGGGTTTTTTTCTTGAAAATGTTTATTGATTGATTTATCTTTACTAAATAAGGAGAGAGAAAGAGAGAGAAAGAATTTCTCTGCCCCAAGCATTTTACTTCTCTTTACATCTTCATAATAAGTCCATGATGAGGGGAAACTCAGAGTTAAGCCAACTCAAGTACACAGCTGATTAGTAGAGCTGATATTCGAAGAGCTGAGTGACTAATCGAATGCCCTTGTTTCATTATATTGATGTTAAATATAAATCCATTCTAGATACATATCACACACCTGTATAAAGTCACAAGTGTTTATCAAAGATTTTGTCTTTTTTATTTTCTACTTATCCTAGCCCTTAGGAATGGACTCATCTTGATGTACTAATGAAAAGCTGTCCAGTCTAAGTGTAGAGGTTATTTCCATTTTGTTCATTTGCAGTGACCAATTGCTTGCTGTATCAAATTCCCTTTTGTGTTGAGAGACTCAGCTTTTCCAAGGACTTTGTAAAGTCCCTGACATCAAGATCCATGCTTTTAGAAAAGATTGGTGAGGACTTCTTCCACATACATTGTATTCATTACATCTTCATTCATTTATTCATTTGACTAAAATACTAGTTAGGTTTCTAAACAATGATCTCAACATAAAAATCATTAGCCAGAGTTCATTTGTTTTTGAACATGTGAAAGACCTGGAAGAATCTCCTGGCTCCTGGCTTTAGCCTGGCTCAGCCCCAGCTATTGTAGCCATTTAGGGATTGAACCAATAGGTGGAAGATTCTCTCTCTCTGTGTCTCTCCCTTTCTCTCTCTAACTCTGGCCTTCAAATAAATCTTTAAAAAAAATAAAATTCAGGAGAATTCACACAAACTCTAGATTCCTGTTTTGTCTTAAAAGTCAAGTCTAGGGGCAGTTGAGACACTAATTAAGATGCCCACATTCCTTCTCAGAGTACCTGGTTTTAATTCCTAGCTCTGATTCCTGTCTTCAGCCTCCTACCAGAGCGTACCCTGAGAGCAGTGGTAATGGCTTAGGTAGCTGGGTCCCTGCCACCTGTGTAGGGGACCTGGATGGAGTTAATGCCTCTGAGCATCAACCTGGCCCAGCTCTGGACATTGCTGGCATTTAAGGAGAGAAATGCTGGATGGGAACACTCTTCCATATTGCCTCTTTCTATCCCATTCTTTCTGTCTCTGTGCATCTCAAGTAAATAAAGATTTTAAAAATCAATCTGGCTTCACTTGGCTCACCTTTCTACAAGATAGCAATTTTGTTCTCTGGAACAGTGACAGCCCCTTCACACCATGAATGGGATCTTATTTTCCATAGTCCTCCTCACTCATAATCTTCAACGCTTTTGTTATATAACTTGCCCAATTCTTGCAGATTTAATTTTGTTCTCCCTATTCCAGGCTGATTTCATTTCATATATGTACAATGAAATAAATACAAGTTATAATTTATTATCATTCATAACTATTAATTATAACCATGTTGTTATTGGACCATCTTTGTTTGTTTTATATTCTTTCTTAAACTGTAAAGTACATGGTACAGAAGATGCTGCAAGAGCTGAGTTGTTTTGGCAGACCCTGAAATACCGTTACACTTTCATGCTCAGGTCATAGTGCTTAATGAAAGTGACTAGTCATCCTTGACATGCTAAGGACCAGAGAGGCACACAATGAAAAAACTTGCATGGCCTTCAGTGTGACAGCACCAATGCATCTTAAGGTTATAACTTTATAGTTTCAATTTCCATTTAAAAGTGCAAAAAAGGAAATGAAATCTTGCATGAGAACTTTTAGGACAACAAAAGCAACTTTCCTGATTGAAGAAAAATTGCAAATGAGAAACTATTAAAGAATAAGCTTTACCGGGGCTGGCACTGTGGCACAGTGGGTTAACGCCCTGGCCTGGAGTGCTGGCATCCCATATGGGTGCCAGTTTGAGACCCAGCTGCTCCACTTCTGATCCAGCTCTCTGCTATGGCCTGGGAAGGCAGTGGAGGATGGCCCAAGTGCTTGGGCACCTGTACCTGCATGGAAGACCCATAGGAAGCACCTGGTTCCTGGCTTTGGATCAGTGCAGCTCTGGCCATTACAGCCAATTGGACAGTGAACCATCAGATGAAAGACCTCTCTCTCTCTCTCTGCCTCTCCTCTCTCTGTGTAACTCTGACTTTCAAATAAATAAATAAATCTTTTTTAAAAAAAGTTTTACAGTGTGACTTGAAAGATATTTTAGCATCCTGAGTTGAAGTCACATATTTATTAATATTTTTAACATGTTATTTAGTTTAATAGTTCATAAAAGGATAATTATGCTGAAGTTATTTTTGTATGGCACACACCATTTGTGAGTGTATTCCGTTGATAAATATTGGGTATCTACTGTGTGCAAGACTAAAGGGATTATTGTTCTCCAGCCATCCAGCCATCCACAGACAAGCAGAAGACATGAACACATCAACAAAAAGCATGATGGAGGATAAAAAGTATTCTTACAATTGTAAATTGGTAGTTTGTATTGTTAAGATACACGTGCAGAGGAGAGAACATGTTACAGCCAAATGAAGCAGAAGAGATTTATTAGGGGCTCGCAGGGCGATTTGGAAAGCTAGACTCAGGCTATAACTTTAGCTTTTATAACTAATTCCCACAGTTATACCAAAAATCCAGAACATAAATGGAGCAATCATCTCACTTGTGGAGTTGGGATGTCACTGTCACAGTGCAAGCTCCCACTACCACGCCATGAGGGCCAGGTCACAGAGGAATGGAATATTTTTAAAGAGTGAGATTATATGTTAATATATGTTAATAGTTTATCTGCCTATCATCTCTATACATAGTTTTTAAAAAGTTGTTCATATTTATAGGATGGTTGATACATATTATCTGTGTGTAATGCCCAATCATGTAAACATATCTCCTGTAACATCACAACTTGGCGGTGAAAATATTAAGCATCCTGGCCGGCGCTGCGGCTCACTAGGCTAATCCTCCGCCTTGCGGCGCTGGCACACCGGGTTCTAGTCCTGGTCGGGGCGCCAGATTCTTCCCGGTTGCTCCTCTTCCAGTCCAGCTCTCTGCTGTGGCCTGGGAAGGCAGTGGAGGATGGCCTAAGTGCTTGGGCCCTGCACCTGCATGGGAGACCAGGACGAAGCACCTGGCTCCCGGCTTCAGATCAGCACGGTGCACTGGCTGCAGAGGTCATTGGGGGGTGAACCAACGGCAAAGGAAGACCTTTCTCTCTGTGTCTCTCTCACTGTCCATTCTACCTGTCAAAAAAGAAAGAAAGAAAGAAAGAAAGAAAGAAAGAAAGAAAGAAAGAAAGGAAGGAAGGAAGGAAGGAAGGAAGGAAGGAAGGAAGGAAGGAAGGAAGGAAGGAAGATGTTCAGCATCCTTTCATCTAGTTATATGGATGGAATGGCAATACATTACCATGATTTATAGTGACTCTCTTGAGCAATAGAACACAAAAATTTCTATCTACCAATACAAATCAGTACACATTACATGACCATTCCCCAACTTCCTATCTGCCCTTCCATCGCCAACCTCTGGAAGCAACCATTCTATTCTCAGCTTCTATCACATCAACTTAGACTTCCACATATGAACAAAGTACTGTGGTACTTGTTTTTTCTGTGCTTGGCTTATTTTGCTTAACAAAATGATCCCCACTTTTACCCATGTTGTTTCAAAGACGAAATTTTATACTTTTATGGCTGAGTAGTATTCCACTGTATGTACCACCATTTCTGATTGGATGGACTCAGGTTGTTTTCATTCCTTGGCTATTGTAAATAGTGCCACAATAAACATGAGAGTGCAGACATCTCTTGAACTGACTGATTTCATCTCCCTTGAATATGTATTAAGTACTGGGGTTGCTGGGTTATAGGCATTTCTGTTTTGTCTTCTTTGATGAACCTCCATACTGTTTTCTGCAAGGGTGGTGGTAAGTTACATTCCCACCAACAGTGTGCAAGGGTTTCCTTTCCTCCATATGCTTTCCAACACTTATCTTTTGTCATTTTAATAATAGACCATCTTAAGTGATGTGATCTCATTGTGGTTTTGCTTTGCATTTCCCTAATGATGAGTAATGTTGGGCTTTTTTTTTTTTTTATGTACCTGTTGGCCATTTGTATGTATTACTTTGAGAAATTTTTTTTGACAGCCAGAATTAGACAGTGAGAGAGAGAGAGACAGAGAGAAAGGTCTTCCTTCCATTGGTTCACCCCCCAAATGGCCGCTACGGCCGACGGGCTGCACCGATCCGAAGCCAGTAGCCAGGTGCTTCCTCCTGGTCTCTCATGCGGGTGCAGGTGCCCAAGCACTTGGGCCATCTTCCACTGCCTTCCCAGGCCACAGCAGAGAGCTGGACTGGAAGAGGAGCAACTGGGACAGAATCTGGTGCCGCAACCGGGACTAGAACCGGGGGTACCGGTGCCGTAGGCAGAGGATTAGCCTAGTGAGCCGTGGTGCCAGCCTGAGAAATTTATTTAGATCTACTAAGCTACTAAGTGATTTAATTTTTTTTCTCTTGAGTTGTTTCAATTCCTTATAAAATCTGGTTATTAACTACTTGCCAGATACATAGCTTGCAAATATTTTTTTCCATTCTGTAAGTTGTTTCTGCTGTCTCCTTTGCTCTGCAAAAGCTCTTTAGCTTGAAGAAATCCAATTTGTCTATGGTTGTTTCTGTGTCCTGTGTTGTTGGGATCCAACCCAAAAATTCCTTGCTCAATAAGTGCCTTAAAGCATTTCCCCTGTGTTTTCTTCCAGTAGTTTTTTCAAAGTTTCAGGTCTTACAGTGAAATGTCTTTAATCCATTGTGAATTGATTTTTATGCCTGGTGGGAGATAGTGTTTCATTCATGTGCATTTGGTTAACCAGTTTTCCAAGCACTGCTAATTGAAAACTGTCCTTTTTCAATTCATGTCCTAGCACATGAATTTTGCCCTTTGTCAAATATCTGTTGCTACGGATGCATATGTTTGCTTCTAGGCTCTCTCTTCTCTTCTAGTGATTATCTGTTTTAATGCCAATATCATGTTGTTTTAATTACTATAACTTTGTAATACATTTTAAAGTCAGGTAGTCTAATTCCTCCTGCTTTGTTATTTTTGTTCAAGATTATTTTTGGCTAATTAAGGTCTTTTTACCATTCCATACAAATCTTAGTACTGTTTTTTCTAGTTCTGTGGAAAATGCCATTGGTATTTTGCTAGGGATTGCACTCAGTCTGCAAATCATTTTGGGCAATGAAGTGTGAACCCATCATCTGTTGTTTCCTGGGATGTTAGAAGGGAGCTGAATTGGAAGCACAGTAACTGGGATTCAAACTGGCACTCCCATATGGGATAGAGGCAATCCTAGTCACAGATTAACCCATAATACTACCCAGTTCATTGATTCTTTGCTTCGATTTTTAGCCTTTATTTCTTTTATTTTTGCTCTGAGTTTTATTATTTCTTTCTCTTAACTTTGAGTTTGACTTTTTTTTGCTTTTCCTATTCTTATAGTGATAACCTGTTTATTTGAGACCTTTCTGCTTCTTTGACATGAGCATTAATTGCTGTAAATTTTCTTCTTAGTGCTGCTTTTGCTATATCCTATAGTTTTCAGTGTGTTATTTTCCAAGTTCATTCGTTTTAAGACAATTTTTAACTTCTTCCTTGATCTATTGGATATTAAGAAGTGAATTATTTAATTTTTATTTCCTTTTTAAATATTTACTTTATTCTTCTAAAAGCAGAGGATTACACAGAGAGACACAGTCACACACACACACACCAAGAGAGAGAGAGAGAGAGAGAATCTTCTATCTGCTGATTCACTCTCCAAATGGCCACAACAGCCAGGACTGGGACACATTGAAGTCAGATGCCAGGAACTCCATCTATGTTTCCCATGTGAGTGGCAAAAGCCCAAGTACTTAGGCCACTTTTCACTGCTTTTGCAGGCACATTAGCAGGGAGTAGGTGGTAAGTGGAGCACCCAGGACTTGAACTGATGCTCCTAGTGAATGCTGGCTTCCCAGGCAGTGCCTTAACCCACTTCTCCACAATGTCGGACTCTGATTTCTGTAGTTTTTATATAATTTCCCAAACTGTTCTTTTTTTTTAATTTTTTATTTTTTTACAGGCAGAGTGGACAGTGAGAGAGAGAGAGAGAGAAGGAAAGGTCTTCCTTTTGCCATTGGTTCACCCTCCAATGGCTGCCGCGGCCGGCGCTCTGCGACCGGCACACCACACTGATCCGATGGCAGGAGCCAGGTACTTATCCTGGTCTCCCATGGGGTGCAGGGCCCAAGCACTTGGGCCATCCTCCACTGCACTCCCTGGCCACAGCAGAGAGCTGGCCTGGAGGAGGGGCAACCGTGACAGAATCTGGCGTCCCGTACGGGACTAGAACCCTGTGTGCCGGCGCCGCAAGGCGGAGGATTAGCCTAGTAAGCCGCGGCGCCGGCCAGTGTTCTCTCTCTTTTTTTTTTTAAAGATTTATTTATTTATTTGAAAGTCAAAGAAGGAGAGGCAGAGAGAGAAAGAGAGAGAGAAGTGTTCCATCTGCTGGTTCACTCCCCAGATGGCTGCAACAGTCAGAGCTGCGCCAATCTGAAGCCAGGAGCTTCTTCTGGGTTTTCCACACAGGTGCAGGGGCCCAAGGACTTGGGCCATCTTCTACTGATTTCCCAGGCCATAGTAGAGAGCTGAAAAACCCAAGTTGCTTGTATTATTCATTTATAGTTTTACTGAATTGTGGTCAGAAGAGGTAATTGATATAATTTCTGTATTTTTAAATGTGCTGAGACTTGTTTTTTGAACTACTATATGGATCTGTCATGAAGATATGCTGCTGTGTTATCCATGTGCTGTTGAGAATGTGTGTCCTGCAGATGTTGCATGAAATGCTTTATAGATGTCTGCTAGATCCCGTTGACCTCGGGTGCAGTTTAACCCTGTTGCTTCTTTTTGGTTTTCTATATGGATATTTGTCCATTTCTGAAAGTGGAGTTTTAAAATTCCCTACTATTAATGTA
This sequence comes from Oryctolagus cuniculus, assembly GCF_051225735.1. NCBI lineage: Eukaryota > Metazoa > Chordata > Mammalia > Lagomorpha > Leporidae > Oryctolagus > Oryctolagus cuniculus. The sequence continues at coordinate 147,298,810 of NC_142869.1, read as the reverse complement.
TTGGAGTCTATCTCTCCCTTGAGATCTATCAATGTTTTCTTATATATTTGGGTGCTGCAGTATTGGGTGCATATATATTTATGGTTGTTTTTTCCATCTTCATGAATTCATCCCTTTATTTTTATATAGCAACCTTCCTTGTTACTTTTTTATTACGCTTGATTTTTTAAGAGCTACTTATTTATTTTAAGTCAGGATTACAGTGAAAGAGGTAGAGACAGAGAAAGAGAAACAGAGAGGCGGGGAGAGAGACCATTTCCACCTGCTGATTCATTCCCCAGATGGCTGCAAAGGCCAGGGCTGAGCCATGCTGAAGCTGGTAGCCAGGAACTTTATCCAGGCCTCTCACATAGGGAGCAGGGGCCCAAATGCTAGGACCATCTTCCACTGCTTTTCCCAGACCATTAGCAGGGAGCTGGATATGAAGTAGAGCAGTGGGGACTGTAACTGGCGCCACCTGATGCCAGCATCACAGGCAATGGCTTTGCCTGCTATGTCACAACACTGGCTCCACTAATTTTGATTTAATGTCTACTGTACCTTCTTGACAGAACCATGTATGTATCTGAATATGGAAGATAAAGAAAAGAGAAGAGACACAGTTTGAGAAGTGCTCAATTTTAAGCAGATTTAGGGAATGTTCAATTTTGAAGCTAATTTGGGGATGAATTGTTCATCTTTGATTTTCTGGAGTTTGTGGAACCTGAGATGAATCCATTATGGACTTAATGTTTGTGTCCCCCCAAAATACAAATGTTGAAATATCACCCCTCAACATGGTGAATCCAGGAGGTAAGGTCTTTGGGAGACTCTTAGAATTATATAGCGTCATGATGGTTGTATGGTAGAGACCTGCCCCAGATGGGGGTTGGGGGGTGGAAGAGAAACATCCTGGGAATGGAATGTAGGCATTATCTACTTCCAACTTCTGCTTGTCAGCACAGAGCTATGGTGTTAAGGTTCCAAACAGCTTACATCTCAGGTTGTGTGTGGAAGAAATATTAGGTGTATTAAGGGAAGCTAGTTAAACATTATCAGTAAATATGTATGCATGTGCAGTGTTGTATCACCATGTAATCTTAGAATATCCGATCAAATGTATGCATGTAGCCATATAAGGAAGACAAAGAAGCTAAAACCATGTTCTCAAGGCTGAGTGCTTCTTGGATATGAATCTGACTGAGCCTTATGTGAGCATAAAAATAATAAAGACTACTTCCTATTAAATGCCTTAATATCTCCTCTCTGTTCACGAATTCCACTGCAGTGGCACCCTCATGAATGGCATTCGTGCCCTCATCATCATCATGACAGAGCCTACCTCTCCTTGCTCTCTGCCATGTCTCAAAGCCATGCAGTCAGCAATCTCCAACCAGGAAGAGGTCCCTTACAAAATCTCAACCATGCTGGCGCCCTCACTACATACACCAAAACTATAGGAAATAAATTTTGTTGTTTATAAGCCATTCAATCTGTGGTATTTTGTGATAGCAACCAGAACTAAGCATCCAACAGAAATGTCACTGAGGCAGTCAAATATAACAGCTCCAGAATTGAAGGAAGGAATGTTTCAAGACATAGGTTTAGAAATAGTGAAGTTAATTGTGATAGCAGAAGCTGTGGACCTGGTTAAGTTTTGTGAAAGAGAAAGAAGGAACAGGAGGAGAAAAGAGAGCTCTGGCAACTCACGAGGATTGGACAGTCCCATGGAAGCGATAAAGGCAGAAAATAGATTGCAATGGACTGAGAGGGGAGTGGTAGGCAATGAATTAGTCAGGAAGCAGGAACATATACTCTTAAGGTGCTTTGGAGGGGAGATAGGCAGGTGTTTGGCTTAGCAGTTAAGCCACCCATTGGGATGCCCATATGTGGGGAGCAATCCGGACTGGACTAAGTTACTCGAATTAGGACTTATTCTATGCATCTGCTCTCCCACAATATGGCGCTGGGAGAGAAGTAAACAGCTTCCGCACAGCTGCCTCCAGTTCAACCAATTAACTGTAGGACTTGCTCCTGATTGGAGAGCAGCGTACTCAGCCGAGTTGGGATTGGCGGAGGAGGACTATAAAGGAGGAGAGAGACGGCATGCACAGGGAACATCTATGGGGAACATCTAGCTGAAGGAACACCCGTGCAGCCCCCCAGAGAGCCGGCCGGCGGTGTGCCGCTCCCCTGCGGAAGTGGGGAATGCGGCCAGGGGGAACTGCCCTTCCACGGAGGTGGAAGGGATAGTGGCCAACCCGGGAAGAACCAGCGGCAAACCCGGGGAGGGCCGAGCAGACGAAAGAACAGCGCAGGGTCCTGTGTTGCTCCTCCACGAAGAGGGGGAGCGACATAATGGTGCCGTGACTCGGATAGAAAACCTAGGACGGATAGGAAACCTAGCTTGGATAGGAAACCTAGAACGGATAGCAAACTTAGGAGGGAAGAAACGGGAAGAACTGGGAAATTACCGGAGAGAGAGATTAGCAAACAGCCTAGGGAAAAGCCGGACGAAAAAGGAGCCGGAAGAAGCTATTGAAAGCCTAGGCATAGACTCGGATACGGACTACGGGGGGAAGCTGGGAGAAATCTCTAAGGTCGAAAGCGAAAGTGAAAGCTAGAACAAACAGACTCGGACGCGGACTGTGGGGAGAGGCCAGGAGAAATGAGGGAGGAATATCGTTGGAGGAAAGTTTGGGGAAACATACCGGGTAGAGAAAAATGTTAGGGAAATTGAAGCCGCAGGGGGCAGGCCGAGGCGGAGACGAAAGCCACTTTGGGGTTCTCAAGTTAGCCCGGGAATAGGAGGCGAAAAGTTGAAGCCAGAAGCTGAGACGTAAGCCAGATTGGGATCCGTCTGATTAGCCCGGGGAGCAAAGGACGGGAAGCCAAATCGTGGGGCGGAGACGTACGCTGGGTTGAATTCGCCAGGCTAGCCCGGGGAACTTGGATTGAATCCTAGTGGCGGAGACGCAAGCTACGCTGTGTTACTCGCGGAAGCCGCCGCGTGCAGAGAGAGCACGGGGTGTGAATAGATAGGGAACGCTGGCGTAGGCCGTGGTTCAGACGCGAAAGGGTTAAGCGTGGAGACCGCGGAGCGCGCGAACCCGAGCCGCGCAAAGCCGGGAAGCTGCGCAGATGAGAGAGGCGCGCGGGCTGAAGCGGCGCAGAGCCGGGAACCCGCCGGCGGGGCGAGGTGCCGGAAAGCCGCAGGGATAAGAGAAACAGAAGTTTGGAAGTGAAGTAAAAGAGAAATGGGAATGCTGGAAGATAGAAGTGAAATGGGAGAGGTAGGAATGCCCGGAGATAGAGAAATAGAGAAAAATAAGGCCTCCCCTCAACATGCCAATTAGAAGGCTTGGATTCGGTCTGCCTAATCAAGTGAGGCGATGAGCACCTGCGGGCAGCTAGCAGCTTATGCGCCGCAGGTCACCGAAGACAGGCACGAATTAACATCAGTAAGGCTTCCCCACAATACAACAATATTAAGCTTGGATTCGGTCTGCCTGATTTAAGGCGGTAAGCGCCAGCAAAGCTCGACCAGAGTATGAGCTGCAGGTCACCGAAGATAGGCACGAACCAACACTAATAAGTCTCCCCCACAATAAGGCAATGAGAAGGCTTGGATTCGGTTTGCCTGATAGGTTTTGTAAGCCCCTGCGGGCAGAGCAGAGCATGCGCTGCAGGGCACCGAACACAGGCATGCATCAGCGCCTAAAAACCTCCTCACAATGGCGAAGAGAGGACCCGGATTCGGTTTTCCTGATTGATAGGACTTGTAAGAGCCTGTGGCAACTCTAGCAAGTACAGCAGAGCGTGTGCTGCGGGACACCGAAGACAGGCGCGTATCAACGCTAAAAAATAAAAAGAAAGGGGGATCTGTGGGGAGCAATCCGGACTGGACTAAGTTACTCGAATTAGGACTTATTCTATGCATCTGCTCTCCCACAATATGGCGCCGGGAGAGAAGTAAACAGCTTCCGCACAGCTGCCTCCAGTTCAACCAATTAACTGTAGGACTTGCTCCTGATTGGAGAGCAGCGTACTCAGCCGAGTTGGGATTGGCGGAGGAGGACTATAAAGGAGGAGAGAGACGGCATGCACAGGGAACATCTATGGGGAACATCTAGCTGAAGGAACACCCGTGCAGCCCCCCAGAGAGCCGGCCGGCGGTGTGCCGCTCCCCTGCGGAAGTGGGGAATGCGGCCAGGGGGAACTGCCCTTCCACGGAGGTGGAAGGGATAGTGGCCAACCCGGGAAGAACCAGCGGCAAACCCGGGGAGGGCCGAGCAGACGAAAGAACAGCGCAGGGTCCTGTGTTGCTCCTCCACGAAGAGGGGGAGCGACACCCATACTCTATATTGGAGTGCCTAGGTTTGAGTCTTGGTTTGACTCCTGATTCCAGCTTTCTGCAAATGTGCAGCCTGGGAGGCAGCAGTTGATGGCTTGAGTGGATGGGTCCCTGCCACTCAAGTGAAAGACCTGGATTGAGTTTCCAGCTCCCAGCATTGGCCTGGCCAAACCCAGGCTGCTTGGTGGATTTGGGGAGTGAACCAGCTTATGGGAGCCCTATCTGTTGCCCTCTCTCTGTCTCTCCTGTTTCTCTCTGACTCTGCCTCTGTCTCTCTCAAGTAAATTAAATAAATAAGTAAACATTTTTTAAATGCTTGGGGTGGACTTTTGACCTACTGGTTAAGACATCTGCATCCCATATTATAGTTCCTACTTCAGAACCTGCTTCCAGCTCCTGAATCCAGCTTCCTGCCAGTTCTAGCCCCTGGAAGGCAGGAGGGGATGGCTTAAGTAATTGAGTTCCTGGCACCCATATAGGAGACCTGTACTGAGTTTCCAGCACCTGGCTTTGGCTTTGGCCTTGGCCCAGTTCTTGTTGTTATGTGCATTTGGGGAATGAAGCAGCAGATGGGAACTCTCTCTGTCCTGCTCCTAAATAAGTAAGTAAATATTTTTTAAAAATTAAATAAAATGCTTACTCTCTAAAGTACGAGTAAGATATTCTGCTAGCCAGAAGAAAAAAAGCTCAAGATCAGAAAAGTTTGTTTTAAAAAAAAAAAAACTTTTCCATAAGAAAATTAGTGTATTTGAATGCAGAAAAGAAGGATCAAGCATAAAGATAAAAGTTGAAGGAAGAGGGAAAACATGGAATACTTGATAAAAGAAGCTTCATCATTGCTTTGAAGTTATGAGCCTCAGAAGGAATACATCATTCCCATAAGACTAGGAAAAAGGAGTGAGAAATGTCAAATATAAATATTTTCTTATAGGGAAGGAGGAGGGAGGGAGCTCACACTTTACAGCCTGAAATGTTGGGAATCACTGGGAGGCTGTGGCTGCGACCGCTGAGGGGCAGCGTAAGCCAGGACAGCTGTGCCTGCAGCATGCATGCAGTCTGGAGCAGTGTGTGCCCTGCATGCAGGAGACCAGTTTCACAAGAAGTCCAACTGGTTCACAGCTCTTCCTCTTCTATGGTCTTCCACAATTTCTTGCATTCACCTTTTCAAGAATCATCATCTATAACTGAGTGTGGGCCAATGTCAGGAGACTATAAAGAAGTGACCAATTCGTGTTTGATGTTAGGAACTCATCCGATTGTGTTCATTTGCTCTTTTTGGCCTTCCTATGTTGAAATGACCTTTAGAAAAATACTCATCAAACTTAGTCTTTTCCAAACTCTTGATAATGAAATCATAGATATGTAGGAGGAATCAGTCTAGAGATCTGATGTAGACCACAAGGACTTAAGTTAATAAGATAGTATTGCATTAGGGAGTTTTGTCAGGTAAGTAGATTTAAGCTGTCCTTGTCATCAAAAAGTCATTGTGGGATGAGAGACATGTAAATCTTGTATACTAGGTAATCGTTTTATTATTTGTTTCTAACATCATATTCCAAATCTTAAATACACACAATAAAATGTGCCATAAAAAGTTTCAACTGAAACTTGTTAAAAAAAAAAAAAGAAGATTGACAGAGATGAATGCAGTCTAGAATGCCAATAAACAGTGTGTTGAAGCAGATCTGAGCTAGTCAATTTCAGTCCCTTAGATCTATCTTCATACACAGACTTCATCTAACCTCTCCCCGCTCAACCTCAACATAAAGTTTCCTTGATGAAAACTTGTTTGTTTTCTGAGAAAAAAAGGAAAGAGTGTTAACGTGGGTTTTGAGAAGTGTTCAAGGAAAGCTGATGTGGGGAAGAGAAAAGGAAAGCGTCCAGGACAAGAATCAGTAGTTAAGGTGCGGCACAAAGGGCAGGTGAGAGAGTGGCACACCTGTCCCATGACTTTCTGCACCATTCCACATCACTGTGAACTGTACAACTAGCCTTTAATAATAGCAGACGGTAATGTCACTCACATATGTGAAATGGAGTAGACTCGCCTTACTACAAAAAATCATGCTTTGAGACTCTGTCCCTATTCCAAGTAGGAACCTGAGATTTTGAATTAGTCATCCATTGATAGGCTAAAAATAATTGGTGATTGGAACTATACACACTAACAACCTGTTATTTCAAGCCCACAGTCAGTGTGCTAACCACGTATCCATTCAGAAAGAGAATGTAAAACTGGAGATTCCTCCATAACACATTTAGGAGATCAAAAATATTTTAAGAAAGAGTGGTTGTGAGCAGCAAAACTGACAGAAACCAAGCTGTTGGATGATCATTTTCTCGGCTTTTAGCATTCTTTCTCTTCTTCATACCTACCTTATGTTGAACACACTCTGGTGTAAACCACATGCTCTCACTTGAAACAATTCTCTTGGGAATGGCTTTTCCTTTAAAAGCAAATGTGTGTTTGTGTGTCTATATTTATATTGAAAACATAAATTCTTTTTTCTCAATAAAAGAAGATAATATGAAATAGTCCCTACTCTCACCACTTGCTTAACTCCTGTGACAAATACCAGTAACCATGTGAAGCCTTATGCAGTGTTGGAAAGCTCGTGCAGCCTGGGACATTGCTGAGTGCCTATCATTCATCCCTGTCCCTACACACCCAGTGTCCCGATGTCTTGTGACCGTTTAGCCTCACAGACATGTATGTTTATCTACATGTGTATGTATGTAGCTAGAGTTGAATTTATTGTCTTTGGGCCAGCACTGTGGTGCAATGGGTTACACTGCCACCTGTGACACAGGCATCTCATATCAGAGACCCAGTTTGAGTCCTGGCTGCTCTTCTTCTGATCCAGTTCCCTGCCAGTGCTCCTGGGAAGACAATGGAAGACAACCCAAGTGCTTGAGTCCCTGCCTCTGATATGGGAGACGTGGAAGGAGTTCCTGGCTCCTGGCTTCAGCCTGGCCCAGACAGGGGTGTTGTGGCCATCTGGGGAGTGAACCAGTAGATGGTAGATCTCTCTCTCTCTCTCTATCTATCTATATATAGATAGATAGATAGATATAGATATATACATATATATAGATAGATGTATCTATATATAGATAAATATAGATATGTATAGATATATATAGATATGTATAGATATAGATAGATATATGTAGCTATATCTACCTATCTATATATGTATATATCTTTATTTCTCCTTCTCTTTATGTCACTCTACCTTTCAAATAAGTAAATAAATGAATCTTAAAAAATAAATTTATTGTCTCACAACAGATCTTAACATATTACTCTGTATTTTTCTCTTTCCCATTAAATATAGATTTTAGAGATACTTTCATACAAATGCTTTATCAGTATGGCAGCCTATACTATCATAACCATATATTGTAATATATTAATCTGTTCCCTCTTGATGAGCAACATTTTGATTGCTTTCAGCATTTTGTTGTTATAAAAATTTCTGTAATGAATCTCCTTGTGCACAAATTTTACAAATTTTTCTAAGTATGTGGAAAGTTTACATTTTTAGTAGTGGAAAACAGATGTAAGTATTTCAAAGTTTCATAACTGCTGCTAACATTTCCTCCAAAAAGGATATAGCAATTTATACTCTCAACAACAATGTGTGAGGCAGCCCATATATCCACACCCTGGCCAACGTTGAGAAACATCTAACTATTCTAATTGTTGACAGTTTAATAGTAGAAACATGCAATCTAGTTTTTCATAGTTTGCATTTATTCAATTGTTACTGAAACTGAAGATTATTTGCATGCAGTTTATTTGCATTTGTAGTTTTTTTGAAAAAATGCCTTGCTCCCTTAATAATTTGGCTTGTTCTTTTTTTCTTATTGACTTGCGTAAGTTTTTTGTAAATTAAGAAAATTATCATTTTGGTATATGCACAAAAACTATTTTGGGATTTATTCATTGTCATCAGAAGCTTGGTTGTTGCTAATGTTGTAAAGTCAACTTTTTTTTGTTTTGTTTTGTTTTTTGTTTGGTTTTTTTTTTTTTTTTTTTTTTTTGGCGGTAGCGTTATACAGTGGGAAGGAGAAACAGAAAGGTCTTCCTTCTGCTGGTTCTCTCCCCAAATGGCAGCAATGGCTGGAGCTTCGCTGATCCGAAGCCAGGAGCCAGGAGCTTCCTCTAGGTCTCCCACACAGGTGTAGGGGCCCAAACATTTGGGCCACCTTCTACTGCTTTCCCAGGCATTAGCAGAGAGCTGGATTGGAAGAAGGAGCATCCGGGTCTAGAACCAGTGCCTGTCGCTCCCCCTCTTCGTGGAGGAACGACACTAAACCCTGCCTAGGCTTCATATCTGAGTCACGGCACTATTATGTCGCTCCCTGTCTTCGTGGAGGAACGACACAGGACCCTGCGCTGTTCTTTTGTCTGCTCGGCCCTCCCCGGGTTTGCTGCTGGTTCTTCCCGGGTTGGCTACCAACCCTTCCACCTCCGTGGAAGGGCGGTTCCCCCTGCCACATTCCCCACTTCCGCGGGGGAGCGGCACACCGCCGGCCGGCTCTCTCAGGGGCTGCTCAGGTGTTCCTTCAGATGTTCCCCTTAGATGTTCCTGGTGCATGTTGTCTCTCTCCTCCTATATAGTCCTCTTCCGCCAATCCCAACTCGGCTGCCCACACGCCGAGTACACTGCTCTCCTCCAATCAGGAGCAGGATCAGCTCCTGGAGGTCATCACTCAAGTTGGCAAGAGGCAGCTGCGGAGAAGCTGTTTTCTCCTCTCCCAGCGCCATATTGTGGGAGAGCAGATGCATAGAATAAGTCTTAATTCCAGTAACTTAGTCTAGTCCGAGTTGCTCCCAGTTGCTCCCCACAGTGCCTATGGGAGTCCAGCGCTGCAGGTGGAGGATTAAACCACTGCACCACAGCGCCAGTCCCAAAGTCAACATTTTCAGCCTTTTAATTAGTCACTAATCAATCACTTCCCCCCTTCCAGGTTTCTGTACTGTGAATGAACACATTCATATTCTCAATTTTATTGTGGTCTCATTTTTTTAAATGTTTCAAACCTTTGAGCACTTTGGAATTTATTGTGTTTTATTATTTGTTTCAGTTAGTAGCAATTTCCACACCACTTATTAAACAATTATTTTCTATTCCAAAATTTGATATGCTTATATTATCATCAGTTGAATGTAGGTATTCATACATATGAATATACATTACATATACCAATTGAAGACACATTTTTTCTGTAGTATTCCTCTCTTTTTCTTTTATCTGTATCATACAACTTTAAGTATTTTTAGTAAGAATGAAATAGTTTCACTGCATGACTTTGCCTTGAAACAAGTTATTTACTTATCTGTGTATTTATTTGTCTCATTTTATAGTTATGATTCCCTAAAGGTAAGAAAAGGTAGAAAATAACTGACATCCCCTGCATATGCTATCTCAATGAATTACTTAGCTTATTCCTAATTATAATACTTCTGTGAAGGTAGTCATTAATGTTGCAATGGAAAAAATAAGCTTCAAAAAGGTCAAGTATCTGTGCCAACTTGCATAACACGAAGCAGAGATGCAATTCAAACCTTTACATGTTCGATCTTAAGGCTGATGCCTTCTTTACAACCCCACAGCTTCAACAGCCTGTGTTGGATGCAGGAAATTACTTGCCACGGTCAGAGACCAAGCATGATGGTGATGTTCTCCAGCATCAAACATCACACCCAGAGCTGGGTTTTAGGTAGAGAGCTAAGGATGAGAAAGGCAGACAGTGATCACAGGAATGGGATTCCTAAATCTCAGGGAACAGAGTAAGGTTTCTAGAGTTTGCTGGGTGACAAAAATAAAGAAACACAAGAGGAAAAAATCTTGTGAATACTCAAATAATTTGGTTCAGATGGTGGAGAGTTTTGGTTACTTGCCACAGAGTTTGTGGCATACAGCAGTCCTGCCTTTATTTGCAATTTCATGTGCTGTGGTTTCAGTTACTCAAAGTCAACCACGGTCTGAAAATGTTAAAGAGAAAATTCTAGAAATAAATAATTCCAAAACTTTAGAGAACTTTTATGGCAGTATATTACTGTGGATTTTCTATTTTACTGTTAATTTCTTTTTGTGACTACATTATAAATCAAACTTTATCATGTATATCTATGTATAGGAAAAACCATGGCATATATAGGTTGTGGTATTCTCAGCTGCTTCAGGGATCCACAGTGGGTCCTGGAATGTGTAAACAAAGCCCATTTTATTTGTGGTCTCATTAGAATGAAAGTTTTCCCTTTCTATTCCACGGTGACTGCTCTTTTAATATGAGCAGGACAAAGAACAGCCAAGTACTTTCCACAAGGCAAATTTGACAAGACAGTTTTGTTTTTGGTAAATAAATGTTTCAGGAATACAGTCACCCCCATTTATTTATTGTCTGTGGCTATTTCTATTACCACAACAGCAGATTTGAGGGGTGGCACATGGGTGCAAAGTTTAAAAACCTATCCTTTACAGGAAAGGTTTGCCAACGCCTGTAAAATGGTATTTTCCCAAAACCTCACCAGAGTGACCAGCACAAACAGATCAATTTTGTTTCTATGAACTGAATGCCAAGTAAGGATTTCCGCCATTGATTCAACATTGATTACCCGATACATCCGGCGATGTCCCCATTTGTCTTGACCTTTTTTTCTGCTGCTATAGCAGAAAAGCACAGACTGGGTAAATCACAAACAACAGAAGTTCATTTGACTCAGAGGCCCAGCAGGGTGCAGTTTCATCTGGGGATGTTTTCTTTCAGCATCATAACATGGCAGGACCCACAGAGTGTGCAAGCTCTCTTTCTCTTCTGACAGAAGCCACTAATCCCATCACAGGGATCCTACTCTCAGGACCTCATCTAATCCTAATCACCTCCCACAGGCTTCCCCTCCAAAAACCATCAACATAAGAATCTGGGGATTGAATTTCCAATACATGAGTTTTGCAGAGCAACAAACCATAGCACCACTTCAAAACACTTATATAAAAACTTGTACTTCTTTAATTTTTTATGATACTACTACTTAAGTCATTTGATACGATTTTAAAATATAAATAAGAGAAAGATTGCAACACACATTGATCAGTGAAACTGGTTGAGATACAAGTCATAAAACACCTTGGAAAACACTTTTTTCAACTTCAAGTGGAGTGAGTATTAGATATGGTGGTCAAGGCACTGGGTTGGGATGGCCTTGTCCCATTTTGAAGTGCATGATTGATTTTTTTAAAGATTTTTATTTATTTATTTAAGAGGCAGATTTACAAAGAGAGAGAGAAACAGAGAGGAAGATCTTCCATCTGCAATGGCCAGAGCCAAGAGCCAGGAGCCAGGAGGTTCTTCTGGGTCTCCCACATAGGTTCAGGGACCCAAGCACTTGGGCCATTTTCCACTGCTTTTCTAGGCCATAAGCAGAGAGCTGGATTGGAAGAGCAGCAGCTAGGACATGAACTGGTGCCCATATGGGATGCTGGTGCCACAGGTAGAGGCTTAGCCTTCTACACCACAGTGCCAGCCCGGGAGTACACAGTTTTGAGTCCTGGCATTGCTCCCAACTCCAGCTTCCCACTAATGCATGCTGTGGGAGGCAGCAGATGATGTCTCAAATACCTGGGTCTCTGCCACCCACATAGGAGACCAAGATTGAATTTTTGGCTCCCAGTTTCAACCTGGCCTAGGTTTAGTTGTTGCAGGCATTTGAGAAGTGAACCAGCAAACAAGAGATGTTTGCCTGTTTCTTTCTCTTCATCTTTCAAAGAAGTAAAATAAAACTTTGCAGTAAAATTTTAGAAATAATCCAAAGAATATAACAGAATAATATATAAATATATGTCTATATATTTATATATAAATATGTTATATATGATATATTCCGGCGCCATGGCTCAACAGGCTAATCCTCTGCCTGCGGCACACCGGTTTCTAGTCTCAGTCGGGGCACCGGATTCTGTCCTGGTCGCTCCTCTTCCTGTCCAGCTCTCTGCTGTGGCCCGGGAGGGCAGTGGAGGATGGCCCAAGTGCTTGGGCTCCTGCACCCGCATGGGAGACCAAGAGAAGCACCTGGCTCCTGGCTTCAGATCAGCGCAGTGCGCTGGCCACAGCGCACCGGCCGTAGCGGCCATTGGGGGGTGAACCAACAGAAAAGGAAGACCTTTCTGTCTCTCTCTCACTGTCCACTCTGCCTGTCAAAAAAATATTTTATATATGATATAAAGAATATAACAGAAAAAGCTTACTATAATGAGGAAATAAAACTGCCTGTACTGTACCAATTAGGTGATTGTTATTGAATAAGAAAAGACAGAGTAGACATTAATAGTATTAATTCCTGAATTTTCATCATTACAACACTTGGATCATTAGCTAATTTATATAAAGTGTGTTTGTGGAGATATGGGAGAGGGAAATATTGCCAGAGTGCATCACCAAGTGATTTGTTTCTAAGAGCTGACCAAGCTTCCAGAAGCTTCTACCTCTTCAGTTCCCTGCCTGGAGACCACATCCTGTGGTCTGTTCTCCAAATGTCACCTTCCCATTGGATGGCATAATCCATCTATAGTGTATAGAGCTTGAATTGTTTCTAAATAAACAGTGGATTTTTTTTTATGTTTTTGAACACACAAGTACCTGGGAGTATTTTAAATTGATAGGGAGTAAAGCATATTGATGGGATGCTAATCAAGGTAGAAAAAGATGTTCTATATCATTTATTTGAAGAATAAAGCCTTGTATTTATTATTTTTTTTTTGGACAGGTAGAGTGGACAGTGATAAAGCCTTGTATTTAAAGATGACCTAAAGATTCTATCCATACCCTAGACTAGGGCTTCTTAACCTTGGTGCTGTTAATACTTGGGGCTGGGTAATCCTTGGTTTCAAGGAAAATGTTCTGCATTTTCTATGATGTTTTGCTGTATCCTTGGCCTCTCTTGACTAACTGGCAGTAGCAAAAATCCATTTCGACCTCGGGCCATTCCCCTCCATGGGTATTGACAACCAAAAATGCTTCCATACTTTGCCAGATATCCCCAGGAGAGCAAAACTGGCCCTAGTTGAAAACAACAGCCTAGACAAAGATGTGTAACGGACTATGAGAGCATGTGTACTTTATCATCTCATTAGTAACCAAAGCCACAGCTGACACAGACAGCCTGCTGCTGCCAGTTCTGCTCTTTTTCTTGAGAGTTATATTTATTGAGTAAATTTTTTATGGAGACGCAGTGTGAAGATCCAAATGTTTAATCTTCAAATTAAATCCCCTTTGTCAGTAGGCTCTGCCATTTATGAGCTGTTTGATTGGTAAATTGTTTGACCTCCAGGAGCTCCAAGTTCCTTGTAAGAGGAGTAATTCATGTAGCATATTTAGCAGATGCCTTTTCTATAATCAGTGATTGATACACTCTGGGTTATTATGGGTAATTATATTAAGTTGTAGTATGATTTTAAATATTTGTTATCCTTCCTTATAGAGAGAATTTCTATTTCCATCTCATGGATGCCTATGTGATATACTTTGGCCAATGAATTGTGAGTGAAAATGGCCACTTTCCTTTTTTTTTTAAAGATTGATTTATTTAGTTAAAAAGCAGAGTTCGCAGAAAGAAGGGAAAAGAGAGAGAAAGGGCGAGAGAGAGAGAGAGAAATTTTCCATCTGAGAGTTCATTCCCCAGCCAACAACTGGGGCTGGCCTGGCCAAAGCCAGGAGCTTCATCTGGGTTGCCCACAGGGGTAGCAGGGGCCTGAGCACTTGGGCCACCTTCTACTGCTTTCCCAGGCACATTAGTAAGGAGCTGAATCAAAGCAGAGAAGCTGATACTCTAATCAGAGCCCACATGGGATGCCTGGGTTGTACGCAGCAGTTTAACTCACCACACCACAGCACAACACCAGCCCCAAAAAGTGGCCACTTTGAACAAGAAGCCTCAACACTATTCCGAGGTTCCACCACTTGTCATCTTGCTTCTCTGGAGACTATCAGTGTCTTAGGTGGATCTGATCCTTCAGCCTGGGAACTGAAATGAAGATGACATGAAGATGACGTGGAAACACAGCTGACCTGTGATAGGAACCAAACTTGAGCTACAAATAAGCCTTGGTTATCCAGAGTCACTGAACATCAAGTTTTGCTTTTGTTTTTGTTTCAACTGTGGTCTAACTTTACCTAAGCCAATACAATGTAATGAAAATGTTCACAGATAAACAAAAGGATATACCTCATTGAGGTGTAGCCTGAAGGATTACTACTAGTGTGCTGGTATGGAAAGGTATAAAAAGAATTAGGTTAAAGAAAATTAAGTTGGGGGCTGGTGCTGTGGTATATCTGGTAAAGCAGCCAACCTGCAGTGCTGGCATCCCGTATCGGTGATGGTTCGAGTCCCAGCTGCTCCACTTCCAATCCAGCTCTCTGCTATGGCCTGGGAAAGCAGTAGAAGATGGTCCAAGTCCTTGGGCCCCCATATGTGGAAGACCCAAGAGAAGCTTCTGGCTTCGGATTGGCCCAGCTCCGGCCATTGCGGCCATCTGGGGTGTGAACCAGCAGATGGAAGACCTCTCTCTCTACTTCTGCCTCTCTATAACTATGCCTTTCAAATAAATAAATAAATAAATCTTTTAAAAAGAAAATTAAAAGTCTTCTGTCAGGCCGGCGCTGTGGCTCAATAGGCTAATCCTCCGCCTAGCAGCGCCGGCACACCGGGTTCTAGTCCCGGTTGGGGCGCCGGATTCTGTCCCGGTTGCCCCTCTTCCAGGCCAGCTCTCTGCTATGGCCAGGGAGTGCAGTGGAGGATGGCCCAGGTGCTTGGGCCCTGCACCCCATGGGAGACCAGGAAAAGCACCTGGATCCTGGCTCCTGCCATCGATCAGCGCGGTGCGCCGGCTGCAGCGGCGGCCATTGGAGGGTGAACCAACGGCAAAAGGAAGACCTTTCTCTCTCTGTCTCTCTCTCACTGTCCACTCTGCCTGTCAAAAAAAAAAAAAAAAAAAAAAAAAAAAAAAAAATAAAAGTCTTCTGTCACAGAAAAGTTCGAGACCCAATGTTTTTACAAGTGAGTTCTACAAAACGTATTCTAGTTCTACAAACTATTACAAAATAATTAAAAAGCATGGAATGCTGCCAAAATCTTTATGGGACCTGCATTACTGTGACACCCAAAGCAAACAAAGACACAACACAAAAAAGAAAACTGCAGACCAATTTTCCTGATAAGCATAGATGCAAAAATTCTCAACAAATATTAGCAAACAAAATCCGACACTACACACAAAAGGTTATACACCAAGATAAAATGGGATTCATCCTGGGATGCAAGGTTGCTACAACCTTCACAAATCAATAATCACAATAGGGGTAGGCATTGTGGCATAGTGGGTAAAGTTGCCACCTGCAAGTCCAGCATTCCATATGAGCCCTGGATTGAGTCCAACAGTTCCACTGCTGATCCAGCTCTCTGCTAATGTACCTGGGAAAGCAGTGGAAGATGGCCCAAGTCCTTGAACACCTGCACCCATATGGGAGATCTGGATGAAGCTCCAGACTTCTGGCTTCAGCCTGGCCCAACCTTGGCCATCTGGAGAATGAACCAGTGGGTGGAAGATTTCTCTGTTTCTCTCTCTCTCTCTCTCTCTCTCTCTCTCTCTGTGACTCTCCATCTTCGTAACTCTGACTTTCAAATAAATCTTTTTTAAAAAATCACCATAAATCACATCAATATAACAAAAGCCATATGATCATTTCAACAGATGCAGAAAAATTATTTGATAATATTCAACATTCCTTCATGATTGAATACGCTCAACTAATTAGGTATAGAAGGAATGTACCTTGAAATTATAAAGACTACATATAACAAACCAATATCCAATAGCATATTGAATAAAGAAAAGCCAAAAGCATTTCCCCTCTAGAGCAAGATAAGGTCATCTATTTTCACCACTCTTATTCTATGTAGTATTGGATATATTAGCAAGATCAATTAGGGAAGAGAACCAAACAAAAGGCACCAAAATTGGAAAGTGAGAAGTCAAAATATCGATGTTTGAAGATGATATGATTTTGTACACAGAAAAATGTAAACACTCTACCAAAAAGTTATTAAAACCAATAACCAAATTCAATAAATTCACAGGATACAAAATCAACATACAACAAACAGTAGCATGTCTATGCACCAATAATGACCTTGCTGAAATGGAAATCAAGAAAGTAATCCCATTTACAATAGCTACAAAAAATTAAGATTTAATGTAAGGGTCTGTCAGTGTGGTATAATGGGTTAAGCCACCACATGCAGTGTGGGCCTCCCATGTGGGCAACAGTTTGTGTCCCAGCTGCTCCACTTCCAATCCAGCTCCCTACCAATAGGCCTGGGGAAGTAGTGGAAAACACCCCTAGTGCTTGGTTCTCTGAACCCATGTGGGACACCCAGAAGAAGCTCCTGGCTCCTGGGTTCAGCCTGGTCCAGCCCAGCCCTTGTTGTCGTGGTCATTTGGGCAGTGAACAAGCAGATGGAAGACCTCTCTCTCTCTCTCTCTCTCTCTCTGCCCCCCTCCTGCCTCTCTCCCTCCCTGTTTTCCTCCCTCTCTCTGTAACTTTACCTTTCAAAATAAATCTTTTCTTGAAAAAAGAATAAATTTAACCAATGAAGTAGAATATTTCTACAATGAAAATGATAAAACATTAATGAAAAATCATTGAGGATACAGAAAATTGAAAAGTTATGCCTTGTTCATGAATTGGAAGAATTAAGATTGCTAAAATGCTATACTACTGGCCGGTGCCGTGGCTCACTAGGGTAATCCTCCTCCTTGTGGTGCCGGCACACCGGGTTCTAGTCCCGGTCAGGGCGCCAGATTCAGTCCCGGTTGCCTCTCTTCCAGGCCAGCTCTCTGCTGTGGCCAGGGAGTGCAGTGGAAGATGGCCCAAGTGCTTGGGCCCTGCACCCATGGGAGACCAGGATAAGTACCTGTATCCTGCCATCGGATCAGCGCAGTGTGCCGGCCGCAGCGCGCTGGCCGCGGTGGCCATTGGAGGGTGAACCAACGGCAAAAGGAAGACCTTTCTGTCTCTCTCTCTCTCTCTCTCTCTCTCACTGTCCACTCTGCCTGTCAAAAAATAAAAAAAAAAAAATTAAAAAAAATGCCATACTACTTGGTTTTACAGACTCAATGAAATCTCCGTTAAAATACTAATGACAGGGGCCAGTACCGTGGCTCACTTGGTTAATCCTCCACCTCCACCTACGGTGCCAGCATCCCATATGGGCACCGGGTTCTAGTCCCAGCAGCTCCTCTTCCAGTCCAGCTCTCTGCTGTGGCCCGGGAGGGCAGTGGAGGATGACCCAAGTGCTTGGGCCCCTGCACCCGCATGGGAGACCAGGGAGAAGCACCTGGCTACTGGCTTCAGATCGGCGCAGTGCCGGCCGTAGCAGCCATTTGAGGAGTGAATCAATGGAAGGAAGACCTTTCTCTCTCTCTCTCTCTCTCTCTCTCTCTCTCTCTCTCTCTGTCTATAATTCTACCTGTCAAATAAATTTTTAAAAAAATGACATTCTTTACAGAATTAGGAAAAAAACTAAAATTTATATGGAACCACAAAATGACCCAGAATAACCAAAGTGATTCTGAGTAAAAACAATAAAACTAGAGCCATCACAATACCTGATTTCAAAGAATAATCCCAAGCTATAATAATTAAAATAGCATAGTTCAGGCATGAAAACCAACAAATAGATCAATGAAAAAGAACAGAGAACACAGAAATTAATTCTGATCTTTGACAATGGTGCCAAGAACACATTGGAGAAAGGATAGTCTTTTCAATAAATGGTACTGGCAAAACTGAATATACATATATAGAAGAATGAAATCAGATCCCTACCTCTCACTACATGCAAAAATCAACTCAAGATGGATCAAAGAACTAAATGTGATATCTGAATCAATGAAATTTCCACAAGAAAATATAGAAGAAGACTTCAAGGCATTATTATAGGCAGTGAATTTTTTAGATAATATCCCAAAAGCACAGGTAACAAAAGAAAAACTAGACAACTGGGATTTTATCAAACTCAGAAGCTTTTCCAGAACAAAGGAAATAATCAATAGGACGAGGAGATGTCTGACAGAATGGAGGAAATATTTGTACACTACTTATCTGGCAAAGGATTAATATCCGAAATATATCAAGAACTTGGAAAATTTTTTTAAAGTTAAAAATGGGAGAAAGATACAAATAGACATTTCTCAAAAGAAGAAATACAGATGGCCAACAGATACATAAAAAAATCCTTCATCCAACAGGGAAATGCAAAAAAAAAAATAATAAGATATCAACTCACCCCTGTTAGGATGGCTATTGTCAAAAAGCAAACAATAAATGTTGATGAGAAGCAAGGGGAATTCTTATACTCTGTTTGTGGTAGTAAAATTTAGTACAGCCAATATGGAAAGTAACTTAAAACAACAGAAATAGAATTGCAATGTAATCCAGCAATCCTCCTACTGGATTTATACCCAAAAGAAATGAAATCATTGTATCAAAGAGAAGCTTTATTGCAGCACTACTCACAATAGCCAAAATATAGTATCAACAGAGATGTGCATCACCAAACAAATGGGTAAGGAAAATGTGGGGTAAATACACAATGGAACAGTATTCTAGCATACAAGAAAGAATGAGACCCTATAATTTGTAGGCAAGTGGATGCACATGGAGGACATCATGTAGTGAAATAATTCAGACAGAGAAATACTAATACCACATGTTATCCCTCATATGTGGGAACTAAAAAAAACCTCGAAGTGGACACAGAATGTTGATTACCAGAGGCTGGGGAGAGAGAGATAAAGAGAATTTGGATAACAGATACCAAATCAGAGTTGGACTGAAGGAATAAGTTCCTAGAGTTACACACGTAGTGGAGTAACTTTAGGTTGCAGTGATCAAGTATGTATTTTATGAACAAATAGAAGAAGGGAGTTCCAAATCTCTCATCATTATGTCAAAGAAAGGAAAATGTTGATTACCCCGAAGCTATCAATACACATTGTATATTTGCATTGAAATGACACATTATAACATATATGTATGCACAATTATGGCTAATTTTAAAATTAAAATAAAAGCAAACTTAAGTCATAGAAGCATGAGAGCAGGGGACATTGTCTTCAAACAGTGAAGAGGTGGGAGAGGATGGAGCATGCCATGGATGGACACAGGGAAGGGAGATACTACAAATAGCGTAGTGTTCTTAGAAAGCCCATTGTATCCATGTCCTCAAATTTGGAACTTTTTTTTAGATGAAGAGAAACTATCAAATACCATCAGGAGAATAATAATTTTGTCTTAAATTACCCATCCTATCATAATAAAGTTGTTTGGTCAAAAGCTGACTCCACACACGTTTTAAGTTTGAGCTAAAGATTTCTCCATACACAGTGAACTGAAATCCAATCTAATATGTAAACAGACAGCAACCTTCTCTTGTAATAATAACTGAGTCTCAGCCAGTCACAAACACCCAACTGTCAAAATCAATATTAAACTAGATGGCGGGGAGTTGAAACCAACAGGGCTGCCTCTGAACCTGAGTTCCATTTTCTATGCATCACATCCTTTTCTCTGGCTGTAACTAGAGCCTGATCATATAGCGGGGCAAGGCATTCTGAGCCAGTTTGGGTCTAGGTTATTGCCTGCTTCTAGAATTGCAGATAAAGCCAATTAATATTTATGATACTAGATTTGTTGTAATTCTTTCTTCTAAGAGTTTAAGTGATGTGAATATTCTGGCAACATTATTAAAGTTTTGTGTTTTTTTTGACAGGCAGAGTGGACAGTGAGAGAGAGACAGAGAGAAAGGTCTTCCTTTTCCATTGGTTCACCCTTCAATGGCCACCGCGGCCAGCGCACCGCGCTGATTTGAAGCAATGAGCCAGGTGCTTCTCCTGGTCTCCCATGTGGGTGCAGGGCCCAAATACTTGGGCCATCCTCCACTGCACTCCCTGGCCACAGCAGAGAGCTGGCCTGGAAGAGGGGCAACAGGGACAGAATCCGGCGCCCCGACTGGGACTAGAACCCGGTGTGCTGGCGCCGCTAGGTGGAGGATTAGCCTACTGAGCCACGGTGCCGGCCCATTATTAAAGTTTTTTAATCCATGCCTCAATGTCTTTTTTCTCATAACAAACTGAAAGAGTGCATGTTTTTCCAGTTGGCCATCATTCAACTTTTTTAAAATTGAATTTTATTAACTTTGAGAGGTTATGATCCTTAAAGTAAACTGGAGAATCTACTCCTTATAAAATAGCATTAATTTTTGCTCTTTATTGAAATGCTGCCTCTGACAATGTGCTAAGATAGTGTTTCGGAGAGAAGGAAGATAAGAGCTGTAACAACACAATAGTGAACAAGCCTAAAATAGAAATGGAGAGTTCTCACTGATAAAAATTTTGGAAACAGTAGACTCTTCTCTTCATTATTTGAATGTTCCCTGTTTAGGATTTATAAGAAATCATTGTCAATTTTTCCCTGGATCTGGATATATTTATTTCACTGATAAACAGCTGGGACTGCTTTCACAAATATTCACTCACCACGTTCAAGGACATACTCAGAATTGGTCTTATCAAACAGGATTTTGATATTCTTCAGTTTGTGTGCCATCATCATGCTTTAGGGTTAGAAAAGGTGTATCCAGGTTCTGGATGTTTTTAAGAAATGGAATTTTGAGATTTACTGCAAAAATCCTCTCCTGACAAGAGTGCAGGCAGTTGTCAATTTTTCGTGTATGGGAAAAGTCAGAAGGTGAAGTGCCTGCAGTCAGAGATGGGCCACAAAACATCCCTGATGGGAGGACAGAAAACCCTGTGCATGATGCTGAGCTGCCAGGCGGGGTCACAGCAGACCAATGTGTCAAGGGCTGTTAGGGAGAGAAAGGAGAGTTCCCAGATTCCTGGACAGAACTGAAAAGCAGAAAGAGCCGTTTTTTTTTTCTTACTAGGTGTTCTTTACTAGCTCAAACTCTCAGTATATGGATACAAATCCTGATTGCTCTCAAGTGTGTCACCAACTCTGTGAAACAAGTTTGGGATCCTTTGGCAGCCCTGGCTGGTAACATTTTTTCTGTGAAATTTATTTCTTCCATTGAAAAATTACACATTTTCCCACATTCTTGCATTTCTGAAGCTAGATAATATACCACATTCTTTTTACCAAATTTTTTTTAAGGATTCATTTATTTGAAAGGCAGAGTGAAAGAGAAGTCAGGAACTCCATCCTGGTCTCCACATGGGTATCAGGGGCTCCATTACTTGGGCCATCATCTGCTGCCTTCCCAGGCACATTAGTAGGAAGCTGAATTTGAAGCAGAGCAGCTGAGATTCCAACCGGTGCCAACATAGGATGCTGGCATTGCAAGTGGCACCACAAGACCAGTCCTTCTCCCAAATTTATAATTAAACAAGAGTCCTCCTTACAGTTGGGGCTCTGCTTCTCTTTAAAACTTCCAGGCAATACTGATGCTGCTGTTCCTCAAATTCCACTTCGAGGAACAGGAATTTGAAGAGGAATTTGAGAAACAGGAATCCTGAAGGAATTCTCTTGGTGAAGTCTTTCAGAAAACTGTAAATTGAAGCCCAAACTGCTTTAAAAAATTGCTACAACTGTTAAGTGATGACCAAATACAGTTGTAAATGTCAGCTAGGCCATAGGAAGGGATAAAGTCTTGCAAAACTGTGTAGTTTTTCTGTACTATTGAGGAATGTCTTCTATTCCAATAAAACAGAAATGTCAACTATTGTGACTTCATTTCTCTAACTTGGCAACATGAGATATGAGCAATCCCAGACTGGTGCAGGATCTTTGTGTCGTCACCAAGCCTTGAGGCTTCTTTTATCTTTCTCTGGATTGGAGTCATCATAGAAAATCTACTCATCCAACACTTGTTACGTCATAATCATCCCATCCACCCAGGTAAACCAGCAATGGGGAACTCCCTGTTAAAATTTCTGTACTGCTCTGGCCTCAGAATCAGCCCTTAAGGCATTCAGATCTGGCTGAAAAGCCCATGAGAGTATTTCAGGCGTGGAAAACCAAGACACTCTGGCAAAAATAAATAAATAAATAAATGACCTAAGTGAAAGATCTCTGAGAGTGAGATCCTAGTGGAAAGAACAGGTCATCAAAGAAGGAGGTACCTTTCTCTGAAGGGAGAACTTCCACTTTGACTATGACCTTGTCTAAATATGATCAGTCAGTGAACTCAAAAGGCCTCCATAGCCTTGGCAACTCATGACAAGAGCCTAGGGTGATTACTGATGCCATAAACAAGAGTGTCAATTTGTTAAGTCAACAACAGAGTCACTGTGCACTTACTCCTCATGTAGGATCTCTGTCCTTAATGTGCTGTACATTGAGGCTTAATGCTATAACTAGTACTCAACAGTATTTTTCACTTTGTGTCTCTGTGTGGGTGCAAACTGTTGAAATCTTTACTTAATATATACTAAATTGATCTTCTATATATAAAGATAGTTGAAAATGAATCTTGATGTGAATGGAAGGGGAGAGGGAGCGGGAGAGGGGAGAGTTGCAGGTGGGAGGGAAGTTATGGTGGGGGGAGCCATTGTAATCCGTAAGCTGTACTTTGGAAATTTATATTTACTAAATAAAACTTAAAAAAAAAATCTCTGTGCTGGGCCACCATCTTCTCAGCAGGCCTTGCTCCCTGTCCCTTTGCACATTCCCACTTTCACCACAGATGAGAAGCTCGCAAGAGTATCCCTGGAATTTCTCCAATGTGATTCTGGTTTAGATTCTGCCGCAGAGGCACAGTGTTAGCCAGCAATGTGAACAGCAGGGCAAAAGAAGCACTCATGACGGAGCTCCAAAACGTTCATGGAAGGGGCATATTATAAAGATCCTGTGCCAAGATTTAAAAAAAAAGTAACAAAATAAACATCTTTTAAGCCCATTTTCCACTATTTTTAAGAGGTTTACTTTATACAAATTTATTTTCTTTATTTGAAAGAGAGCACACATCCACTGGTTCATTCCCCAAGTACCTGTAACATCCAAGAGCTCAACCTGGGTCTCCCATGGGATCAGAATGGGAATGAGAACTCAAACCCAGGCACTTTAATAGGGGATATCAGTATCCCAAGCAGCATTGTGTCAAATGTCCACCCCTCCACAAACTTTTTGAATTACCTGCATATTCTCTGATGTTAGCTCTAAGTAGCCACTGAGATCATTGAAGATAATTTCTCTTGGCTCTGAGAGTTCACTTGAGAACCAACTGAAGATCTTTATTTAAGTATTTCCTTAGAGTTTGTGTCTGGAGATGGAGCCAGCATGGTGTGCAAGCAGGTAGATAAAAAAGCAGGCAGACTCCCTGTCACCCTTTGTACATTTCCTAAAAGCTGTCCCTTGCTGCTGAATGCACTCCTAACCAATAAAGCGGGACACTCAGCCCTTCCAACAAATGTGTGCTCACTCTCCTCTTCATATTCTTACTAATTCTCTCTCCAGTGGCTCTGCTGTCATGGCTATGTTCTACCAGATACACCCTCATCAATCATAACTTGGGACATGGGCGTACCCAACTGTCAAGGGATGTCAAGAAATGAGTCCTTGGTTTATAACCTCTACAGCCAACCTGTCCATTTTCGTTGTCATTAACAACACATGACCATTTTAATTCATTAAAATTAAATAAAATTAAAAGAGACCCTTATGTGTGGTAACCACATTTTAAGTTCTCAAAGCTGCATCTGCCTAGTGGATATGATACTGGGTGCTGCAGCAGATCTGCACATTTTCATGATCACAGAGCGTTCTGTTGGCAAGTAGTGTTCTCCAGACAGATACAAAAGAGAGATGTCTTCCTAAACCTCCATGATGCCAAGCACTGTCTGCCATAGAGGAGATGTGAATGTTTTTATAGAATGAGCTCTATGCTCAAGGCTCCTTTCTTTTTCTTTCTCTTTCTCTTTCTCTTTCTTTTCTTTCTTTCTTTCTTTCTTTCTTTCTTTCTTTCTTTCTTTCTTTCTTTCTTTCTTTCTTTCTTTCTGATTTTCTTTTACAGGCAGAGTGGACAGTGAGAGAGAGAGACAGAGAGAAAGGTCTTCCTTTGCCGTTGGTTCACCCTCCAATGGCCACTGTTGCCGGCGCACTGCGCTGATCTGAAGCCAGGAACCAGGTGCTTCCTCCTGGTCTCCCATGGGGTGCAGGGCCCAAACACTTGGCCCATCCTCCTCTGCCTTCCCAAGCCACAGCAGAGAGCTGGCCTGGAAGAGGAGCAACCAGGACAGAATCCGGCGCCCGACCGGGACTAGAACCCAGTGTGCCGGCGCCACAGGTGGAGGATTAGCCTATTGAGCCACGATGCCAGCCATCAATCAAGACTCCTTTAAAAAGATAACATCTATTTATTTTTAACCCATGTTAAAAATAATAAAAATATAAAATATTTTTAACCTATATTACTCCTCATGGAGTAACATATTTTATATTTAGAATAGGGAAGCTAACAAATAATAAATGAATTAAAAAATAGCATACTGTAAATGTGTCTAAAATTCAATGACATCAGCTATGAAGTGTTACCCTCTACCGCTACTGCAAAATTCAAAATTCAGAATTTTGTATAAGCATGAAATAAACAAGACAGAAGCCACCTGGAGATTTAATACCACTTTATGGGCCAGCCATTCTATAAAACATTAATGAGGACATTTGTGGTAATAAATGTTAATACATTCTCTTGAGTGTGTGAGCATTGTCAGATGATTCTTTATGGTGACATTCAACAGTAGAAAGAGTTTATTAAAACAATATATTAATTTCCAGGAAGCTAAAAATAACACAGGAGTTTATATCTGCAGTTTTCTACTATTTTTTTTTTGATTGGAGGCAGAAAGCAGAAAGTATTTGAAGACAGGAGCAAAACTCCTGGGCCCATAAAGTGGCTGAATCTTATTGTTGCTCTTTCATGGTAACATTGCTGGTGTCAGAAAGAACAACAAAGGTCTGATAGGTCACATGTAACAGGCAACATGGGAATCTATCACAGGTCACTCAACAGGAATGATCTGAAATATAGTGACATTCATTTTGTGCCATTGAGAGACAGTTCAAGAAAGTCTCTAGCTACTGAGGCTGGCATTGTAATGCAGCAGTTTATACCACTGCTTGGGACACTGGCATCCATGTCAGGGTACCTGGACTGTGTCCCACCTCCACTTTATATCCAATTTCTTGCTGATGCATATGATGGCTCAAGTACTTGGGACACTGTCACCCATGTGGGCAACCCATAATGGAGTTCCTGGCTTCTGGCTTCGGACTTCACCTTGGCCCAGACCTGGATGTTGCAGCCATTTGGGGAGTGAATCAATGGATAGGAGATTCTCTCTCTCTCTCTCTCTCTCTCTCTCTCTCTCACTACCTTTCAAATAAATAAAAAAATGCAAAAAAAAAGTTCTTAAAAAGAAAGTTAGTATGCTAAAAGGTCATCTTTAATTTGCACGCATACAAAAAAATCTTCTTTTGAGAAATAAATGGATATTGTTTTCTTTTTCCATCTTACTGGTAAAGCTATATTTCATCTTCTTTTCCAATCTTTGCAAGAAATGCACTTATTTAAAATTTCTATTGAAAGCTCTGCCCTTGTCTGCAGCTGGTCTTGGTGGAACAGTTTTGGTACCCAATGGGCAGAAAACTTGTCCCATGTTAATTTTTCAGTCAGAATTGTAAACTAAACCACTTGAGATGGCTATTATGTCAATTGATGTTTTTGCCATTTATTAGGTTCCTTTTCAATTAGGGTAAAAATATGATGGATTTTTTTTCCTTGCAAACTGGTGTGGACGATTTGTAGTGGTGAACTTCGTCTTTAACTTTTTTTTAGAATTTTTTAAAACTTTTATTTAGTAAATACAAATTTCCAAAGTACAGTTTATGGATTACAATGGCTTCCCGCCCCCCATAACTTCCCTCCCACCTGCACCCCTCCCATCTCCCGCTCCCTCTCCCATTCCATTCACATCAAGATTCATTTTCAATTATCTTTATATACAGAAGATCAATTTAGTATATATTAAATAAAGAGTTCTTCAGCTTGCACCCACACAGAACATAAAGTGTAAAATACTGTTTGAGTACTAGTTAGAGCATTAATTCACATTGAACAACACATTAAGGACAGAGATCCCAATGCCATTTCACTAGTCCAAGTGATCAATTTCAGTTCACAATTGATCATACTGATAGGTCTAAGAGTCAAAGGGATCACATAAACAAGACTAGTATCTGCTAATACTAACTGATAGAATAAAAAAGGTAGAGAACGATCCAATATGGGAAGCAGGATACACAGCAGACTCATAGAATGGCAGATGTCCTAAACAGCACTCTGGCCTCAGAATCAGCCCTAAAGGCATTCAGATCTGGCTGAAAAGCCCATGAGAGTATTTCAGGCATGGAAAGCCAAAACACTCTGGCAAAAAAAATAAATAAATAAATGAAAAGATCTCTGCGAGTGAAATCCCACTAGAAAGAACGGGCCATCAAAGAAGGAGGTAACTTTCTCTGAAGGGAGGAGAGAACTTCCACTTTGACTATGACCTTGTCTAAATAAGATCAAAGTCAGTGAACTCAAAAGGCCTCCATAGCCTTGGCAACTCATGACAAGAACCTAGGGAGATTACTGACGCCATAAACAAGAGTGTCAATTTGTTAAGTCATCTTTAACATTATCTCATCCCTTCTTAAAATGACTCATCCGTCTATACACTGCTGATTTATTTGTAGTCTCATCCCCAGAAACTTTCCGTCGTTTATGTCATTCATCAACAATTTCATCATTCTTCTACTTAACATTTACCATAAATTTGATGTTTGTTTTTTCTTCAGTATTTGCAAAATTTGCATTGCTCATATAAGGGCTCTGCTTATCCTTCTCAGTGCCTAAACTAAATCCTGTTCACACATGTTCACATAAGTTAGTATGAGTGTTTTTAACAAAAATGTTTGGAATCCATGCAGTTCTTTGTGATACATATGTTCTATGAATTCATCAAAGTTCTCTCCTGAAAGGAAACAACAGAGAGATTTCTTGTCCTCATGTTCTGAGTTCACAAAGAAGAGATCATGAGCGCACAGGGAGGAGGCAGCCACCTACAATCCAAGAGAAGGGACTTCAAAATTAAAAAAAAAAAAAAAGACATCTTCCATGTCAGCACCTTAATCTTGGACTTCTCAGTCTCCAGAGCCATGAAGAATACATTTATGATGACTCAGGCTCAATTGCTCTTCTTATTTAATTTGTCTGGGAAAGTTCTCAGGGCTTGGATAGTTTTAAAGCTCTTTAGTTGATTTTACTCTGCAACCAGGTTTGAGAGCTCTTCTCTTAAGAGAATGATTCTTCAGGTTTTTTCTACCCATGCATTCCTAAGGGTTATAACACTACAGAAAGCAGCTCTTTCCAGCAGAGTATGTGAGGAAAGGTGTGGGGTGCAGCTTTTTAATGAGACATTCTAGGCTGCTGGGTTTTCTGTCTTCCTGTTCGCATTGAGAGTCATTCTGGGACAGAGGATGAGAGGCTTTTTGAGACAAGAATTGCTTTCTTGTTGCCTAAGTGATTTTTTTAAAATGAGAAGCTTCACACACCTTCTTGTATTTGAAGTGCATGTATTCATCCCATATTCTAAGGTAGGGAGAAGTGGAAGCTCGGAAAGAGTCACAGGACAGCAATGTTGGACATACATCTGGATTCTCAAAAAGGCACACTGTCTCAGAGGGGTTGCCACAAAGTTCATGGAAAATATGCATTATGGAAAAACCTATGCATGAATTTCAAACATTTCTGAATAAACGTATCTTTTAATTCCATGAATGTTTCAAAGTACCCTGTATGCATGAAGTCCTATAGATCATCACAAAACTTGGCAAGGAGAATGGGAGACCCTGGATTGCAATGGTGGTAGCTATGTCAGGAACTTGGAGTGGTGTGAGAAGATCTTTCATTCATAGCATGTGGAATCTGGAAACACATGGTGGTCTTATCTTCTTTTGAACTTAAGCTGATGTGTCATTAGTAATACCCATATTTGGTAAATGAAGATCTATATTCTCATTAGAGAGATTTTAGTGGCAGGGGTTAGTAAGAAGGACAATGAGTCTCTTTCCCCACCCAACCCAACTAAAATCACTGGAAAACCAAGTACTTTGTATTTGTCTTCCCCGTACTCCATAGTCCAGTAACCCTTAGGGGGCAGAATGGTGCCTTCCTTAAGGAGCATTCTCAGGACAATACAAAGAATAATTTCAAAGCATTTCTACTCCCTGGGAAACAAAGTGAGGTCAGAGAAGGATGGGATGAATTTGCTATCATTTCAGCTGTGCTATCTTTTTTGAGTCTTAATATTTTTCACTGTTTCTGAGAGGAGAAAAATAGTGATCAGAAAACATGAAGTAAGAAGTGAGCAAAGCCAAAGAAACATGATTTTTAGCATGGAGGTTGGCAGGGCAGGGGGGAGGTTCTTAAAAATCAATGGTATGAGAGTATTTCAGGCATGGAAAGCCAAGACACTCTGGCAAAAAGATCTCTGTGAGTGAGATCCCAGTGGAAAGAACAGGTCTTCAAAGAGGGAGGTGCCTTTCTCTGAAGGGAGGAGAGAACCTCCACTTTGACTATGACCGTGTCTAAACAAGATAAGAGTCGGAGAACTCAAGGGGCTTCCATAGCCTTGGAAACTCATAACTGGTGCATAGGGAGATTACTGATGCCATAAACAGGAGTGTCAATTGGTAAAGTCAACAACAGGAGTCACTGTGCACTTACTCCTCATGTAGGATCTCTGTCCTTAACGTGCTGTACACTGAGGCTTAATGCTATAACGAGTACTCAAACAGTATATTTCACTTTGTGTTTCTATGGGGGTGCAAACGACTGAAATCTTTACTTAATGTACACTAAACTGATCTTCTGTAAAAAAAAAAAAAGAAAGAAAGAAATTTTCAATTCCCAACTTGACTCTCACTGGGATTAAACATGACAATAGGTCTGATCTGATTTCATCATCATTTTAAAAAAATCGTCTATTATTTTTCACTTTATGTTTCTGTGTGGGAGCAAACTGTTGAAATACTTACTTAAGGTATACTAAGCTGATCTTCTGTATATTAAGATAATCGAAAATGAATCTTGATGTGAATGGAAGGGGAGAGGGAGTGGGAAAGGGGAGGGTTGTGGGTGGGAGGGACGGTATGGGGGGGGAAGCCATTGTAACCCATGAGTCGTACTTTGGAAATTTATATTCATTAAATAAAAGATAAAAAAAAAAAATTAAAAAAAAAATCAATGGTAAACTGATTTTTTTTTTTGCTAGAATGTGAAGCAAGATGTGTATTACCCCTATTTTGTGCATGTAGACACTGAGCCTTAAAGAGTTTAAATAATATAATAAACTAGTCAGGATCCCTTCCATTACAAGTATCATATAATTTAAATCAAAATACTTTAACTTACAAAAAAACAGCGTAATGATTTGTATGGTTGAAAATTTCAGATGTAGAATCCCCATGATTCTAACAGTACCTTTATTCTTTCGATATGGTTTATGCCTCTTAATTCTGTGAGAACAACTACTTACTTTTGCTCCACCTCACCCCTTCTGCTGATTCCTAGCTGACCAGAGGCTTTCTATTTCCCAAAGTGTTTTTTTAAGAATTATTTATTTGTTTGAGAGGCAGAACTACAGACAGAGAGAGGGAGAGACACAGAGAGAGATCTTCCATCTGCTGATTCACTCCCCAAATGGCTACAACAACCAGAAGTAGACCGATCTGAAGCCAGGAGCTTCTTCCACAGGAGCTTCTTCCAGGTCTCCCACATGGGTGCAGAGGCCCAAGCACTTGGCCCATCTTCCACTGCTTTCCCAGGCCATTAGCAGAGAGCCAAATCAGAAGAGGAGCAGCTGGGACACCCATATGGGATGCCAGCACCGCAGGTGGAGGCTTAACCTACTATACCACAGTGCTGGCCCCTTCCCCAAAGTTTTGACAAACCCAGCTCAGCTGCAAGAGCCTGGTCCCAACCATGTGCCTGTCGTGGAGCCAGCCACTCTCATCTGTGGATGAATGTATGGGTTATTTAGCCTGTGTCACATGACCATCTTTCCAACTGGGCGTAAGGCCAGATTATCTGATTGACCTTGCCTTCTCCTAAAAGAAGGGTGGGGGGGTGGAAATCAAGCTCTACAACAGAAAAAAGGGAAGAGGGAAAATCTAAAGAGTGACAACAAATGTTGACTAATTTTTTAAATTTTATTTAAGTAATACAAATTTAGTACATAGTGATTCTTCCCACCCTACCTCCCTCCCACCCATACTCCCACCTTCTTCCTTCTTTCTCTCCCATTCCCATTCTTACTTTTTAAAAAATCTATTTTCAGTTAACTTGATATTCATAAGATCAACTCTACACTAAGTAGAGAGTTCAATGTTGATTATTTTTGCCTAAGGTCAGCCAGGTGTTCAACTGGCAAACTCAGAGCTCAAAATGAGATCTGGGCCAGCGCCACAGCTCACTAGGCTAATCCTCCGCCTGCGGCACCCGTACTTCGGGTTCTAGTCCCAGTTGGCGCACTGGTTCTGTCCCGGTTGCTCCTCTTCCAGTCCAGCTCTCTGCTGTGGCCCGGAAGGGCAGTGGAGGATGGCCCAGGTGCTTGGGCCCTGCACCCGCATGGGAGACCAGGAGGAGCCGCCTAGCTCCTGGCTTTGGTTCGGCACAGCTCCGGCCGTAGCGCCCATTTGGGGGTGAACCAACGGAAAGAAGACCTTTCTCTCTCTCTCTCTCTCTCTCTCTCTCTCTCTAACTCTGCCTGTCAAAAAAAAAATGAGATCTGTTTGACTCGGAAAGTTATGTCCTTAAGCACCTGCTGAAATTAAACATCTTTTTTATTACTATGGACAAAGTAACATGTGAGGTCCTAGAAATGCAAAGCTGTGTAAGACACAGCCTTGCCCTGCGCAGCTCTACATATGGGGGAAGGCAGGTGTAAAGAGCTAATGACAGTGCAGTGAGTAAGGTGCTCAGGTGAAAACTGAGGAGCCCATTAATAGCAATTAGTAGTTCCTTCTCTGAGTCATTAATCACCAGCCCATACTCTGGAAGTCCAGGGCCTCCACCCTTCCTTTGCCAAAGCAGTACCAGGGGAGAGAATTTGTTAACAGGGAAAATTCATCTCCTAGAAAAGGGAGAAATTGTCCTCGGTTATTCTAATTTGACTAAATAAAACATAGATGCCAATTTCAGGGAATTTACTGTAATAGACAAAAATAGGAAAAATGAAAGTAAGGAAAATTAAACATACTACAATGATGCATTAGAATACTCTCCAAATAGCCATAGCCCCCAGATTTCTCTGCAAGTGTTTTTAAAACAGCATTTATTTTTTGTTTCAAAGGACAGCAACAGAGAGGGACATGTACATACATAGAAGAAAAAAGAGAGAGAGAGCGAGAGCTCTTCCATCTTCTGGCTTACTCTCCAAAAGGCCAAAACATCCAGGTTTGGGCCGTGCCAAAGCCAGGAACCAGGAACTCCAGCCTAGTCTTCCACATGCGTAGTGAAAGCCCAAACACTTGGGCCATCTGCTGCTGATTTTCCATGATGCATTAACAGGACTAGAGGCAGAGCATCCTGGACTCAATTCAGTACTCTGCTGTGGTATTCTGGCATCTCAAGTGGTGACTTAACCTGCTGCACCACAATGCCAGCCCCTGCAAGCATTTTTTTAATGCTTCAAAAGGGCCTAAGTTCATATACAAAGGAAAAAAAATATTTTTCTCTGGCACTTAAGGGTGAAATTTGGGCCGGTGCCATGGCTCACTAGGCTAATCCTCTGCCTGTGGCACCAGCACCCCGGGTTCTAGTCCTGGTTGGGGCACCAGTTCTGTCCTGGTTGCTCCTCTTCCAGTCCAGCTCTCTGCTGTGGTCTGGGAAGGCAGTGGAGGATGGCCCAAGTGCTTGGGTCCTGTACCCGCATGGGAGACCAGGAGGAAGCACCAAGCTCCTGGCTTCGGATTGGCACAGCACGCCGGCCGTGGCAGCCATTTAGGGGGTGAACCAACGGAAGGAAGACCTTTCTGTCTGTCTGTCTCTCTCTCTTTCTCACACTAACTCTGCC
Source organism: Oryctolagus cuniculus (assembly GCF_051225735.1). Classification (NCBI taxonomy): domain Eukaryota; kingdom Metazoa; phylum Chordata; class Mammalia; order Lagomorpha; family Leporidae; genus Oryctolagus; species Oryctolagus cuniculus. The sequence continues at coordinate 147,266,272 of NC_142869.1, read as the reverse complement.
TGTAAAAAAAAGGTGAAATTTAATATAAAAATATGACACATTAGGTGAAATCAGCTCCATCTGGATTAGCTAGAGAGTTGACAACTCGGCACTGGACATTGAAATGCTGTCTTTGGCATGCAAGGAAGAATGGCCAGACTATAGGGACAGCACAGCATTTTAATTCATTTCCAATAAAACTTGTGAATTTATAATGGAAGGAAAAGACAAGATGAATGGCACATGCAGTTCTCCAGTTCAATGTGTGAGATGCAGCAGACAATGCAGTTGTGATGCTACTGATCTGCTTGCAAGTTCATTGTAGATTCAAGTCCCAGGAGATGAAAAACTCTTCTGGCATTTTATGGAGCTACAGCGATTTGTGTGATGATATGCTATAAATTTTAAGGCTGATGGAGTGATAAGTGCTCATATGGACATGCTTGGCTGCTGCTCTGGTCTGGCAAACTCTTTAAGGAGAGTGACACACCCATGCTCAGTAGTATCCATCCATCACCAGTCACATTTTACACAATCTGGCATGGACATCTGCTAAAGAAGAGTTGACTGAAAAAAGCATTCAGAACCCAACTGACTGTGCAAAGAAGAATGCAATAACTAAAACTTGGAAATCAACTCTATATACTTTGGGCTTGAGCAATAACAAGTACGCTTTGTGTTTGGCAATTAGCTATAGTGAGTAAAGCTTAGCATTTGACAAATTTGCTGATGCAGTGAAATAAGCAGCTGACTATTCTACTGTTTTTGTTGAGTGATTGCCCTTTTGTAGAGTGATGGGTTTTATGTACTGAATGTTGTGGACCCCTCCCCCACATTGATATGTTGAAGTCCTCACACCCTAGTGTGGTTGTATTTGGAGTATGGAAGTTACTAAAGTTAGGTGAGGTCATAAGGGTGATGCACTGATACAATTAGGATTAATATCATTATAGGAAGAGACACCAGAGAGTGTGCTTGATCTTGAATTTTCCAGCCTCCAGAATGGTGAGAAAATAAATTTCTGCTGTTTAAGCCATCTGATCTATAATATTTTGTTATGGCAGCAGAGGCTGGCTAATACAATAGATAAGGCCATTGCCTCTACATATGGTTATTATATCTTCTTGTCTGTAGATTAATAAAGAGCTAATATAGATCTTACTAAACATCTGTTATTGAAGTAATTCCTTGACAGTGATAATTATTTTTCCAAAATTTCATTCTAGTTGCCCCATAATAAAAAAAATTGAGATTTACCTCAACTGTCCCCTCTATTTTTTCAAGGATCCTGCCTTATACTATTTAGCAATGGGCTATTGGCAATTCCTAACAGGCTCTGAGGTGTATACCTTCATGTTTGAGCATTATATTTTCTCTAATTTGAATTTTCTTCTGCCTTCTGCAGAATAAATCCTCTTCTTTCAGTATTCAAGTTCTGTATGACATTTACATTATCTCTGAAGTCTAACCTTGAGAGTCAGAAGAATTCTCTTTCCTCTGACCAAGAAGTGTATCTCACATGTAGTTAACTCACGTAGTTAGACAAGTTACAAGAGACATATAAAAGGAGAGGCCTGGAAGATTCAGAACTTGTCAGATTGAACACTGATGTACAATACTACTTAGGTGTGATTAAGAAAAGAAGTTTCTCAACTACAGAAGTTCTGGGTGATGCCGCGATCCGAGTGTCATCCAGAGATAGAGGTGCTGAAGTAAGGCCTATGTTCTGATGAGTCTCATCCAAATGGATTTTGTATCACCAGGGAAAATTGAAGATTAGAAATACCAGCTAGAGTTCCAAGTTCATTAGATCACACAAGTGACAAGGAAGTCATTAGGATCACTGGATTACAGAGCAGGAATAATTGTATTTGAATTAGTAGTGTTGTGAGAAGTAAACATTTGGTTCATTTTCAAAGTAAGGGGTTTAGTTGTAAGTAGACAACTAGCTAGCATCACAGCTTGCAGACAAGTATCTAGCTAGCATAACGGCTAGGTACATGCTTCTGGAATTTCTTAGGCAAACAGGATATCAGTGGCCAAAACAGTTGAAGCAAATGCAGGTAAAATTGTAACCCTCATAGTTACTCAGCCAAGAACTGGGGGAGGGACTTGCATGCTAGAAAATGAATTGCTTGCTGTAAATCACCCCAAGTGTGCTAGCCCACCAGGCACTGGATCTTGCAAGATCATTAATAAAGTCTGGCTTTCTCTGCACTTCCTTAGTCCTAATTCATCCTGTAGGTAAACGAGTGAGGCTGTTTCTTACAATATGGATTTCAAAAGAGAATGAACCTCGGCATGAGGATGGGAGGGTAATGGTCTAAAAGGGGGAGTGGGATAGCCTAGATCAACAGAGAAGACAATACAGATGGGAATATGAAAAGTCTCCAAAAAGCTCGTGGAAGAATGTATATAATGAAAAACTATACATGGATTTCAAAAATTTTTGGCATGAAAATAAACATTTAATTACAGTTTCCATAAACATCTTTTAGAGGTATGATTTATTTATTTGAAAGGCAGAGTGACAGAGAGAAGTAGAGGAAGAGAGAAGGAGGAACTGAGGGCAGGAGAAACAGATTCAAAGAGAGACTTTCCATCTGCTGGTTCACTCACCAAATGGCTGCAACAGCCAACCCTGGACCAGGCTGAAGCCAAGAGCCAGGAACTCCATCCAGGTCTCCCACTTGGGTGGCAGGGGAGCAAGCACTCGGGCCACCCTCAGCTGCTATCCCAGAAACATGAGCAGGGAGCTGGATTGGAAGTGCAGTAGTCAGAACTCCAACCGGCATTCTAATAAGGGATGCCGCTGTTGCAGGCAGTGGCTTAATCTGCTCTGCCACAATTTGTGCTCCTCCAGAAACTTTTTTTAAAAAATTATTTATTTTTGGAGTCACTGTGTACTCACTCCTCATGTAGGATCTCTGTCCTTAATGTGTTGTTCAATGTGAAGTAATGCTATAACTAGTACTCAAACAGTATTTTACACTTTATGTTCTGTGTGGGTGCAAACTGATGAAATCTTTATTTAATATATACTAAATCAATCTTCTGTATATAAAGATAATTGAAAATGAATTTTGATGTGAATGGAATGGGAGAGGGAGCGGGAGATGGGAGGGTTGCAGGTGGGAGGGAAGTTATGGGGGGGGGAAGCAATTGTAATCCATAAGCTGTACTTTGGAAATTTATATTTACTAAATAAAAGTTTAAAAAATTATTTATTTTTGTTTATTTAAAAGGCAGAGAGAGAATTTCCCATAATTAAATCCCACCTTCCTCTCTCTTTCTAAGACTCTTATGCTATTAAGTTTGAATCCCACTACCATACTGATAGTCTCTGGTTTGTCCTTCAGGATTCACTTGCCAGAATTCCTCATCTGGCTCTGCTCCCTGGGAGTCCATGTCCTCTGGTGTTAGACCAGATTTAGCCAACTGAGAGCCTTGGAAGGGGATTAGAATGAGGAAAGAGAGTGAGACTGGAATTTATCACCCTGACTCCTTCTCTGTGAGGACCTAAAAGATGGCTGTGTTGGGACAGAATGGTCAGAAGGTCACTGCTCCTTCTGAGGATACACACATTGCATGACTCTGTCCAGATCTCTGTACCCTTTCCTTCTTTGTTCATGGCACTCAGTTCAAGCACTGTCTCTTGGGGTCGCCTTCCCTCTGCTTGTACTGTTGGAACTAGTCCATGTGCACTCCCTTAAGTTGAACAAGGCCATCTATGGGAATCCTGATATGTGAGGGTTCTTAGATCAGCTTCACTTCCATATCTCTTCCCCCAGTCTTTCAAAGACATTTCAAAGGAAAGATCTGATCATGTCATTCTCCAAATGTGCAAATGCTGTTACAAGATGCAGTATTTTTCCTCAACATTTTCTTGGAAGACCATCATCTTCTGTGGGGAGAACCTCACCTTTTCACATTCTCCCAAAGGGACTCTGCACCTGTCACACCAAGCAACCTCCTTGTCCACAGCAACAGCACCACTTCCTGTCTCCATGCAACTGAGAGAACTGTGTCCTCTATACCATATGCCCGTCTCTGCCTTAAGAACAGCTCTTTTAACTGTGCCAAAATAAAAGTCATGGAGTCCGAGATGTTTGCTAACCTACCTGAAGCAGTATTCACTGTAACCCTACAGCAAGCTTGTCTTGATCAATTTTTCTATTGCTATAACAAAATACCTGAGGCTGGATGCTTTATGAAGTAGAGACTCCTTTCACTCATGATTCTGGTGATGAGAAGACCAGCCTACATTGTGCTGCTATCCTCACATGGGCTCCCTGGCTGCTTCACTCCATGGTAGAGAAATGGAAAAGGAAACAGTTGTGTGTGTACAGAACGGGCTAATCCTGTGAGATGACCTCATTTTATAACAACCTGCTCTCAAGAAAATAACTCACTCTGTAAGATCAGTTTTAATCCCTTCCAAGCACGGTGGCCCCATAACCTAATTACCTTCCCTGAGGCCCCACCTTTTAAAAGTTCCATCATCTCAGGGCAGGCATTTTGAAAAGAGGTAAATATCCCCCAGTCCCACATTGGAGCATCCATGTTTGAGTCCTGAATCTGCTTCTGACTCCAGCTTCCTGCTAATGTGTACCCTAGGATGCAGCAGTTAATGGTTGAAGTACGTGGGTCCCTGCCACCCACATGGGAGACTTAGATTATGTTCCTGGCTCCTGGCATTGGCCTAGCCCAGCCCCAGATGTTGCAAGTATTTGGGTAAAGAACTAGGGGATGGAATGCCTCCATCTTTCTCTATCTTCTTTCTTTCTTTCTTTCTCTCTCTCTCTCTCTCTCTCTCTCTCTCATTCTCTCTCATTCTCTCTCTCTCTCTGTATGTGTGTGTGAATGTGTGTGTCTTTTAAATAAATGAAAATAAGTAAATTACAATTTAAAAAGACAAAAAAAATTATACCACCTCAACACTCCACACCTAGTGCATAAACCTTCAAGGGATACACTCAAACCATGTCCACACCACAGCCAACTTCCACTACTCTGTTACACTGCCAACGACACTATACTTCAGTGATTGGCTGGAAGATCTCCCTAGACCTACTATGAGACTCTAATGAAAGGTACATGGTCTTTTTGAATTATGACTTCTTATTCAATGTCTCTTACAAACCAGATGTTCAATAAAATACATAGAATAAGTAACTATGCCATCATGTAAGTTGTTACTCTAGAGATCTCACATGTAATTGATGAAGAGATGATCCAGTTGTGAAATCATTTTTTCTGTTTACTTATTGCCACAAATAGTTCAGCTGACCCATCTGTCCAGGCAGGTGTCCCCATTCTCTCCCAATTACTGATTCCATCTACATCATTCCTAAAACTTCAAGTCAATAAAAAAGCTGCTATGGGCAGACTATTATGAATGTTTACACTAAAAATTAAATTTCATGATCTTTCATCAAGTATTCTCACCCTACACTTCTACCTGAAAAGCCAAATATTTATTGTGCATTTCTGTAGAAGACATTTAATAATTAGCTTTCAAATGAGCAGTAAAAAAATATTTATATATTCATACCTTTTGACTATAGTTCAATATTTGAGATGTGTAGTGTAGGTGTAATTAAAGTAAACTACAGGAAAACTTCAATTCATTTAATTAGCACATAGGTAATAAAAATATTATACATCACTTGGGTAATTTGGATCTAATACATTTAACAGAGACCATCTTTCCTAAATTTGTGATCCTATGAATTCCTATCATTCAATGTGCTACCTATAGATAAGATAATGAAATGACAATTTCCATTAGGATTCACTCAGCACCTTGTCACTATTGAATTCAATGAAAAACTCAATAAATGAAAGCATTGTGTTTTTATTTTTCTCTGGACAGATGAAGTTTTACAATGGAGTGCTGAGTTTTCATGGGGGATCCACGTCTCTGTGACACTAGCAACTGAGGGTCTGTGCCGTGCACTTTTCAGACTGAGGCCCAATCTGGACTGCTGCCCTCTGTCATCCTGTGCGAGCCTATGGCATCCCTGGCCACTCCCCTCTGGCCACAGAGGATGGTGAAGGAGAAACTGAGATGTGTAGAAGGGGTAGCAGTAGGCCAGTCCCTTGGTTCTTCATGCATTTCCTGGAACGCATGGTTTTATGAGATCTTAGCCCATCAGCGACTGGAAGCATCTCTCTTTTTCAGGAGCAAGCAATAAGTAAGAGAAATCAGAGGATGATGGCTGAAATGCAAAAGCACAAATGAGGCACCAATATATCTATAGAAGTAGTACGGAATGCTTATTGTGTCATTATTACGTGTTTCTAAGAATAAGCACAATGTTGTGGGGAAATTGGTAATAAACTTGCTGAGCTTGAACAGAAAACAAGCCCCTGAATGATTCAGATTAACTCAAAAACTACTACCTGGCACAGGGGTATCTTCACAAATGTTCAGTGAAAGACATTATTTAAACCAAATTTTTCTTACAAATTCACATTAAATGCATCAGTTGAGTTGGCTTGTAACAAATACCTATAAGGATTCCTTGTGAACATTATTTTCTGAAGCATACCTAGGTTGTAATTTATCTGAATAGAAATTTAGATTTCTGTATCCAACAATGAGGTCACTTCAGCTGATACATGTAGACTGTTTGGGCTGCTTGGCCCATTTAAAGTGATATGGAGGCAAAGATAATATTTTTATGCCACCTTCACTGTCTTCACCACCTGGTCTCACAGGGCTGACACTGGAGGGTGTTTAACTCCCAGGGCAGACCTCACACACCCCTCCAGGGCAGCCAGTTACAGCAACAAACAATATATTTCACTTTGTGTTTCTATGGGGGTGCAAACTGTTGAAATCCTTACTTAATGCATACTAAACTGATCCTCTGTAAAAAAAAAAAAAAAAAGAAATTATCAATTCCCAACTTGACTCTCACTGGGATTAAACATGACAATAGGTCTGATCTGATTTCATCATCATTTTAAAAAAAATCATCTATTATTTTTCACTTTATGTTTCTGTGTGGGAGCAAACTGTTGAAATCCATACTTAATGTATACTAAGCTGATCTTCTGTATATTAAGATAATCGAAAATGAATCTTGATGTGAATGGAAGGGGAGAGGGAGTGGGAAAGGGGAGGGTTGTGGGTGGGAGGGACGGTATGGGGGGGAAGCCATTGTAATCCATAAGTCGTACTTTGGAAATTTATATTCATTAAATAAAAGTTTAAAAAAAAAACAAACTAAAGATAAAAGATTAGATAATCAGTGTCCATTTGTAAGACAGTTTTCACCATGGTAAATTTTGATTGCTCTACCAACTCTTTTGAAAGGCTTGGAAAGTAGAACAAGGAACAAATTTCAGCTCCAGAAACACCTCAATCTTTTTGATCAGCTATGATTGATTTTGTAGCATGTGCTTTGGCTTTTTCAATATTTCATGATAAGTATTTCCATGTTTTAGATGTAGTCCTTATTTTTTTTCAGGATCTACAAATAATTTTATTGCCATGGAACAAGTAACACAACAGGCGCCCTATGCTGGATGCCACTCTCTCCTGGTCATTTCCTATACTTCAGAGGGAGAGTTTACACAGGGAGGAATTAAAATGAAAAATCATCTCTGCCCCAACCTCACCACCGACTATTCACAAACCCCGGCATTTTATTCTACAGTTTTCCCTCCTTTGTGTCCCTACCAAGGGGCTCCAGGACTTTTTCTTGCAGATTCAGAGGAGGGGAGGGCATGCTGGGGGATGAGGTGGTGGCTACTCACAGCTCCTGATGCCAGGAGCCAGCCTGAGGAGTTGTCCCTTATCATGGAATGGGGAACAGCCCCCTCTCAATTGGGGGTCTGGGAGGGCAAAGGCCAGGAGATTGGTGCAACCCCTACAAGCACAGGTGTCTATAGCCCTCTTGACCTTGGCCTGCACCCTAGAGCAGCAGGGAGGAACAGGTAGGGACCCGTCCACCACTGGGTGAAGGGAGAAGCCCTGTGGGGAGCAACTGGGAGCAACTCGGACTAGACTGTTACTCGAATTAAGACTTATTTTATGCATCTGCTCTCCCACAATATGGCGCTGGGAGAGGAGGAAACAGCTTCTACACAGCTGCCTCCAGTTCAACCAATAAACAGCAGGACCTGCTCCTGATTGAAGGAGAGCAGCGTACTCGGCGTGTGGGTAGCAGAGTTGGGATTGATGGAAGAGGACTATAAAGGAGGAGAGAGACAACATGCACCAGGAACATCTAAGAGGAACACCTGAGCAGCCCCCGAGAGAGCCGGCCGGTGGTGTGCCGCTCCCCCACGGAAGTGGGGAAAGTGGCAGGGGGAACCGCCCTTCCACGGAGGTGGAAGGGACGGTAGCCAACCCGGGAAGAACCAG